>NC_054713.1:13196252-13406252 GCF_016097555.1 Gigantopelta aegis | reverse complement strand
TGTAGACAATTTAGTGATGTCATTAAGTAACAAAACAATTATTGACCACATCTAGACAATAATAGGGTTTGTGGACCCATGAAATCCAGACTTTTTGACATGTTTAGAAGCAAATGTGTAAAAAAAACAGAAATGATAAAACTAAACGGTTGAGAGGGAGAACGCCCCTTAAGCAGATAGTTAATCTAGGAAGATGTCTTGTTGAAGCTGCTGATCATAGATAAATGATTTATTTTATAATGTCGCAACCCTTAACACTATAAGGTCATACCTAAAACTATCTGTCTCTAGCATTAATTTCCTACAAACAATTGTGTCCATACTAAATATGTTCTTCTAAGATATGCATGCACATTTATACCTTTATTATCAACATACTCCATATGGAATTTCAAATACGGCAGACACTACGATGAGTATTATACTAAGATATATAGATATATATAAACATACTGTATATAATACACGTTTATGTTACATTACTTTTTTAGTTTAGTAGTATATATAATACACTTTTATCTTACATGACCTTTTAGTATTGTATTATCTATATAATACACTTCGTATTCTATATGTTTTTGCAGTGTACCATCATATATATATATATATATATATATATATATATATATATATATATATATATATATACACACACACACACACACACACACACACACATGCACATATGTAGTACACGTTTATTTTAAATGAATTTTGTAGTTTAGTATAATTATCTATATAATACACTTACTATTGTACATGGTACCATCATAATAAAACATTATTAATTCATATAATACACGTCGTATTTTACATGACTTTTGTAGTTTAATAGTATCTATATAAATACACTTCGAATTTTACACGGTATCTGCAGTGTACCATCATATATATATATATATAATACAAGTTTATCTTGCATGACGTTTGTAGTGTAGTATTGTGTATATAATACACGGATCTTACATGACTCCTGTAGTTTAGTATTGTCTGTATAATGCACGAATGTGCTGTTTAGTATTATATCTATCTATCTATCTATCTATCTCACTCCATGTCTTACATCCACTGCATACTGAACATGTCTTCCCGCATCTCGTCCGCAAATATGGCTTAAAACACCCAGCGAAGAAGTAGCGTTTTGCATTAAAAATCCAATTGTGTTTGCATTCTGTAAAAACAAAAACAACAACGGACAGGGTAACTCTTTAATTGTATTCGTATAATAGGTGATGTTATATGTGTAAGTAATAGTTATACCCACACTTTACGAGGTGACTCGGTGAATATCCCACAGTTTTGTTCGTGGGGCCTCCGAGGCGACCAAAACTGTTGGGATATTCACCCATACACCGATTAAGTGTGGGTATAACTGACTTATACCCCACTTAAAGTCGAGGGAATTATTGTATTATTTCTATGGCTAATAAAATAACTAGAAAGTAGTATATAATGAAACAATATCGAGGACCAGACATCGTGAGTCTCACATTTTGTTCTGTTGCAGTTTATCAGAGTGTGTGTTAGGGCTGTACTGGTATCGGAATACATTAAAACTCAGGGACGTACTTTATATTTCTCTGGATGGGAATAGTATGGAGAATTAAGTACTAAAATGTTATTTCTGAGAATATTTTTATATTTGGATCGTCTAAAAAAAAACTTTTATAATATTTTAATGTTGGGTTTTTTTAAGTTTTGAGAATTTACTGGATAGAGGGTAGTTGACACTCCTAACACATTAATTACAGTTCCGCACATTGCATGATTTTTAACAAACCTATTGTGCTGTAAACATCTCAAGGGAACTATTGTGCATAAGTGCGCATGTGTAACTGGATGGCTTTTTCTATTGGTTGAAATATTACGAAAACACAATTTGAAATTTGTTATATGCAAATGATGTGTCACGAGGCAAAACCGTGTTTGTCTTAGTTTGAAATATGGAATTGTGACAGACGGTCGTGGGTGTAAAAGTAAGCCAGCGAGAAAAAAAGGACTTTAAAGCAAAGCAAGATTTTACTTTAGTTAATTTAACTACATTTTCTGTGCATTTTAATTTGGACATTTAAGAAGATTTTAAATTCTAACTGCAGGAGAAATGTTTTTGGAGACAGTTACGCTACCGATTCCCGCAAACACGTCTCGGAACGTGGTTTTGTATAATACAGGTTATGACAGCTGGGCATGTACAATTCGTCTACATTCCCCCAACATGGATACCTACAGAGTTAGTCAAGTGTTGAAGGATTTAAAAGATAATGTTTTGGAACCGAACATCTCAAGTGTGAACGTGACGGAATGTGTTAGTAACGGTCGCCTAGTCGTGCGCTTCTCCAAATGTGAAAACGTGCTCATCAAATATAAGAGAAACAACGGAAATACCTTCCGGATTTAAATGTAAGTTATGACAATAAAAGTTCATTATATTATTCGTAATTTTTGTTTGTTTGTTTGTGGGGGTTTTTGTTAGTTTTTTTTGTTTTGTTTTTTTATTTTTATTTTTTTTAAATACAGGTATAGTTAAATGAAAAGTGTAGGTGTATCGTGATACATCGGTGAATACACCTACACTTTTAACAAAAGAAACCATGACAACGAGACCAGAAGTGGGGTATAAAATAACATACAGACACATGCAAACACACACACACACACACACACACACACACACACACACACACATACGATGATCTTAATTGTCCAATCACAGAAAAAGAAATAAAACGATGCATAATAGGTGATATTATATTTGTCAAATAATACACACACAAGAGATATATAGACAATAATACATGAGTGGCCGTTAGATATTATTTATCTCACAATAGGTTAACTATACGTCACAATATAATCGACGACTTACATCGTGTAGTTTTTCATTGGACGTATGACAGTGGTGGCCCGGTCATCACCTAGGAGCAGCCAGTCGTAGAGGTATGTCTTAAAACTTAAGACACGTACATGTGCAAACAACCATGTGTTATCAAAAATAACACATGGCGTTCTCACCAATGGCACCGGCCTCGGTGGCGTCGTGGTAGGCCATCGGTCTACAGGTAGGTACTGGGTTCGGATCCCAGTCGAGGCATGGGATTTTTAATCCAGATACCGACTCCAAACCCTGAGTGAGTGCTCCGCAAGGCTCAATGGGTAGGTGTAAACCACTTGCATCGAACAGTGATCCATAACTGATTCAACAAAGGCCATGGTTTGTGCTATCCTGCCTGTGGGAAGTGCAAATAAAAGATCCCTTGCTGCTAATCGGAAAGAGTAGCCCATGTAGTGGCGACAGCGGGTTTCCTCTCAAAATCTGTGTGGTCCTTAACCATATGTCTGACGCCATATAACCGTAAAGAGAAAGGAAAGGGGGCAGTGGGAGGAAAAAATAAAATTAAAAAAATACGCTTCCCGCATGTGGTTTGAAGGTTGGGCAGGACCAACTGCCAATAAACTTTACCGCAGTTGGATGAGATAATGGCCACCCTGTGCACCCTTTTATAGGATTAGGAACTAACATTGTTAACCTAGCCGGTGACACCAACCTTCTAACATCCGCTAAAAAGATTACTCGACAGGGGTCTGAATTGTTTTCCCAACCACAAACAGGCGGAGAAGCTAAACTTGACGATGGTGTTATAGATATCCTAGCGAACATATATATTTCTTTTCTTTCTTTTTTTTACCAAAAACTGAAACTGGTCAACTGTTTTCGTCATTCAACTGGAGAAAAAATTCCATTCACGGAAAACTCCGGCTCCTTACCCCCAATCTGTAAGACTCATTTTATAATTTTGTCGAAGAAACCTAATTGGCAGTTAACTGATAAATTAAACTGTCTACATTTTGTTAATACATCAAACACAGACTTTGAGCCTCGGTTGGTTAAATATACTCTCCTGATTCAATATATTAGCTTTTTTCTATAGCTAAAATGTTCTAAGTCATTTAAATATAACGAACATGAAAAATTACTCATTTTCGTCTTGCCGTAAACAATATTACATGGGAAATATTAAGATTTATTGTCATTATGTACCATTCTAGATTTGATAGCATCATACATATCAAATATTATTCTGAAACATTTCCCATCAATATTACAACTTATTCATTTTGCCATAAACCTATACGTCACACAGAATCAAACACTTTCTCAAAATCAATAAAAACACAGTACACAATTTTCGTAGCTCCTTTTAGTAATTCTAATAAAACGTATAATTAAAAAAAAATATATATTATCAATTGTAGAGTAAAATTGTCGAAAACCAGACTGATATGTTTGGTTGTAATTCAACTTGATCAGATAGTACCTGAAGTCTATTGTTAAAGGGGCAGACCCTAGTTTTAACCCGTCAAAAATGGACACCGAGTTTAGTTAATTCACAAACCTGTAACTCATTTGGATAAAGTTACAACAGACTGAAAGAAGAGTCTGTGACGTTAAAACAGGAAATATCTTTAAACATAGACTAGAACTCGAATCACTAAACCACTACTTCTCAAACGCACAATTGTTTTAAAACAAATATGAAAAATGCAGTTTTTGGTACTACAAACACCAGAATGACCAGAAACACTTCGATGCTATGGAAAGGGATAATGTAAAGAATAAAATATGAGTAATGTTTGATTTCAGTGATCATAAACGATTCTAATAGTGAAAAATATGCTGTAGTGTTTAAAAACTAGGGTTTGTCCCTTTAAATAAAGATGTAAATAATTTTCGAAAACAAATTACAAATGTAATTGGTAGGTAATTTCAAGGATCGAGCCGATCACCCTTCTGCTTCTATATGTGTATTTTTTTACACACCCGTTGGTGATAACACCATGAGTTATTTTTGGGTAACACATGCGACAGGCTGCCCTTAGGTGATGACCAGGTCACCAATGTCATACGTCCAATAAAAAACCCCAGTGGAATTCGATTACACTGTGGCGTATAGTTAACCTGGCAAGCATGTGTCTGTGACGCGTAAGTCAGCTACAAGTGCAAAGGGTTGTAAATATCTTTTGGTCGATAAAGGTGTTACAATTTGCTTAAATCCTGATTTTTGAGGATATGTAAGAAACAAAATAATACATTCGTGTCCGTTAGATACCATTTATCTCACAAATCGCTTTCGCTCGTTAGATACATGTTAAAACAACTCGTTTTGAGATAAATGGTATCTAAGCCCACTCATGTATCATTCTCTATGTATAAGTTTGACGTTCCTCGTTGTTTTCTCTGCCAAATGTATTTGGTGGAAGCAGTTTTTCTGACTAGCCAAAAGTCTGCGCGTAACGTTCAACTCGCTACAATATATGTATCACCTAGGGAAACGTTTTCGAACCGCGCTGATCATATATCGCAACTGATTTATTTCACTGGTTGTATTTAGGTATTTTGAATTGACACCAATGTTAAGAACAATGGTTTTACGTTGAAACTTGACCTTATAATTTGAGCCATGATTCGAAAGTAGTTGAAATTGGCTCCTGCGTAACCCTATATTTGCACGTCAGGATGTGTGTCCAAATTGATTCTAGAGAGATTTGTTGAGTCAGAGAAGATTTGTTTCTGAATTTCAGGAAGGCGCCATTGTGGTCCCAGATAAGGTACTGACCTACTGTTATTTCGGTTCCCACCCAAAAGTCAGACGTCCTATAACACAGACATGCCATTTGATAGACAAACACGCCCTCGATGGCGCAGTGGTTAAGACATCGGACTACAGGCTGGTAGGTACAGAGTTCGTAGACAGGTACCGACTCCAACCCAGAGCGAGTTCTTAAGGTTAAATTAAGGTTCAATAACGCTGTCCTGGGCACAAACCTCAACTATCTGGGTGGTCTGTCCAGGTCAATGGGTTAGTTGTTAGTTCGTTAGTGGTTAGTAAAAGAGAAGAGGGTGTAGTGGCCTTACACCTACCCAGTAAACCCTAAAGAACTCGCTTTTGGTTGGAGCTGGTACCGGGCTGAGAACCCTGTACCTACCAGCCTTCAGATATACATTGTTTTTATATCAATGTATTATGTCTCTAACGACCAATGCTTTGTATTTCATGTGTTAAAATGTATCAATAAATCTAATGTTATATAATTATGTTCTGTGTTCTGTATATAGTTGTATCCGACCATTCCATTATTTACTACATGTATTATTCAAGGTAAAAGGCAGGTCAGTAGTAATGAGCTCAACCGTGTCTTGTGTTGTTTAAGGCGTCTGCGTTAAATGGGACGTCCGACTTATTTTACCAATGAAAGATCAATATATCTAAACAAATACTACTACAACAGACTTAACACTTTCAAATTTCAGCTATTTAATTCTACAAAGATATCAACCACAAATGTTCTCATGCCGTTGCTGGGACTCGAACCTGTGGCACCGAATCGCCTACATCTTGCAGACTTGCAACGATACGTTCTAAGCTATCGAGTTATGTGTGTGTGTGTGTGTGTGTGTGTGTGTGTGTGTAAGTGTGTGTGTGTGTGTGTGCGCGTGCGTGGATATATGAATGTATTTTTTGTCAGTCACAAGTCATTATGCGTATGCATGTTTTAGTAAAACTCAAAACATACTTACCATATCTACAGGTTTTACCATAATACCCGGACTGGCAGATACACTTTTTAGCTTTAGCATCGTATTTCGATCCTTTGTAGCAACCTGTAA
Organism: Gigantopelta aegis; assembly: GCF_016097555.1. NCBI lineage: Eukaryota > Metazoa > Mollusca > Gastropoda > Neomphalida > Peltospiridae > Gigantopelta > Gigantopelta aegis. Next base: position 13,399,585 of record NC_054713.1, on the reverse strand, counting down.
AATGAAGAAGTATTTCAAACGTGTGCCACTGAATATCAAATGATTCCTGATCGCCCACACACAGACTTGCGTGGGTGTGGGTGTGGGTAATTTTGACATGCTTCCATCAGATAATTGTTCAAACACAGACTTGCCACGGCACGTATGTATTACAAACATATATATTAAAGGGACATTCCTGAGTTTGCTGCATGTTTTAAGATGTTATCGACTAACAGAGACTTTTTTAACGATTGCAATTACATATCAAACATATTTTTCTGCATAAAATATCTGTGGCTGTACATTAAACCTGTTTCTGATTGTTCTAATATTTGTACTACGTTAAATTTCATTTTATTTCCTAAAATATATTTTTTTTTGTACGTACAAAATTATTTCAAGACAAAATCAAGTTTTGGCTTAAAATATTAAGGCTACCAGAAACAGATTGAATATACAGACACTGATATTCTAAACATTTAAGTTTAATCGTAGAAATATTTTATTAGTCGAAAACCATCTTGCAATGCAGCAAACTCAGGTATGTCCCTTTAACGCAGGGTATTTACAACCCTGAAAACTGGACACGTCTAGACGCCGGATGAAAACGTTCGTCCCATTGGGTATTTTAAAGACGAATGAATTGTCAATCAGGTATATAGAATACTAAACGAGCTTGCCTGTCATACCATTTTTATCAAACTCGTGAACAGTTTGGTATCCGATTCGCTTTCGCACGTCAGATACCAACACTGTTCACGGGTTTCATAAAAAATGGTATGACAGGCAAGCAAGTTTAGTATTTTATTTATTACAAACCAACTGCAAACAAGCCGCAATGCAGAAGTAAGCAGTTGTCGAGACCTAATTAGGGGATAACCCTACTGCGTTTTCCGATTTACGGACGTATATCGGTGGTTTTACAGTAAATTTGCGACTGTAAAACCACTGTTATACTTCGGCAAATGGGAAAACACAGTAAGGTTATCCCTATTCTACTTAAACTGTTTGTTTGTTGCTTTTAAATTGGAAATTGTCACACTTTTAGTAAGAATAAGCATATAAACATCACCAGCTGGTGACGTCATTACGCAGCCCATTAACAGACGATGGGTTGTGGAACAGTTAGCGGCTCTAACATAGATGTGTAATTTGACATATTTAATCGGCTCCCGTGATCAGATAACGACTAAAAAAGACAAATATGTTCATTTCTGACATAAACACATCTCAGTATTTAACGACTTCTGTACGTTGGCCTAATATTAAATATGAACGCTACAGAAATTGTATTCATGACGTCATTACAAAATAACCCTGGTGTCGTATTTTCGAAGCCATCTTAGCCACGATATGTCGTAAATCCGTCGTAAGTGACTGCGACAAATGTTGCAGCGTATTTTCGAAATTATCGTAACTCCAAAATATCCGATATTATCGTAAATATATCGTAGATCCTACGACAGGTTCCTAACTGTCGTAAACCAGAAACCAATATGGCGCCTTTCTTCTTATTCCATGATAATGAAGAAGATACAGCTCGTCAGTTTTGTGAACTCGAAGTATTTTGTCGTCAACACTTTAGGTTGGACTATACCAATTCAAATCCCATAGGCGACCAAGTTAACGTTTGTGTTTAAAAACACTATATGCAAATATATCAACCAAACTATGACCCATAAATATCAGTACTACAACCCCTACCTCAATGTATTAACTGCAGAAAATGGTACCTTTCATGGCTCATTTTCGGTATAACCAGATGTTTTTACAACACCCCTAGTTTCGCACAAAATTTTAGTACTTTTTTTTACATGTACCCCATACATGTTCCAAGCACAAGGCTACTTGACACAGTGGTACTAGATTAATTAAAATTTTAAGCCCAGATGAAACTAATTTTTTTTACAACCAACACACTCACATTTATAACCAATCACAGGACTTGTGGTGTTAACTTCTCTATCAAAAGTTCCGTGCACCTCGAACTTCGACCCAGCCGGAAATTAATTGGTATAGTGCTACCTATAAAACAGTGTATTCCAACCGTGACCTTTGACTGTTACGCCACCTATTTCAGAAAATATACCAGTCGATACAATGAGGCCTGATCGGGGTTCTTGAATAAGGCACAAGTGATGCTGTTCAATATGAAATGCACCTAAAATAATGTATTGTAAAGCCCCGAAAAAAAGAAGAAATATTATTGAACTAAATCCAATTCACAAATTTTCACTATTTACAGTAATAAAAAATAGACATGAAACTTGAAAAATGTAAAGATTTTTTTTATATATAAATAAAATATAATATTTATACTGCATTATTAAGATAGTAAAATATGTTGTGTGACAAGCTTAGGGCCATTCAAATATTACATAGCGCTCGAGGGGGATGGATGTATGTACAAACGTTATGTAGCATTGTATGGGATGAGTGGGTGTATTAAACAGCATTACGTAACGCATTTTTTAATTACTAAACTATTTTGTTTGTTTTTTATTGTTTTTTTTTGTTTTTCCTTCTCATAAACACTATCACAGCAACAGTATTTAACGTAGATAGTATAGTTCTTCCCACAGGGAACGCCTTTTTTCATTCTATGAAATTTAACTACAAATTATTTATTTCTAAACGATTGTTTTCTAAACTGCACAAAAAAAAAATAAAAAAATAAAAAAAATAAAAAAATACTTTTACTTTTCTTCTTACGTCAAACCAAACTGAAAAAAAAAAACATTTTTTGTAGAAGGATGGGACAATCTATAGATGTAAACACAATGATGATTATAAATTGACTTGAAATGCATGCATATCTGCGTCATTGTCGTAGTCCGGATTTTATATTGGTGTGTGTGTGTGTGTGTGTGTGTGTGTGTGGAGGGGGGGGGGGGCATATTAGGGGGCAACCCACACTATGTATGTATCTATGTATGTATGTATGTATGATTTTATAAAATTGTATAGTTTAAAAAAAAAAAGTTTGATTGGGGGCCATGACCCCACCACCACCACCACCACCACCACCACCACTGATCTGCGCTTTTCAAAATCGCAAAACGGCAAACTAAATCAAATCAAATCAGTTTATTCATAAATATATAAACCACACCTTAAAATTATAATACTCCTATAGCATGTCTTGTTTGGAAATTGGAGAGGTCTCCAAGCTTTACATAATTAAAAAAATGTGTGGGGTGTATGGTTTAGCGGTACAGGGGGAGGGAAGGTGACTAATTTTGAAACAAATATCTGAATGGCCCTTTAGGCTGTATCCATTTTCCTTCTTGGATTTGTGATTTTGTGTTATTAAAGTATAAAGTTAAAAGTTTGTTTTGTTTAACGACACCACTAGAGCACATTGATTTATTAAACATCGGCTATTGGATACTTTATATGCACCACCCAAAGGCCGGATAACACATACCACGGCCTTTCATAGATCAGTCGTGGTGCACTGGCTCGGACGAGAAATAACCCAATGGGCCCATCGACGGGGATCGATCCCAGACCGACCGCGCATCCAGCGAGCGCATTACCACTGTTCTAAAATATTCATAATCAAATAATTTATACAAAATGTATTTATGTATAATACTTTTATTCTGGGAATAATGTAGCCCAATCACTGTTAACCAGCCAAAAGAAGAGAAAAGAATGTTAGACTTCTTCCCCACATCCGAAATTAAAATTTCCACTTCTATGGACATTAGTTTCCTTTACGGGGCCTCTTTGTCGGGGGTTCGCACGCTTGCATAGTATCCATTCTGGAAAGTCAGCTGTACCGAGATGACGTTTAGAAGGAATTTCCTTGATGACGTCACCGAGAAATACTCCATGTTTACTATAGCTACTTAAAGCCGCACACCCTAGTTCCATCCAGCGAAAATAAATTATAATTTGGTTAATCTACAAACCTGTAACACACTTAGATCACGTTTTTATCAAATGGAGTGAAAAGGCAGGTTTTATATCGATAAATACCATGGGAATTCCCATATCCCAATTGCTTGAAATAATTTTGAAAGTTAGTATTCTGATGTCACCGGTAGATGTCGCTCGAAGCACAACAATGCCTACGTCACGACAAATTTCACAGACTTGGGGTGCGTTCCTTTCACCTCTCCTGGACATGTTCCAACTGTTCTGTCCTGGTTGTATCCCCTCTCCAGATATCGTAAGACTTAGCAAAATGATTGGTTTTAAGGGTTTGTAACGTTTTGTATTGAGACACTTACTTGTGTGAACTTTATTGTTACTGAAAATGTTCACGAACTGTAAAGAAAAATCTCACAAATGAACAACAACAAATTGGATGTTGATTGCGCGAACCGTGCACGAGAAAACAAACCGAACCAAAATGATAACGGTCACGTGGTATACCAACGTCTGTGACATTGAAATGGAAATATCCCCTCTAAAAATAGATTAGACCTTGTCTGCTCAACGGTTTTTTCACAGAGGCCCGTGCGATTTTATGAAATACGAAAAATGCATTTTGTGGTATTACAAAAACCAGGATTACCAGGATTACCAAAAAACACTTCAGGTGAATGGAAATGTATATTCTAAATAATAAACGGTAAGTAAAGTGCAATTTTATTTGTGAAAAAATGGGTTTAATAGCGAAAAACAACGCCGTAATGGTTAACAACTAGCCGTAACTAGGGTGTGTCCCTTTAATGAGAGTTCCCATTTTTGTTTACGACAAACATCGTAAATCATGACACACTAAGAGAACTTTACGAAACCTTCGAACATTCGTCGTTTTATCTTAAATCTACGACATTCGTATTCGTATTAACTAGCTAGAATATGTCGTAGCTAACATGACTTCGAAAATAGGGCCCCTGTTTTTTGCTTAAGCTATGACGTATTTCTGCGAGCAAATTTGCGACCGATATATCGGTGATTTTACCACCTATATTTAGCAGAGATCCAATCAGATTCGTTCTTACAAATGTGCTGAATTAGAATACAGGTTATTTTTACATGAATTGTGTCAGCAAGTGATTTACATCACACGTAAACTTAAACGACATCACAGTGAGCAACTAGATGTCATCAATATACAGTTTAGATTTTGGCGCGAAACTTGCATTAATGATGTTTTGAAATGCACAATAATGACTAAATTGTTGATCGGATCAGCAAAGATTGAGCTGAGTTAGTGGAATTGACTAGATGTGACGCTACCATTGCATACCTAGGGCCGTAAAAAAAAAAACAGTAGCAGTTTGACGGCATCGTCTTGGCTTTGTACATACTAAGTCCAAATATAACGGTCTTTAGCAGTTTCAATTCATGGCCATATTTCGTAATGGTATACTTTTAAATTATACTATTTTGTACAAGCACGGTTAGATACATTAGTAATCTCTGAACAAAACATTTTCAAGAGCAATTTTGCACGCTATGTTTTCCAGCGTTCGGAAAAAGGACGCATCATGAACCCAGTTTATTTTATTGCAGAGAGAGGCAAAGTGACGTCATTGAACTATCGATGTCATTCAACAACAACAACAAACAACAACAAAACAAACAAACAAACAGACAAACAAAACAAACAAACACCTGTCCAGTCTGTGCTAGCCAATATTACACTAGTTAGATATTGATTAATTGTTATGACATGAGTAATATCTTACATCGGTGTGTAATAAATCGTCATCATCATGAGGTAAAATATACGCCATATTTTAAGATACTCTTAATTTGGAAAACGTTTAATTTATTTTACTTCCACAAAGATCCTGAACAATTTTTACTAAAATTCAGAACATTCAACCATTACCTACCACTTGAAAGAGGACGCTGGAGTCACAGTCCTAAATGTTTAAATACAAATATCACATGTGGACCCCCCCCCCCCCCCCCCCCCATGGGCGTATGGGGACTCTTTGATTTAGGGGGGCTGGAGGGGTTGATTTGCCCGAAATTTTACCCAGATAAAATTTGCCCGAATTTTCCCCACTGTTTTGCCCGAATTTGGGGGGGGGGGGGGGGGGGGGCAATTGCCCCCCTCCCCCCGGGTCATACGCCCATGCCCCCCCCATCCAGACTTGGACCCCCCTTTCAGAAATCCTGCATCCGCGCCCGTTGCTACATGTACATCATTTTAAACTTTTAATCTTGTTTAATATACTGAACAACAAAATAAATATTATTGTTATGTATACATGTAAAAGTATATATAGAGGATTCGTCACGAGTATTTTTTAATATGGAAAATATCAACCGAGTCTATGTTAATCGGTATTTGTCGAGGCTCTGCCGAGACAAATACCGATTAACTTGACGAGGTTGATATTTTACATATTAAAAAACACGAGTAGCTAATTCTATTTATCCTATAACACTATTTATCCTATAATACTAAAATAACATTCTAATTACATTTTTTTAGTAAAACACAGTACTAAAGTCGCCGCCATCGATAATATGACGTCATCACGATTAGCACAGATTAGTTTGACGTCACGCATTTTAAACAAATCTTTGAAAACGTTACGCTCAGGTACACGGGTCTTGTTGGCTTGTAAGCAAATGACCCATCCACAGCAACAAATTACCTAGAGACCTTGCAGATTTGCATACCATTATTAATCGGGTTAATAAATAGAGTCTATTTCATGGGTTTTTTCGAATACAATTTTTATGTCAACGAGCGATGTGTGAAAACCATATTTTCACGAATTGCGAAGCAATGAGTGAAAATATGGTTTTCACACATCACGAGTTGACATAAAAATCGTATTCGGAAAAACACCATGAAATGGTATATTTATTATATACATATTTCCTAATTTTTGACAATATCTTTCGCTCTTTGGTAATATCTTTCACTTATCCTATCGAAAACACTTAACGTCATGATATATTTCTTGCTATGGAACTTTGCCGGAAAATTTACTTTACCATAGACTTTTAAAAAGAAATTTGATTAAATTTATCTTTATTAACATTTATTTAACAATACTGCGGTGCAAACATACCTCTAAAACCTCTAAAACCTCCCACAAAAACAAAACGAGTCGAACGCCGTTAAATTCTTACATTTACACTCGATGACACTACATTGTGTCATCATTATTTAGCTTCGTATTCAATTTGTTTTATATATTTTATCGTAATTGCACTTCGTATCCCGTTTTTATATGTACAGTTGTATAAATTACGTTTTTTATTTTTCAAATACGATCAGATGCACTGGTAATCATCAAATTTAAATACGAAGAACCGAGACAAAGGGAGATAATTTAATCATGCACTTTTACAAAAAAGTAAATACGAGCTAAAATACAGTGAAAATATGACTTTTCACCGGATATGTCTTTTATGGTTTCCGTAGATCTATATATTACATTGCTATGTATATAATAAAGTAAATTATCCTATAATACACGATATCAATGTCATAAACCCATGTGATAATTTTACATATTTTAAAAAATCATGTTAGTGTGCCCCCCCCCCCCCCCCCCGTTCCGCCTCTGGCACACTAACATGCATTTTTTAAATCATATATATATATATATATATATATATATATATATATATATATGTATGTGTATGTATATGTGTGTGTCTGTGTGTGTGTGTGTGTGTGTGTGTGTGTGTGTATGTGTATGTGTATGTGTATGTATATGTATATGTATATGTATATATTATAATGCTGCCGCAATGTGATACCCATAACATAATTCCTTTATTTTGCCTTTTAATTTCGTCAAAGTGAAACAACAAATAATATTTCGAAGCTAACTTACCCCCAGCAGCTGCGAGCCCAATCGCCAGCACAAGACAGAAGAGAACCAAGATCGGCCGCATGGTGTCGCTTCTTCGTAGTGACGTGCTGAACAGTCGATACTCCCGATTTTTTTATAGAAACTTGATGTTTTGTGTCAACGGATAAACGTGTTCACATTATTACAGGATGGCTGATTTTGATTAAACAAACAATTAAATGATTAATATGTAATTACAGGTATAATTAGAATGTGCACGTAGTGTAAGGGACAATGGTCTTGCAGTTGCATATATTAGAACTCAGAATTACCAATCTTCACGCTAAGAGCATTTATTGTTACAGCGTAATTAGCGAAGGTGTAACAGGTGTAGCACACGTAAACAAATCTACCACATGGTGTGTGTGAGAATGGTTTTCAAGTGTGAGTGTGTGTCTTGTTTTGTTTTTGTTTTTGTTGTTTTTTGTGTTTTTGTGTTTTTTATTATTATTATTATTGGGGGTTTTTTGTGGGGGTTTTTGTGGGGTTTTTTTTTTTTTTTTGGGGGGGGGGGGGGGGGGGTAGGTTTCTGGACACTTTGGTATGTCCTGACCTAAAAACAAACTGGTACCAGTGGAGAAACAAATTGGGATCAACTACTCAGTTGTTACTAGTTTTAATGGGTACATAAGAAAACATTATAATCGGTATCATCTGCATTGTGTGGCACCAAAATACCCAGACGTACGTCAGTGGCATGAATAATACACGAAATCAAACTTTATAATGTGCAGGTCAACATGCGTCAGGTCAGACATATAATATGCAGGTCAACATGCATTAGGTCAGACATATAATGTGCAGGTCAACATGCGTCAGGCCAGACATATAATGTGCAGGTCAACATGCATCAGGTCAGACATATAACTATTGAAACAATTCGATAGATATATCAATTTATACTTAGGACTCATACTGTTTTCATTCTGCACGCTAAGTTGAGCTATTGTTACTTTGTCACAGTCAATTTAATTGTGCAACATATGGATATACGTGGAACTCATGGGGCCTAGGAACGGGATTTAGCTCAGTCGGTTGAGCGCGCGCTTGAGGTGCTTACATCGCAGGATCGAAGCACCTCGGTGGATCCATTCAACTGATTGGTTGTTTTCGTGTCCCAAGCAGTGCACCACAAATGTTCAAAAGCCGTGGTATGTGCTATACTGTCTGTGAGAAAGTGCATATAAAAGATTTCTTGCTGCATTAGAAAAAAAATATACCGGGTTTCCTCTGATGACTACGAGTCATAATTAGCCAATGTTTGACATCCAATAGCCGATTATTAATTAATCAATGTGCTCTAGTGGTGTCGTGAAAAAAAAATGAATTTTTTTTTTCGCGCTACGTTTTGTTTCAGTTTGTTAAAGACGTATTATACGATTGTGTAAAAAAAAGAAGTGTTTTAACAACACAACTAGAGCACATTGATTACTGATAATCGGCTATTGGATGTCGAACTTATGGTCAGCTTGCCCCAGTCATAGAAAAGAAAGCCTCTACATTTTTGTTTTCATTAGTAGCAAGGAATCTTTTATATGCACCATCCCATAGACAGGATAGCACATACCACGGCATTTCATATAGCAGTGGTGGTGCACTGGCTGGAATGAGAAATACCGCAATGGGTCCACTAACGGGGATTGATCCCAGACCGACCGCACATCAAGCGAGTGTTTTACCAATTGTGTAACAGTTCATATTGTTATAACCCATACTATTTTTAATATACACACATACACACTATGTTTGACTATCATTAAAATATTATGAAACAATTGAGTAACAGGCGGATTATCTTTGAACACATACAGTTTCTAATATATACAGGCACGTACGCAGGGGAGAGGTGTCCCACCCCCTATTGTTTTTTTACCAAAGGTCCACATCTTTTCTAAAAAATTAGATAACCTGTATTTTTGTTGTTGTTGTGTTGCCATTGTTCGTTCTATCGCGAGGATTGCGCAAACCCCAACCCCTCTCCCACCCCCTAGATACAAACACACAAAGCGAGAGACGAGGAGAGAGCAAGAGAGATGATGAAGGACAAGGAGTGAGTGAGGGAAACAGAGAGAGAGAGAGAGAGAGAGAGAGAGAGAGAGAGGGGGGATGGGGGTGGGGTGGAGAGAAGAAGAGATACGGATAGAAAAATAGAAAGAGACCCGCTGTGGCCACATGCCTACCACAAAGCATCAAAGAATCTTTCTATGTGCACTCTCCCGCATACAGGACAACACGTACCAAGACTATTCATATAGCAATCGAGAACTAAAGAATTTGAATGGGAAAAACAACCAGTGAGTCCATTTTTGAGAACCCATAACATCATTGAGCGGGCTCACGAGTTATTGCCAACAACAAAGACAAATATAATCAGATTCAACAAACACTCTTTCACCCGGCGTATCATAATTGTTCGATTCTGTCTTTTTTTCACAACATTATAATAATCGTGATCTGACGTCTGGTAATTCTCAAGCATTGTTTGTGTTGGTCTGTTGACATGGAGGTACACGTGGTCTCCATCAACAATCGATGACGTGTTAACATATTGTACAGTGTTGTGTTGCAGACGTTCGTAAGTGTTGTCAACATTGTCTTCAGTAGTATAACGGTTAACATCGTGATTTGAGTTAACATTGGCAGCAACGTTATTTGGGTTAAAATCTCTGTTGACATAATCTCCATCATCATCATCTGTGTTTTGTTTGCCTTTTGTTCGTTTTATCCTGAAAACAAAACAACAATAATAAACATCATCAACTTCACTTACAAACGACAACTAAAAGACAACTGCATTCTGCAGATAAATATTGTGAACCAATTTAAATGAATAATAATGTTTGTTGTAGCTAATTATTTACTATGAGAATTCAGGGTAAATTCAAACAGCGATTGCCAGTTACCCTATGAAAATGATGATCACAACAACCACTACAGCGACTATCAGAACTGCGACAACGACAGGAACTATATTTATTTAAGTAGATGTTAGGTTCTAACGTAACTGAATAGACACTTGAAAGAAGATTGTTCCTGGGGTTTTTTCCTCTTCTGAACAACGGCAAATATATGTGCGTAAGATTATGTTTTAGTGTGTTCATACTGTGACGCCAAAGCAATGAACTTAAACATTGTCATATTCTAGCTCAACCAAGAGTACTGTATAGACTATATTTTGTTTAATAATGCTAGAGCAGAACCTGTTTTATCCATCAAATGTGCTGTTTCCACTATGAACAGATTGTAATATTATAATATTCCTACTAAGTTTGAAAATTATATAAATTATGTTATTTTGTTGGTTTGATGATTCTTTGATCTGTTGATATATAATAATAAGTTTTAAGGGACTGAGTCTGTTGTTGTAGTGGATTGAGATACATGCAATATACCTTGGCTTAGTAATATAAAGGCAAATTAATTAGACCTTACTGCCTAGAAATAAGGAGTGGAGGCTTCGACCCCTACCTAAATTCATGTCTGGAAACCTTTGAAAGAATGTTCTACAGAACACAGCGCTCTTAATGGCACCAAAACCATTTCTATACCATTTGTTTCCGGGTTCGACCACGTTTTCGCCTTTAGTGACCAGACTATTCTGTTCAAACTTAATCTTCATTTTTCAGAGAAGTCAGTGTTGTTTTAACACAGTTTATTTGGTGCACGTTCGTTCAATGTGTTTTCGTTTACAATGCATCGAGCTAATAAAACATACAATTCTGTTTCGCTTCGCACGAGGTCGGCAGTCAGAGTATGAACTGACCTTAAGACTACTACAACGACTTCTCTCTCACCAAAGCGTCCGCTCAATGCGCGGTCGGTCTGGGATCGATACCCGTCGGCGGGACCATTAGGCTATTTGTCCTTCCAGCCAGTGCACAACGACTGGTATATCCAAGGCCGTGATATTTACCACCCTGTCTGTGGCATGGTGCATATAAAAGACCCCTTACTGCTAATCGAAAGGAGTAACCCATGAAGTAGCAGCAGCGGGTTTCCTCTCTCAATATCTGCGGTGTCCTTAATCATATGTCTGATGCTATATAACCGTACATAAAATGTGCTGAGTGAGTCGTTAAATAAAACATTTCCATCCTTTCTTCTCTCTCGCCAACCACCAACCCAGTATCCTGGACAGACAGCACAGATAGCTGGAGTATGTGTCCAGGAGAGCGTGCACGAACCTTAATTGTCTAGACGCAGTAAAGTAGTTATAAATAAATGGAGGAGGGTCAGTGTTTGTTGACTCAAGACACGAGGCCAATATTTAGTAGGCACAACGGTACATGCGATGTATATGCAGGTCAGAAGCCAATTTTAATGGTAAAGACACGGTTCTTAGTTGCTAGACCGGCATCGGTGGTGTCGTAGTTAGGACATAGGTCTACAGGCTGGTAGGTACTGGGTTCGGATCCCAGTCGAGGCATGGGATTTGCAATCCAGATATCGACTCCAAACCCCGAGTGAGTGCTCCGCAAGGCTCAGTGGATAGGTGTAAACCACTTGCACCGACCAGTGATCCATAACTGGTTCAGCAAAGGTCATGGTTTGTGCTATCCTGCTTGTGGGAAGCGCAAATAAAAGATCCCTTGCTGCCTGTCCTAAAAGAGTAGCCTATGTGGCGACAGCGGGTTTCCTCTAAAAACAGTGTCAGAATGACCATATGTTTGACGTCCAATAGCCGATGATAAGATAAAAAATCAATGTGCTCTAGTGGCGTCGTTAAATAAAACAAACTTTACTTCACTTAGTTGTCAGTGTTAAAGCCACTGGCCCTAGTTTTAGAGGTACGTGTACTTTTTGTTTCGTATAAAACGTATTAATTTTATGCTCATACAAACAACAAGATGACCTGGAACAGGTTGGTAATTTAAATAAGAAAATTGTAATTAGTTTCTAAGTTAACTGTAAGAAAGCTGGACAGTAGTTTACACTGCCTAATAATTAGAGACAATGACTTTTTAAAATGGGCTTTGACAGCTGTGGTTTTTCGTTAAATTACACATTACTCGAAATACTTACTTGGCTCCATAGACAGTGTGGATACGCCCAATATGGGTTCCTCGCAATATATAATGCAACTTATGCGAAACAGAAAAATGTGGGTATCTGGAGAACGAAGTTCAACGACTTTAATATGTATTAAAAAAAAAAAAACCCCAAGAAAACCCGCTAAATCCAACCAACCTCGCATCAAGCGAAGAATGACGGAAATGCATGGTAAAGCGTCTCAGGTTAACACATTTTGAGCGAAGAATGATGGAAATGCATGGTAAAGCGTCTCAGGTTAGCACATTTTGACAGAATATCCGTATAATATTTGCCCGAATTTGAGGTTTAGATTCAGTGGGGGGAGTTGTCCCTCATCCCCCTGCCTCATACGTTTATACATGAACGTTCCAGATTGCTAGCGTTATATTGTGTTATTCATATGACCAGCGTGATATGCCAAGGCTGATTACAACCTTCACGCTAAATTTCGCACTAGTTCAAGCACATAATTAGACAATTCATTAGCAGCCGGATACACATAGAACGCACATTGTTTTCAATATTCACACTAAGTATAACTATTGATACAATGCGATAGATGTATCATGTTCTACTTAGGACTCATACTGTTTTCATTCTGCACGATAAGTTGAGCTATTGTTACTTTGTCACAGTCAATTTAATTGTGCAACATATGGATATACGTGGGAGTAGAACTCACGGGCCTAGCTTCGGGATTTAGTTCAGTCGGTTGAGCGCGCGCTTGAGGTGCTTACGTCGCAGGATCGAAGCACCTCAGTGGATCCATTCAACTAACTGGGTTTTTTCTTGTTTCAACAAGTGCACCACAACTGGTCAAATGTCGTGGTATGTGCTATACTGTCTGTGAGAAAGTGCATATAAAAGATTCCTTGCTGCATTAGGAAAAATATACCGGGTTTCCTCTGATGACTACGAGTCATAATTAGCAAACGTTTGACATCCAATAGCCGATGATTAATTAATCAATCTGCTCTAGTGGTGTCGTTAAACAAATAATTTGTTTCCGCGTTACGTTTAGTTTCAATTTGTTAAAGACTTATTGTACAATTGTGTAAAAAAAAGGTGTTTTTTTATTTTTTACACCGCCACTAGAGCCCATTGATTATTGGTCATATTGATATGCTAGAATAACGGTAAACACACGTATTAGCGAAATCGTGTTACATTTCATGTTTTACTGTTGATACGCAGTTATACGTCGTTCTGTTGTTTAATACTGCTATAAGTCGCCATCGTTTATGGAGTTACATCAACATTCAGTCAAGGTTCTCTCGTATTTGCACTTTCCACTTTTCGAGTCTACCAACGTGAAAAGAAATGCATATGAACATACTAGTCTCAGTGTTGGTGATCAGTGTATTCTCATTCTTATACATGCTGAACCAGGAAGAATATACAGCACCCAATGTTTTCAGGAATATACAGGCCCATAGTAACGGTGGGTAAAAAAAGTAAAGTTTGTTTTATTTAACGACGCCGCTAGAGCACATTGATTTTTTATCTTATCATCGGCTATTGGACGTCAAACATATGGTCATTCTGACGCTGTTTTTAGAGGAAACCCGCTGTCGCCACATAGGCTACTCTTTTTACGACAGGCAGCAAGGGATCTTTTATTTGCGCTTCCCACAGGCAGGATAGCACAAACCATGGCCTTTGTTGAACCAGTTATGGATCACTGGTCGGTGCAAGTGGTTTACACCTACCCATTGAGCCTTGCGGAGCACTCACTCAGGGTTTGGAGTCGGTATCTCGATTAAAAATCCCATGCCTCGACTGGGATCCGAACCCAGTACCTACCAGCCTGTAGACCGATGGCTTGCCACGACGCCACCGAGGCCGGTCTAGTAATAGTAACGGTGGGTGTCTGTGCCACTCGTCCACCCACAAAAATCACTATTAAACCCATATGAACATGCTAGTCTCAATGTTGGTGATCAGTGTATTCTCATTCTGATATATACTGAACCAGGAAGAATATACAGCACCCAATGTTTTCAGGAATATACAGGCCCATAGTAACGGTGGGTGTCTATGCCCCCACCCCCCACCTACCCACACGAAAACCACAAAAATTTACGTTTTTGTGTCCTATTCTTTATGAATAAAGATAAAATATGGCTTATGCCCTTCCTCTAAGAAGCTGCCCCCCCCCCCCCCCCCCCCCTCCCCGCAACATATTATTCATACTGGGCTGGTATATCTGCAGTCTGGTCGTTGGGGTCTGCAATATCAGCGCAATTAATACCGTTGCAAAAGGAATACAAGTCCTAGGAACCGAGGACCTTCATACATAAGGATCGTTAGTCCTACCCGGACTTGCATTCGGAATTTAATGTTGCCATTTTATTTTCTATATAGTACACCTAGGACTTGTATTCCTACCGGACTTAGATTTTTTCCAGTTTCCTTGGATATTAATAGAAATCAGTATGTTATAGGGTACGTTTCTGCACGAGTTGTCAGAAAGGCATGACTAAAAAAAACCTCAGCTTTTGCCAGTCCTCCCTCGTAGTGGAATGGATAAGTGTAGAGTTCGAATCTAAAAGCCACACAATTTATAGTTTTACTTTAATATTATTATATTGATTTCATTCCTAATACTATAAGTCCGCTAGACTTTCATTCCTAGTACTTCTAGTCCCCTGGACTTACATTCCTAGTGGGTGAATTTGGCCCCCCATTTTTTTCATTTATTTACCAAATATTTGGGTTAAAGACTAACAAAGTACGCTCATGATTCGCGTACGAGTGAGTACATACGATAGATACATTTGTGTTTATATGTACACATTTTAGTTGAAGGAGTGGGGTGAACTAGATGTCAGAAGACATATCAATGTTATCACAAATATATAGTTTTCTCTTATGGCGGTCATTGCATCATATACTGACTTCCAGAAAGGGTTCTGATATTTATAGAGTGGTGGATACCCTGTGTTTGTGGCTCCTATCAGTTATATATTAAAACCTGTGTTTATTCGACTAATTATGACTCCCCATTCGGCAAAAATCAATACAGGAAAATTACGCCCTAAACTTTGCTTTTTCATTTATTTGCCTAATATTTGCGCCAGTGACTAAAGATTTTTTACCTATAATTCGCCCAGGCAGTGCCTTCATACGCTATATACACCTACGTTTATATGTACACATTGTACTTGAAGGGGTGGGGTGAACTAGATGTCGGAACACATATAGCAATGTTTTCACCACTATAGTACGTTCTTGTCTGGTGAACATTTCCTCATATACTAACTTCCAGAAAGGGTTCTGTTATGTATAGAGTGAAGGAGACCCTGTGTGAGTGGTGCCTAGCCATTATGTACTAAAAACTGTGTTTATTCGACTATTTATGACTCACCATTCGGCAAAAAACAATACAGGAAAATTATGCCCCAAACTGTATTTTCTTTCACTTATTTGTCAAATATTTGCGCCATTGACTAAAATAAATGTGCCTATAATTCGCCCAGATAGTGCCTACATACGCTATATACACATGCATTTATATGTACAAAGTTTACTTGAAGAATGGTGAACTGGATGTCAGAAGACATATATCTTGTATGGCGGTCATTGCCTCATATACTAACTTCCATAAAGGGTTCTGATATTTATAGAGTGGAGGAGACCCTGTGTGAGTGATCTCTATCCATTATGTACTAAAAACTTTGTTTATTCGACTACTTATGACTTACCATTCGTCAAAAATCAATATTGGAAAATTCGGCCCCAAAATTAGTTTTTTCACTTATTCACCAAATATTTGGTCCAAGGACTAAAATAAATATGCCAGTAATTCGCCCACGCAGTTCGTACATACGATACATACATTTGCGTTTATATATACACACTTTATTTGAAGGGGTGGGGTGAACTAGATGTCAGAACACATATCAATGCTTTCACCACTATAGTGCGTTCTTGTATGGCGGTCATTGTCTCATATACTGACTTCCAGAAAGGGTTCTGGTATTTATAGAGTAGAGGAGACCCTATGTGAGTGGTCCCTATCCATTATGTACTAAAAACTTTGTTTATACGAATACTTATGACTTACCATTCGGCAAAAATCAATTTTAGAAAATTTGGCCCCAAAATTTATTTTTTCACTTATTCACCAAGTATTTGGGCCAAGGACTAATATAAGTGTGCCAATAATTCGCCCACGCAGTGCGCACATACGATACATACATTTGCGTTTATATGTACACATTTTATTTCAAGGGGTGGGGTGAACTAGATGTCAGAACACATATAGCAATGCTTTCACCACTATAGTGCGTTGTTGTATGGCGGTCATTCGGATTCGGAACTATTTTCTCGTGCCCCTATCCAAAAATGGTTCAGGCACGCCCACTTCGGAATTAGCCTCTGACTTCGCCAGTGACTGACTCCGGAGCGGGGGGGGGGGGGGGGGGGGGGGGGGGGGAGGGGTAAGTTTGAGGTGGGCAGGTTTTGGAAAAAGGCCAGTTAGTAGAGTCCAGCGAGAGCGCGGACCAAATAGCAGACACTTCGCAGACCTCAGGTAACCCCGAGTGGGAGCCGTGCTCTGATTGGCTGAATTTCAATTCCTCGGTAAAACTTGTCAAGTACCTGAGTCTACATAAGCTATCTGCGTCCATACCTGTCTGGACTAAAAAGTTAAACCAAAAATTAGTTTTGACTGCTCGGCCGAAATGGTTTTAAGGTGATTTGAGCAATTTAGACGGACTGCCGAAAATAAAAGGTTACCGACTGTTTACAAAAAAAATAAACAAAGTTTTGGAAATGACGGCCTAAAGGGTTAAAGTCAGTAATGTCCATACTCACGGAGGCAAAGGAGGTTGGTAGGAGGTTGGAGGTTGTCTAAGGCGTACCAATGAAATCCTTGGTGTCAAGGCGCGGGAGGTATTGGCGGTACTCGGAGGCTGCTAGGACTCGAGTGATGGACCGGTACTCTGTCCCCAAGATGGTCTTTAAGATCCGATGTATTGTTGGGTTGTCCATCTCTGGGAGCAGCAGCGCTTGGTTGTAAACTCCGGACCGCCTGATGGTCACGCAAACTGCGAAGTGGCCCTCCTGCACCCTGAGACGTTGGAAAGCATAGTCACCTTCATCACGACTTGCTGGTAACGGGTGGTATGCGTGATGTTTAGGCGGGCTGATGAGCTGCCTGACGTCCTCGACCTTTGTTTTGATCAGCTGGTGGTAGCGCTGTTGTAACCGGCCGGCCTGCAGTGACCAAGTTTCAGCTGTATCATCGGTCGGCTTCGGCGGTTGTTGTTGCGGTCGGCTTGGCCTGTCTCTGTTGCCACTCGGGGGAGTGGTCGCCTTCCGCTTTGCAACCGCCCCCTTCCGGGCCTGCGCCTCAACGGTTGTCGCCTGTAAAATCGGCGACAAGTCCGGAAGCGCTAACGAAGATCGTGGTGCAGGTGGCCGGTTGATCGGGGTTTCACAGATCGCTGTGTCGAGCTCCGTCAACTCTGGCTCTGCCGTTAGCGTGGAAGCTGGTACATCCGGGGCCGGAACCTCTTCTGTTTCAGTCTTCTTGCTCGGGTGAGCGGCGTTCGGCGGTCGAGCAGAAGGAGTCGCCGCCGCCGGTTTAGCCACCGGTTTTGACCCCCCCTGCGCCGCCGCTGGCGCACGTCTCCTCTTCCTCCACCTTCCTTTCTTCTGTATACGGTCTCCGTACACCAAGGTCACGGTTGCCCGTGACCCGGTGTACGAGACTCGATACTCCAGTAGGGAGCCGTAAGTAGCAATTAGCCCCCCCCCCCCAGATGGGGGGGGTGGGGGGTGGGGGGGGGTAATTGCAGAGTACAACCCACTGCGACTGCTTGCAAAGGCTGCATAACTGGAAGTGCGGTCATTGACTCATATACTGACTTCCAGAAAGGCTTCTGATATTTATAGAGTGGAGGAGATCCTGTGTGAGTGGTCCCTATCCATTATGTACTAAAAACTTTGTTTATTCGACTACTTATGACTTACCATTCGGCAAAGATCAATTTTGGAAAATTCGGCCCCCAAATTATTTTGTTCACTTATTCACCAAATATTTGGGCCAAGGACTAAAATAAATGTGCCAATAATTCGCCCACGCAGTGCGTACATACGAATCATGCGTTTGCGTTTATATGTACACATTTTATTTGAAGGGGTGGGGTGAACTAGATGTCAGAACAATCTAGTTAAAATTAGCTCCACTATTACATGTGGATCTAACAGCAGCCCGTTGGAGCTCATGTCCAGTTGACCTTTCATTCGACCAATCAAAACCTTACTTGCAAAATCATGCCAGTGATTTGAAAAGAATTTGAAAACATTCGGGATTGTGCCGAGGGTATACGAAATGATTCGGGTGAATTACGAAGTATGCCGGAAACTAATTTCAATATAAAATTTTATATAAAAATCGTTTCAAGACGAAAACAAAACCTGTGATGGTATAGCCATAAAATCTGTTTATACTAGTATACAATCCAGAGCTTATTACTGCACTTTTCTCCCTGTTTTTTCAATGTTGAAATAGACCAACAAGTTCGCCTATTGCATAAATAGTCTTGCTCGATATTTTTAGAATGTGTATGCTCCCGAATAACGCTATAAAAGGCGAAGTGTAATTGGTCGATAATTAAATTGTTATTTATAGATGAAATGTCACATGAACATGGGAGTCCACGCAATGCTGTTAGATCTACTGGTGAGACCAGTAGAGCTACTTTTAATCAGATTGCTGGCCGGAGTACACCCATTTAACACAAAAAGCACTACTTTTGCATGGGCTGGAATGATCACAAACAAGTTTTCAATGTCAACAAGTTACACATGTTTACAAACTACATGCTCTCCCCTGTCAACTTCAGTCAAATAGTTGCCACGTCATAGCTGTCTGCCATGAAATAATAACAGTCAAATAGCAGACTACTTGCGAGGACAAATTTCCTGATTTTGACCGATAATGACTGATTCTGTATTATCTGATAATATATTATTATGTTGCACTGTGTCAAATCAAACTAAGACTACGGGTCAGAATTATCAAATGTTTGACATCCAATGGCCGATGATTAATAAATGAATGTACCCTACAGGTGTCGTTAAATAAAGCAACATAAAGGTTGAAACTAATACACGGAACATATCTTAAAGCTACCGTCTCTCAGCTTCATATTATTATGACGTCGTCTCCGTAATGCAAAATACGAACACAGCTGCTGTTTTAATAAACTCGTGTGTTTTCGCTATCAGTGTATATGATTAGCTGCCTTGACACGAAAAACATATTTTCCGACATGTATTTTAATACACTGGTATATAAATCAGCAAGGGCCGGGACGTAGCCCAATGGTAAAGTGTTCGCTTGATGCGCGGTCGGTCTAGGATCGATTCCCGTCGGTGGACCCATTTGGCTATTTCTCGTTCCGGCCAGTGCTCCACAACTGGTGTAACAAAAACCGTGGCATGTACTACACTGTCTGTGGGATGGTGCATGTAAAAGATCCCTTGCTGCTAATCGAAAAGAGTAGCCCATGAAGTGAGGACAGCGGGTTTCCTCTTTCAATATCTGTGTGGTCCTTAACCATATGTTTGACGCCATATAACCGTAAATAAAATGTGTTGAGTGCGTCGTTAAATAAAATACTTCCTTCCTTCAGAGAAACCGTCCCATCATTCCGTAGCTAAAGACGAAGTAATAGATTTTACCACTGGCGTAGTCGGGGATGGGACGGGGAGATGGGGATTTCCACCTACCAATAACGCATCTTTTTTTTCTTTCTGTCGTCCCATAACTCAGCTCATAAACAGTGTGGTTGCCACCCCACTTCCTATGTGTGTTCCTTCCCAAATGAGTCTACAGTATCTATATTAACAACTGGATCTAAAAGATATCGAAGAATGGAGTGTCGCAGGAAGAAAAATGATGTGTATGGTCTATTTTAAAAGGCTAAATAAAAAAAAAAAGTCTAGATATTACAGCTTTAATATATTTAAAGGGACATTCCCGAGTTTGCTGCAATATTTAAGATGTTATCGACTAACAAAGACATGTTAACGACTGTCATTACATATCAAATATTTTTTCTGCATACAATATATTAAGCGTGTTTCTGATCGTTCTAATATTTGTACTAGGTTAAATTTCATTTTATTTCCTAAATGGGTTTTTTTCGTACGTACGAAATTATTTGAAGACAAAATCCAGTTTGGGCTTCTTACAAATATTAAGACGACAACAAACATATTGAATATACAGACATTGATATTCTAAACAAGAAAATATATTTAATATGTAAGTTTAATCGTTGAAATATTGTATTAGTCTGAAACACCTTACAATGCAGCAAACGCAGGAATGCCCCTTTAATATATTTACCATGCTGGCGGAATTCGCCGAAGTTACCAACTTTTATGATGGGACGTAACATGTGCGCGCGTGAGCCTGAAATCACAAAAACAGCATACATCATAATCAGAATAACGTTACATTTGTGAAATCTAATATCAACCATTTAGGAGTTGTTATTGATTGAAACATAGTTTATTGGTTAAAACAAATTGATTCTAAGCATAAGTTACTAGTCCTCCTCAGAAGTTGGTACTGGCGGCCATATTAGATTAATTCTAATTACCACCCTTTTCGCTATCTGCTTTTGGTGGATTTCACATATAATGCTCAGATACAACAACCCAAAAATCCCCCCCCTCCCCACCAAAAAAAACAAAAAAAAAAAAAACATAAACACAAATAAAACAACAACAATAAAAATACAAACAAACAAAAACAGCGTATTACAACAGTGTAATATTACAATTAGCGTATTATGACAGCGTTTTACAACAGTGTAATATTATTACAATTAGCGTATTACAACAGTGTAATATTACAATTAGCGTATTATGACAGCGTATTACAACAGTGTAATATTATTACAATTAGCGTATTACAACAGTGTAATATTACAATTAGCGTATTATGACAGCGTATTACAACAGTGTAATATTATTACAATTAGCGTATTACAACAGTGTAATATTACAATTAGCGTATTACAACAGTGTAATATTACAATTAGCGTATTACAACAGTGTAATGTTATCACAATTATTAGCGTATTATGACAGCGTATTACAACAGTGTAATATTATTACAATTAGCGTATTACAACAGTGTAATGTTATCACAATTATTAGCGTATTATGACAGCGTATTACAACAGTGTAATATTATTACAATTATCGTATTACAACAGTGTAATGTTATCACAATTATTAGCATATTATGACAGCGTATTACAACAGTGTAATATTATCACAATTAGCGTATTATGACAGCGTATTACAAACAGTGTAATATTATCACAATTAGCGTATTATAACAGCGTATTACAAACAGTGTAATATTATCACAATTAGCGTATTATAACAGCGTATTACAACAGCTTCATCAACATTCGTATTTATTCTTCTGTTTTAAAATTCAAGACCAAAATAAATATCTGGTTTTGATGCTGAATCAATTTAGGCAAATTTCATTATACTCGAACCTACTATGTTTGGATCTAATATAATAATAATAATAATAATAATAATAATAATAATAATAAAAAAACTGCATAGCACGAGTTAATGGATTTTTAGTTATTAATATCGGGCAGATCAAATGAGCTACAAAGCATGAGTCACTGTGTTTCACCTGATGACTGTAAATCTCTCGTTTGTGTGTTCTTGGCGCGGAGAAGCTTCTCCAAAACAGTAAATATTATCTCTTCTGTGTTAGTAGTTTCCTTCTTTAATTCTCCTTCTTCTGACGTATCTGCTAATATTGTTCTTGGAATTTTCCTAAATCGTCTGAAACATTCATAAGGTTTTTTCTCTCCATATTTTATGATCATTTTGCAAATCAACTACCAAATTCTTCAACTAATTTGGCTCAAAAAACACCGAAGTTGTGTCTCTGGGGATAATTTCACAAACTATCGTAAGTTTACGTGTGCAATAAGCAGTTATACGGACTTATACCTGTAGTACGTTTGCATGTGTTTGTCATCTATTTCACGCCGAAAATTCAATTATTACGGAACATGGAGCATTATTGCAAGGATGAAAGAAAATGAAATATGCATACTTTAAACTATATCAGTTGACTGTTAGTAGGAATTAAATGGACAGACCCTAGTTTCAACACGTGAAAATTAATACTAAGTTTAGTTAATCTACAAACCTGTAATACATTTGGATAAATTTACAATTGAGTGAAACATTAGTCTGTGACTCTAACATGGTGAAATACCCTCTAAAAATAGACTAAAACTCGACTCCATAGCTGTTACTCAGGGTTTGGAGTCGGTATCTGGATTAAAAATCCCACGCCTCGACTGGGGTCCGAACCCAGTACCTACCAGCCTGTAGACCGATGGCCTAACCACGACGCCACCGAGGCCGGTACATACCGACAGTGTCACTTGATGTCTGTATGGGCGGGACGTACCCCAGTGGTAAAGCATTCGTTTGATGCGCGGTCGGTGTGGGATCGATACCCGTCGGTGGGCCCATTGGGCTATTTCTCGTTCCAAGCAGTGCACCACGACTAATATATCAAAGGCCGTGGTATGTGTTATCATGTGTGTGGGAAAGTGCATATAAAAGATTCCTTGCTGCATTAGGACAGATGTAGTGGGTTTCCTCTGATGACTACGAGTCGGAATTATCAAATGTTTGACATCCAATAGCCGCTGATTGATTAATCAATGTGCTCTAGTGGTGTCGTTAAACAAAACAAACAAACTTTTTTTAATGTCAGTCTTAAATCGATATCCTCTGTTTAATACACAGAACATTAAATTCGGTGTTTTTTATCCAAGAAGTGTTCACAAGCACATAATGGTGAAGTATAAGCCACATAGCCAAAACTAGGTGATGCTTAAAGGGACATTCCTGAGTTTGCTGTATTGTAAGATGTTTCCAATTAATAAAATATTTCTACGATTAAACTTATATATTAAATATATATTTCTGGTTTAGAATATCAGTGTCTGTATATTCAATGTGTTTCTGGTCGTTTTAATATTTATAAGAAGCCCAAACTGGATTTCGTCTTCAAATAATTTCGTACGTACGAAAAGATTATATTTTTGGAAATAAAATGTAATTTAACGACCAGAAACACGTTTAATATACAGCCACTAATATTTTATGCAAATAAATTATATATATTTGATATGAAATTACAATCGTTAAAAAGTCTTTCTTAGTTAATAACATCTTAAAAAGTGCAGCAAACTCAGGAATGTCCCTTTAATTAATTTCCAGGGCCCCATTTCATAAAACGATCTTAGCCCTAAGATCACCTTAAGTGCATAACACCTAAATACACGCTAAGATCTCTTCGAGTAATGGGGTCCAGGGATCAGATTTTCGAAGCTATCTTAGCGCTACGATATCGTAAAACTGTGAAAAGGGTATTGCATGCGTCGTTGTGACGTCATAACTTATGACGGTTTTACGATATCGTAACTCTAAGATAGCATGGAAAATCTCCAGCCAGTCGTCCAGACAGGTGTATATTTATCTGTATCGGCATTTAAATCAATATCTATATTATATACCAATACCTACCTAACTACCTACCTACATATATACATACATACATGTATCTATCTACCTATCTATCTATGTGTCTATCTGTATCTATATATCTATCTGTATCTATATATCTATCTCTCTATCTATCCATCCATCCATCTATCTCTCTATATATCGACAGTTTTTAATAGTATAAACAGAATACGGCCACATGACACTTTAACAGCTACTCTGTACATTTACGTTTTAATAATGGCTTGCGCTGGATAAGGAATCCATTTATAACCAGTTACTTTTATCAGTCTATTTTTAGAACTGCGCGTCACTATTTTTCCGTATATAAACTTGCTTATTTATATCCTTACAAAACATTTGACAACGCTTTGCAGAGACCAATATAGGTAGGTAGTTAATATTTTATATTTGATTATAAAATTAATATTTGTGAATGCTTATTTTATTTATTTATTTTAGTCACAATAAAATTAGTCCAAAATATGTGACTTTGACAGCGCATATATCGGACTACAATAAAATTAGAAGGCTGTGGCCAGGTTATAGCACAGGATTTGGGGGACTTCTTTCGGGCCATAAACAGAAGGGCATCGCAGGCCCGTGTGTGTGTGTGTTGGGGGGGGGGGGGGGTCCCACTTGAGAAAAGTTCTTTTTTAAAGTTAAAGTTTGTTTTGTTTTACGACACCACTAGAGCACATTGATTAATTAATCATCGGCTACTGGAAGTCAAACATTTGGTAATTCTGACACGTAGTCATCAGAGGAAACCCGCATTAATTTTTCTTAATTCAGCAAGGGATCTTTTATATGCACTTTCACACAGACAGGAAAACACATACCACTGGTTGGAACAAGAGAAAAAAAAACAATCCACCGAGTCGAGTCGATCCTGCGACGCAAGCACCTCAAGCGTGCACTCAAAACCGACTGAGCTAAATCCCGCCCCTACGTTCTTATTTATTTGTTTGTCTAACTACTGCAGATATAAAGATACAAATCTGGTCTGTGTCCTCTACTAGACTATGCCCTCCCCACTAGAGATTGTGTCCCTCTCTCTCTCTCTCCACATCAGATATCGTTCCTGCGGACCTGCATAAAAGGGACATTCCTGAGTTTGCTGCAGCTTTTAATATGTTATCGACTAACAGATACCTTTTAACGATTGTAAGTACATATCAAATATATTTTTCGGCATAAAATATTAGTGGCTGTATATTAAACGTGTTTCTGATCGTTCTAATATTTGTACTAGGTTAAATTTCATTTTATTTCCTAAAATATTGTTTTTTCGTACGTACAAAATAATTTGAAGACAAAATCCTGTTTGGGCTTTTTAGAAATTTTAAGACGACCAGAAACACATTGAATATAGAGACACTGATATTCTAAACAAAAAAATATATTTAACACGGATGTTTAATCGTAGAAATATTTTATTAGTCGGAAACATCTTACAATGCAGAAAACTCGGGAATGTCCCTTTAACAAATAATATTATGTTCTAATGCTACTTGGATTTCTTATCTCACTGTATGGTATAGTGAAACTCCTTTAAACCGGACATCCTCAGGACCAAGTTAAAGTCCGGTTCCAAGAGGTATCCGGTTTAGAGAGGTTCTCTTCTGTACCAGATATTTAATAAGGGTCCGCGAAAAAAATTCCGGTATTGTGGGAATTCCGGTTTACAGAGGGTCTGGTTTTGAGAGGTTTCACGGTATTTCTATCAAATAAATAAATACATAAATAAACAAAATTTGCTTGACTTTAGTCAATTTTTACACATTTATTCATGTGAAATTTATTTCTGAGCGTATTTCACCTGCAGTTTTAATAGACGTCGTTACGTTCCGAACCATCAAAACCAAAATGTTCGTCTTTTTTCTCTTTTTTTTAAGAGACGAGTAAATGCTTATTTTCTGAATTGTCACACTTCTTGTCAATTCATTAGACAGTAACTGACGTGCGGGCATGGGCGTGGGGGTGGGGGCGATGTAACCCAGTGAGAAAGTAGGCTACTCTACCGATGCGCAGTCGGTCTAGGACTGAACCTCGTCGATTGGGCTATTTCTCGTTTTAGCTAGTGCACTACGACTGGTATATTAAAGGCCGTGGTATGTGCTATCATGTCTGTGGGATGGTTCATATAAAAGATCCCTTGCTACCAATGGGAATATGTAGCGGGTTTCTTTTCTATAGCTATGTCAGAATTACCAAATGTTTGACACCCAGTAGCCGATGATTAAGTAATTAATGTACTCTAGTGGTGTCGTTAAACAAAACAAACTTTATCTCTTCTTTCTTTTATTTCAGGTTAAAATCAACATATATATTATTAATTCCAGAAAATGCAGACCATTAAGTGTGTAGTGGTTGGTGATGGTGCTGTTGGTAAAACCTGTATGCTGATTTCATACACAACAAACAAGTTTCCTTCTGAATATGTACCAACTGTGAGTAGCTTAAATTTATATTTTAATCGGGGGGGGGGGGGGGGGGGGGGGGGGGGGGGGGTGTGGGGGGGGGGGGGGGGTGGGGGGGGGGGGGGGGGGGGGGGGGGGAGCGTAAATTTTGCGACAGTTATAATTTTATTATATATTAATTTTCACCCCCCTCCAAACCTCCCCCAAAGTTCCCTTGTCATTCCGCCTCATGTCACTGGGCCCCCCTCCTAAATGGATTTTCTGGATCCGCTACTGAGCGTCATTACCTTGTGTCTGTTTAAGTATTATTTATTTGCCTTTTCTTATTCGTTTTCTTTCTTTCTTTTTTCAATATTTGTTTTTGTCTTTCTTTCATTTCTATTTACTTGATTAATTTTTTAGACCTACTAGTACATTTATACATCTACCTTCTTTGGTCTCGTTGGAAAGCTTCGTTAAATACTTTGTAAATATATATAAATATGCAAATTATATAGAGGATAATAAACGAGTTACCAGTTGTTATCAAATTTATGTCAGTCGTGAAATAATTTTCATTTGTCACTCGTGACAACTGAAAATTATTTCACTCGGGACATAAATTTGATAATAACAGGTGCCGAGTTTGTTATTCTATTTATTACCTGTCTGAGCTATATTTTCCCCTAAAAGCCTTTATTTTCGACACACATATGCACGTACATGTATAGAAACAATTAAAAAAAACACTTCACGCACTGTTCTCAGTATTGCTATAATTTGTAATTTAATCACGTTCATGGATAACTTTCAAAGACAAAAGTTCTCGTGAAATAATTTTCATTAGTCACTGGCTAAAGCTCGTGACAACTGAAATTTATTTCACTCGGGACATAAATTTGGTAACTGGTAACTCGTTTATTATCCTCTATTTATTTTATTTTGTGTTGTGTTGTTGTGTTGTGTTGTGTTATGATATATTAAGTTATGTGATGTAATTTTATGTGATGTATTTTATGTTGTTTATTTGCATCTTTATTTAGGCCTATTATCCTATCATATTGTCTTTTTTCTCTTATTTATTTATTTATTTTAATTATCTATTATTAATTAATTAAATACTTATTTTTTGTTAATTATTTATTTATGTATTTATTTATTTATTTATTTATTTATTTTTAGGTGTTTGACAATTACGCAGTGACAGTAATGATCGGAGGCGAGCCGTACACGCTAGGTTTGTTCGACACTGCTGGTCAGGAAGATTACGACAGTCTAAGACCGCTCAGTTATCCACAGACAGATGTCTTCCTAGTCTGTTTCTCAGTTGTCTCCCCTTCTTCATTCGAAAATGTTAAACAGAAGGTTTGCAAGTTTCTCACTCTGCTCGGCCATACCTAGCCAAAATTAACCACAACCGCGTAGCAAGGGGTAACATGGGGATTATCGCCCCCTCCCCCTGATAAAGGATTGGCCCCCTGATAAAGGATTGGCCCCGCTGTTACCGGCCTCGGTGGTATCGTGGTTATGGGCCATCGGAAATAAGGCTAGTAGGTACACTGGTTTACCTCCCACCCAGAGCGAGTTTTAACGACTCCGTGGGTAGATGTAAGACCACCACACCCTCTTCTCTCCCACTTACCACTAACCCACTGTCCTGGACAGACAGCCCAGATAGTTGAGGTGTGTGCCCAGGACAGCGTGCTTGAACATTAATTGGATATAAGCACGAAAATAATTTGAAAGAAAGAATCTGCTGAAATATGTAGGTTTGTGCATGCTTTAAGTATGCCCCTCTTAAAAATTTAATAGAACAGCCACCCCCGACCCCCACCCCCAAATGACACACCAGATGGTGGCGGTTCTGAATAACGGGGACGTCACACTTTAAACACCATTCGTGTCACCGTATTGACCAAGAACTGGCTGCTATTTTGACACAGACACCGTGCCGTATTAACCCATGGCAGAGCCCTTAGGCTTCGAGCTTCTTTGGGGCCCTCGACATCCCCCAACGCCCCTCCCCGCGAAGGTTGTATGGGCCCCTGCTTTTGGTGGGCCCCCAGGCTTCAGCCTAGTCAGCCTTAGGGATAATGCGGCACTGCACAGACAGATAACTTCTTTATATCTCACCGTACAGACCCACAACCAACTGGTGCACCACGACTGGTACATGTATATCAAAGACCGTGGTATGTGCTTTCCTGTCTGCTGGATGGTACATATAAAAGATCCCTTTCTGTTTCTGGAAAAATGTAGCGGGTTTCCTCCAAGACTTGGTGTAAAAAAATATCAAATGAGTGACACTTAATAGCCTGTGATTAATAAAGCAATATGCTTTAGTGGTATCGTTAAATAAATGAAAGTAACGTTTTGTGTACAGATTAAAACAATTCAACAATAATATAATAACATAGGCGTCGGAAGTGTGTGTGTGTGTGGGGGGGGGGGGGGGGGTTGCAGGGTTGACATTGTTTCAGCTGTATGTGTGGGAGGGGGTAGGGTATTGGGCTTCTTCAAATAGACTTAGACGACATATTATCTTTCCATTTCTTCAGGCTGGAACACACTCTCTCTCTCTCTCTCTCTCTCTCTCTCTCTCTCTCTCTCTCTCTCTCTCTCTCTCTCTCTCAGAGAGAGAGAGAGAGAGAGATATTAAGCAATGTGTATGTGTTTTTCTGCGTGCGTGCGTGCGTGCGTGCGTGCATGCGTACGCAATTACGTATGTTGTTGTTAAACAACCACCCTTGTTCTTGCAGTGGGTACCTGATATCCTTCACAACTCAGAAGCGCCGTTTCTGATTGTGGGGACTCAGACAGATTTACGAGATGACACATCCGCGCTGACCAGACTGGCTGGCCTCAGACAGAAACCCGTGACGTCAGCCCAAGGTGAAAAACTAGCAAGGGATCTAAAGGCTGTGACATACGTAGAATGTTCCGCATTAACACAGGTAATGTGCACGTATATAATATATGCTGTCGGATTTGAGTTTTAAACTTTAAGACTTAAAGCAGAAGTCTTAGTCTTAAAACCATACACTCTAAAAAATAAAAAATAAATAAATTAAACAAACGTTGAAAAGAATATAAAACTCGACGTTTCGTAGATGTATGCTATAGTACAGGGCCTAATTTCACAAAACATCGTAAGCCTAGTTTTGCACGTAAACGTAAATCTACGACTAAACCACACTTTTTATTACTATTATAGTACAACAAATATAGTTAGAAACGCACATATTTTAATTTTCTTTTGTCTTTAAAATGCTCCACTTTCCGTAATGATCAATTTTCTGCGTGAAATAGACGCCATACACGTGTAAACGCACCACCGGTATAACTGCTAGTAGCAGACGTAAACTTACTATATTTTGCATATTTTGCAAAACATCGTAAGTTTAAATCTGTAACTAGCAGTTATCCCGGTCATTCATTTACACGTGTTTGACATCTATTTCACGCAGCAGACGGAAGATGTAGCATTTTGAAGACAAAAGAAAATAAGATGTGTACTTCAAACTATATTTCTTGTACTATAATAATAATAATAAGAAGAAGAAGAAGAACTGTGGTTTAGTCGTAGATTTACGTTTACGTGCAAAACTAGGCTTACGATGTTTTGTAAAATTAAGCCCGGACTTCTTCACGAGTAGTACCGGCCTCGGTGGCGTCGTGGCAGGCCATCGGTCTACAGGCTGGTAGGTACTGGGTTCGGATCCCAGTCGAGGCATGGAATTTTTAATCCAGATACCGACTCCAAACCCTGAGTGAGTGCTCCGCAAGGCTCAATGGGTAGGTGTAAACCACTTGCACCGACCAGTGATCCATAACTGGTTCAACAAAGGCCATGGTTTGTGCTATCCTGCCTGTGGGAAGCGCAAATAAAAGATCCCTTGCTGCTAATCGGAAGAGTAGCCCATGTAATGGCGACAGCGGGTTTCCTCTCAAAATCTGTGTGGTCCTTAACCATATGTCTGACGCCATATAACCGTAAATAAAATGTGTTGAGTGCGTCGTTAAATAAAACATTTCTTTCTTTCTTTCTTCACGAGTATGATTTAATAGTGGCAACTGTAAGGAGTCGTTCACGATTATCAACATTTTCAAGTGTGTGTCGAGGGGCAGGAGGGGCTGCAGGGGCAGGAGGGGCAGTGGAAGTGGGAAGGGCAGATTGGTAATACAGGGTACGCTTTAAAGTAAAAGAGGAAAAGTCGCAAAACTAATTTTCTATGTACTTCTTAAAGGAAAGGGTAATGTGTGTGGTTGTTGTTGTTTGTTTCGGTTTTTTGTATTCAGTTTTCTGATTTTACTGTTATGGTTAGGGGAAACTAACTGTTCATTAACTCACACCGATATTTTTAAAACCTATTTGGTGATCCTAGGCGTCGGGAGCCACACAAGAGTGAATTGTCCCTCCCTCTCAAGGTATTGGGCTATTTCTCGCTTGATGCGCAATCGGTTTGGGGTCGATTCCCGTCAGTGGGCCCATTGGGCTATTTCTCGCTCCAGCCAGTGCACCACGACTGGTCCATCGAAGGTCGTAGTATATGTTATCCTGTCTATGGGGTGGTGAATATAAAAGATCACTTGCTGCTAATCGAAAAGAGTAGCCCATGAAGTGGCGACAGCGGGTTTCCTTTCTCAATATATGTGTGGTCCTTAACAATATGTCCGACGCCATATAATCGTAAATAAAATGTGTTGAGTGCGTCGTTAAATAAAACATTTCCTTCTTTAACTTATTTTAGTGCTTATACCCAGTTAAGGTTCAAGCACGTTGTCCTGGACACACACACCTCAGCTGGGTGTATACTACCAAATCAAATCCCATAGAGTCTACGACAGTAGTAACATATGTGGCTAAAACTCCTACCTGAAACGTATCAATCGACATAAACGTCACAGATATAAATACTACCACCCATCACCCTTAAAGTAAATCAGAAAACAATTGGGGGTCTAGCTGCTCATTTCAGAGATAACAGGTAGCGTCTATGACTACCCTAGTTTCGCACGACATTCGAGTACTTTTTTCACAGGTACTCCATACATGTTTCAAGCACAAGGCTACTTGACACAGTGGTACTAGATGAAATAAAATTGCATACATTTTTTGCCCAGATGAAACTTCTTTTTTTTTTTTACAACCAACACACTCACATTTATCACCAATCACAGGACTTGTGGTGTTCACTTCTCTATCAAAGGTTCCGTGCACGTCAAACTTTGACCCAGCCGAAAGTTATTTGGTGTAGTGCTACCATCTGGACTGTCTGTCCAGGTCATATAGTTAGTGGTTAATGAGAGAGAAGTTGGTGCAATGGTCTTACGCATACCCACTGAGTATATAACCTCGCTCTGGTTCTTTCATTGATGTTTTTAATTCCTGTGTCCTTTTTTCTTATTCCAGAGAGGATTGAAGAATGTGTTTGATGAAGCTATGCTGGCCGTCTTGGAACCCCCGAAATTAAAACGCCACACAGTGAAATGTGTTTTGCTGTGAATTGGTTTGTGTTGTTGATACTTTTGCGAAAGGGGCGGGTCCCCTATATGTATATTTGTGTACTCCATATCAGTGATGCAGATATTTCAAGAGAGAAAGACATGGCAGCAGAAAAATATGTTTTACATCATATACATTTGCTACATTCTTCTTTAATATTTACATAACTAAGAAAGAAAAGAAAAGAAGAAAAGAAAAGGAAAAGAAAAGAAAAGGATAGAGAAAAAGAAAGGAAAAAAAAGAATAATACAAAAATACAAAAATTAAAACACAAAAACAAAACACACACACAAAAAAAACAAAAAAAACAAACAACAAAAACAAACAAACAAAGAAGCATTGTTTTGGTAACTTATGTATAGGCTAGCCCAAAATACGGGCTCGTAACCTACGATTGACGACACATTTATTAATTTCACGTTTTCTATTATTTTTACAAACACACACATAATTTGTTATGCATGCATATCATTGTTTTAATTTTATTGATAGGGGCCTACTTGTTTGTGTACGATATAGTTGAATAAAATACAGGCGATCAAAATGTGACAGGTGTTGTTTTTGTTTAACCCGATTTTGTGAAGAACCGAAGCATATAGGTGGAGGATCACAAAAATCCACGGGGTGGGGGGGTGGGGGGAAGGGTCACACAATGACATGTGGTAGTAGGAAACAAACGTTCCCGTATGGATTCCTCAGATTCTCCAACGTAAAAAATGAAAAAAAACCCACAAAAAACAACAACAATATAACTGTTGCAAAATTTAGGGCCCCCCTGGTGCTCCATTTTGATTGGTCGGTAGCGGCCATTTTGTTTTAAAGGAATCCTCTAAATCTTGGGAAATAT
Source organism: Gigantopelta aegis (assembly GCF_016097555.1). Taxonomy (NCBI): domain Eukaryota; kingdom Metazoa; phylum Mollusca; class Gastropoda; order Neomphalida; family Peltospiridae; genus Gigantopelta; species Gigantopelta aegis. The sequence goes on along the minus strand of NC_054713.1, from coordinate 13,366,444 downwards.
GACTGGCCAATCAAACGTACGAACAGCCTACACTTTTATTTCAGTTGTCTTAGTACTTCCAGAGAAAATAGTTTTCAAATATTGAAAATGATACATTTTCAGTCACAATGGTCGTCATATTTAAATCCAAGATGGCTACCAAACGTTTGATGTTATGAAAATGACATGGATAGGGAAACGTGCCTAAAACGCCCACTGTGCCTATAAGGCCCACTACCATTTTCGCAAATTTTCAGGAAAATATATACTGTAATTATTTCACTGTAATTACTTCATAAATTGTGTATCCATGATCTGTAACTTTATACAATGAATTCTGATAGTCAAAAGAGCAGTGGGGTGATCCGAGAGAAAAAAAAGACGATTTCAAATTGATATCTGACTATCTGTTATAAATAGAACGTAACTTGAAGGATGCCTATCATAACAAATCTCTTCCATGCATAGTTTGTTCTGTAAATCTAAGAAAATGAATTTGCATGTTTTGAGAAATAACCGTGTAAACTAAAAAAAAAGCAGTGCTTGTGCTCAAAACGGACACACCTGCTATTCTTAAAATGCACAGTGGATGTGAACAAAACATTTTTAGAAACATATTATTCAGCTGATTATTACACAATTAAAAAACTTGAAACCTACAATATTGGTACTTTCCTCTCATACCGGGACCAAACCACGTAGCTAATAGGAATTGGCAAGCTTAGACTGATAAGCTTTAACTTTGTCTCCATATGAAAATTAAAGGGGTAGAGGAGGGGGGGGGGGGGGGCTAGAGGGAGACGAATGACACGAGGAAAGGGTACACTCATGGGACATTAGTCTGCGCATGTTAATTACGTTACATTACGTTTTAAAACAACTGTTGGGGTTGTAAACAAACAAACAACGTAAATTTAATTAATAAAACAATTAATAAAACAGCGCATCTTGGTCGTGAACATATGTATAAAACTGGTAGATAACAATTTGATTGGGGGAAAAAAACCCTGAATTAATGCATTAAAAGTATAGCCTACTTTTACCAGCATCGATCAACGTGGGTTTTTTTTATCACCAGTCAACACAAGTCTGTCACCGCTGTAATGATCAACCTTGCATATCAACTTACACAAGTTTACATAGAAGTTTCAATACAAACGTTTCTTATTGTATTTTATGAATCCATAAATGAAATAAATGTTTTATTGTATCTGTTAACGTAAACATCCAAGTATACTTTGAATTTCCCTCCGAGTGTCACAACACAACCTATATGGCTTCCCAGATTATAAATCTTACAGCATGACCTATTTTAGCTATAGTCTGTTTCATAAAAGTTATCATTAATTTTCCTATATGGCTAACGAACACTATTTGTGCTCAATTGCACGTTAATAAGACAACTTTTGTTGAAAATGATAATACATTTTGACATTATATTGTCATTCTGTGTTATCCAGACTAAGGTGCATGGGACACCATTTATATTTATCTCATTGGCATAATCTAAATTTCCTGAAATGGAATATAATAGGAATTGTTTGTTGTCTAAAACTTATGAAAAGTCGGATCCATTACCTGTTGTTGCTTCTGTGAACATTAGCGACAGAAGTGGTTGTTTTAATGTTTGCTGCGCAGACGTATGTGCCGTCATGCAGGCCAGGAAATACAGAGGGTGGTGGTGGAGGTGGGGAGGGATTTGCTACTAAAATGCACTCATTACTTGAGATTAAAAATATTAAAAATTAAAATAACTTTCAGTAATAACACGTTTATTGTTCCATTGTACTGTGGCGGTGAAACAAATATTTTTAAAGAAAGATTTTAACTTTAAAATATAACACAAATGCTTAGGTGCGCAGTCTTAGGTGCCACCAGTTTAATTAACTGGAAGGCTAAAAGGAATATTAATCAAATATTAGTCGCCAGTGGTGGGTGTTCTGCTCATACAATACGTCGAATGATCGAATCCCCTAAGTGGACCCATATTCTGATTGTATCCCCATCACAACTGATATGTCAAAGGCCGTGGTATGTGGTGTCCTGATTGTCCTGAAGTACTAAGACCCATTCCTGCTAATGGAAAAGATGTAACGGGTTTCCCTTGACTACATGTCAGGATTATCAAATGTTTGACATCCAATAGCCGATGATTAATAAATCAATGTGCTCTGGTGGTGTCGTTAAGAAAAAGTTTAACATTCTAATCGTATGAGAGCAGTCAAAACACATGGAACAGCAAGAACAGGTAAGCCCAGAGTGGGCCTTTTGTGAACACTGGAATAATACAAAATAATATGGGGTCATATGCGTCTTGTGAACAGAGGTGTGTGTTTTGAGAACTGTGTTAACAAAAGGCCCACTTTATCCCGAAATATGTTTTATATCATTATTTAACAACAGAAACTATACTATTAAAAAAAAAGTAGGGGAACCTGAAATATTAATGTTAATATCAACTATTAGACCGAACATACGTTTTGACCACAGACATCCTAGTAAAGAACGTTCAGATCTGTTTAACACATTCCATATTTTGCACGTGCATTGCGCAGTTGCCCCGTACACGTACGTGGGGTGTCATTGTTGATTTTGACAATTTCCAGGAATGTCGATTAATCACTGTGGAACATTATTTCTGTCAATCTTTTTCATTCTGTTGATCATACAGTTGTTATTGTTTTCTTTTTAGTCATTTTTGTTACAGCATATGCAACTGATAAAAAAACGTCAACTTTCAAATTTCAGTTCTGACCCCAATCGTCCTTTAAGATCTTTTGTGGTCATAAAACCTACTGTAATACTGAACTACCGGTTGTAATGTTTGCCCAATTTCTTCACTATTATCATATAACCATTCCCCACAACTAATATACCTTACAATTTTGGCAATTGTAAATTCTTATAGAGTTCCCCTACTATTTTTGAAGAGTATTTATTATACACGTGTTATGCCCAGCTTTCAAACACATAAATTAAATCGGCTAGCATAATTTATGTGATTAAAAACATAAGATTTTCTCGATGTATAAGGCATCAACCTTGTTGGCACTCTTCTCTAAGTTCGCATAGGCGTACGAGGTGGGGGAATTTTTGCTCAAAGTAAACGAAAATGCCCGAATATGGATAACAACATTTATTCATATTAGCATTACTGCCAAATAGCGTATATACCGGTAGAGTACGTTACAAATGAATCTCTAGGCATTAATTGTAATGCATTATAATATTGTGGGTAGAATGATGGAAATGTATGGTAAAAAAAAGTTTCAGGGCAGCTTATTTTCCCCTAATATCGCTCTATCGTTTTTGTACGAATTTTAGGATTTGATCCAGCACTGAGAGGGCAGATGCCCCCGTCTCGCCCGATATTTTTAGAATTTGTATGCTACCGAATAACGCTATAAAAGGCGAAGTGTAATTGGTCATATTTAAATTGTTATTTTTCACTCGTTTAACGATTTAGTGGTTACCCGGGTGACCCGGAGGCTTCTATAGCAATGACTTTGTCATCCGTATAGGTGACGCATCCATTCGGATGTTATGTTCGCGAATGCTGGGGGAAGTCCTTGTGGGCACCTCTAGACATCTCCTCAATTTGATCAACATTTCCGATTAACAACTTCTTGATACGTTTCCACCAATTCTCCGGACGACTGGCGGGCTGTAGGCCTACACTATTATTCATTTACTCTCCTTCCCATCATTCCCTCCCTTCGTTCCCTTATATCATCTTCATTTTTAGTATGCCCTTACCTGCTGTATGGATAACTGGGGGTGGTTGGGATGGTGTGGGGGGGGGGGGGGGGGGACGCCGTGTTAGGGTGCTTCTGGGTGCGGTAGGGCGTAGGCGGTTTCGACCGATAGAATGCCTGTTAGGAGGCCTCCCTCCCCCGGAACTTCCGCCCCATGGAAATCCGGACCAGCTAATTTGGGCTTGCCTGCCTGTCGGCCCGCTAACCGGATTGGACGCAAGCCCCCCCCCCCCCCCCTCCTTTGCAAATCCCTAGCCTCCAGGGCTCTTAATTAGTAATTAATGTAATATGTTATTGGTTATTGGTAAATATATATTTAATACTATATATTATTTAGGCGAGCCCGACTGAAAATTACACCAGCTAAATTAAATTTTAAATTTCATAACCTGGTTTATATTATATATAATTTTATTTGATATTGATGCAGCTAAAATATATAAAAATAAAATTCCCATCCTATTAGCTGTTTTGGTCATTGGTCATACCATCCAAATTTCTAAATTTTCCCCTGCATCTCAACTTCCCATCCCCCCCCCCCCACCCTCCTACCCCGGAACCCCCCGCTGGCTATGTCAGAGGCTGGATCCGTGGTCGGCGTGCCTGGAGCTTTATGGATAGGGGCACGTTAAATGAGTTCCCAGTTCCCAGTAAATTGTTATTTATAGATGAAATGTCACCTGGACATGGGAGTCCACGCAATGCTGTTAGATCTACTGGTTAAAGGAAACATGACACGAGACCATATTATAGCTCATTTTAAAAGAAAAATGATATAAAAATAATATACAAATAACTTTATAACAATAAAATACGTGTAGTTAACTTAAAATGAAGAAATTACGCTAATCAGTATCAAAGTACGATTTATGCATATTTCTTCGTGAGCGTTCGGAAAAAAAGGGAAGTGACGTCAGAGCCGCTGTACTCTTCCATTGTTGTTAACTGTTTATATATGGAGTAAGGGGCTTACGATCTGTTCAGTCCAACAGTGCCGTACTGCGCGGCCTTTGGGTGTAAAAATAATAGTTTAAACGATCGGGATTGTCTTTTTATGGTTTTCCAAAGGATTGTATCCGAAGAAAGACGCGTGTATTTTATCGCAAAAGAAAAGATTGGACACCAACACCGCATAGTACTTTGGTGTCAGCTTATTTACAGCCCGGAGCCCGAATGTTACCCGGTTACAAAAACAGTACTCGGTTGCGAATGCCGAGGTGTACATTGTACATATTTGGCACAAAGATACACCTCAGCATGATGTATTTATATATGTTAAAACAAAAATATCGAATTTTTTATTTATTTATTTTTTTGGAAAAAAAAAAAAATTTCATGTTAGGGCTGTAGGCCTACATAACAAAATCTGTATTCACCGTCCGAAGAAGGAAACGTCAACAAGTAATTAAATATGGCATATACAAACATGGGATTTGGCATGAGGATACATCTCAATACGATGTATTTAAATATGTTTTTAAAAAACGTGTAGAAAACAATAATAATTTTAAATAATGTTTTTAATCTTCGGGCGGAATACGTCACAAAAACGTTCCTCGTCGCCCGAAGCCCCAAAGCAACACGAAGTTCAATACAAAATAAACCACTACTGTCGGTGTCGAAATAACTATTATGTTTCATCCACGGGCTGACTTGAGAATCGGAGTGTTGTTTTAGTTAATTGGTCCTTTCTTTTCCGTGGCCTGCACATGTGATTCCTGACTGGCAGGTGTATATTGCAGGGTATCGACCAGGTAAGTGATTACCACGGTCTAGACATACGTACAAAATACGTGCCAGTTTTTTTAAGATCACAGGGTATTGTGGCGTAACCTGTCGCGACTATAGTACAATGTTAATGGACATTATCAGCCGCCCTGCTTCATTACTGTAAATAATGCTGTAAAACCCTTGATTAAGTAGACTTTCCCATCTAAAATTACAAAACTGACCAATTACGTAGTACCAAAGAAAAGAAAATTATCACTTGGGTATCGTGAGTGGTCGTTTTTTACTCTAACGCACCCTACCAATAGGCCTAATAATATGCTACTTTGTTTATGAGAGAAAAATACTATAACCCCATTTCGTTCTATTGATGCAAATAGACATATATATTTAGTTTAAAAGTTGATTATACTCTCAAGTCATTTATGTTGTTTTACAAGCAGGTTAATGAAAGTGAAGCGCCTTGTCGTAAATTAGAGCGTTTGTTTACACTGTGCATACAGATTTCATTATGTACAGCCCGAACATAAAAAATGCGATATTTTCTAAAAAAAAACAACCAAAAAATGTTTGTCCTACATTTATATTTTTTACATATTTAAAATACATCATATCGAGGTGTATCTTTATGCTAAATATGAACAGTATACACCTCGGCATTAGCATCCGAGTTTTGGTTTTGTCTCCGGGTTACTTTCGGGCTCCGGGCTGTAAATTGGTCGACCGGTCTGGCACCATCAGTTTCTCCACCCTCCGACTCGCTATCCGTTTTTTCTTCAGTATCACTGTTGTAAGTAAATGTGTGTCTTTCTTCATTTACTAACAGCTCATATTGATACGGCAAAACGTTTTGCGAATTAACACTCATTGTTTTGGTAAGCTGTGCAAGTCTTAGCTTCTTTATGAGTGGTACGGACTAATGCTTTTAAGTGTAAGGCTTCAGATCAAGCGACGCGTCTCTGACGTCACGGACCTCGTGATTGCCCTGCTCATTAAAGATCGGCAATTTCCGCTAAGAGCTCGTATCTGGGGTTCTTTTATGGAGATATTTTAAGTAATTAATTTTTTATAATTTTTTTTTTTTAGGTGATTCAATTTATAATTAATTGTACATGGTTGGTGCCAAATATGGTTTACGTGACATGTTTCCTTTAAGACCAGTAGAACTAATTTTAATCAGATTGATATATCAATTGTAGTTTCTTCTTTTTCGTAAAACCCAATATACATAGGCCTACAAAATATATTCATAAATCTCTGCATGCATGCTTGGAAACCTACTTGTAGGTCTAACAACTAAAAATTAATCCATTGCCCTGGACAGACAGCCCAGGTAGCTGAGGTGTGTGAGTCCAGGACAGCGTGCCTGAACCTTAATTGGATATAAGCACGAAAATAAGTTGATGATGGAAAAAAAAAAAAAATGTAGGTAATCCTACTTGTTTAAAACATTTTCTAACTCACGTGTTGGACTGCCGCACGTATTGTCAAAAAAAAAAAGAAAAAAAAAAGGAGTGTGTAGGGACAAGAAAACATATTGAAGGCGATTCTGATTTTATCTGTAGACCAAACTAGGCTACTTTCAGTTTTAGCTTGGAGTATCAGCACATAAAAACAAACAAAAAGAGTTCGATCGTTTCGACTACTTCATTACGAATGGGATTGATTAATTTTAATTTATATTACACAAGAAATGTAAAAGAAGTAATATATGGTTATTTCAACTTAGACATTGCAACTTGAACTTTAAATTCTGGTGTAACATATAAAATTTTGCAAATTCAACTTACAGGTAGGAAGAAACACAACCAATATTGCATGTAAAAGTGAACTAGGCAGATACCCACTAATAAAATTATAAACTACTGGGCACACCTACAAAAATACCTCAAGAACGCACACTTCTACTTGATGCAGCTCAATACAGCAAGCTATTCGATAACAATAACAAAAACAGCTTTCACAACTACACAGCAAACATGCTTAAGAAAAACTGCATTAACATAACAGCTATTAGCAGTACACCAAAGAACAAGAAAACACTCAACAAACTAGTAACTGAAAAACTACAACACAACTACAGGCAATACTTTAAACAAAAACTAAAAGACTGAAAAACTGTTATATTATAAACACATAGTTCGACCATATCAACTTGCCCTATACCTCGAAACATTAAATAATTGTAACCTAAGAAGACATTTAACTAAACTTAGAATATATGCACACCGCCTCGAAATCGAAAGAGGCAGGTAGAACAATATTCTCAGAAAAGACCGACTCTGCAAGCTTTGCAAAGAGGCAGTGGAAGACGAGACACATTTTCTCGTGGACTGCAAACAGCTAGAAACGAACAGAAGAAAATATTTTATTACACTCGCACAAGAATTACCAATATTCCAAACGCTAAATAAATAGAAAAATGTTATTATATCATCAACTGCCCTAGGCTAAAACACAACTCATTACAGTCGCACACTCTGCTCAGATTTGGACATAGCACGAACTATACTCTGCTAACTAGACCCCCTGCCACTTAATATTTATTATAACTTACCGAATATCGAAGATCAGACAAAAGACAATAGAATCTATTACACTACATGTACTTTATTTGATAAAGTTGTAGTTTAGTGTTTTGATGTTAGCGATTAATATTTTATGTACTTTATTTTTGCTGGTCAACCAGACTATGTTTTTATTATACATATATGAACATGGAAATAAAGTTATTGTATTGTATTGTAACTGTAAGGTGAGATATGGTCCACACTGGTTCAGTCAGTTTAGGAATAATTCTAGTCGGTCTGTGATTACTATATCGATATAAAAATACTGCGTCAGACTAATATTCATTGACAAACACTGTGTTAGTTCGCGGCAGTTGCAAACCTCAACTGATACGGCTATTTTATAAAGCAGTTAATTTTATACATCTATTTTTAAACTTATACGTCACACTTCCGGTTCTCAATTCACTAACTTCCTTTTCTTCCGTAAGGTGTTGAAAACTCTTTACCGTCTTTCAAGCTACGCCCCAAACCTAGTATTCTGGTAAGACCTGTTTTATGTTAACTTTTTAATCGGGTAGAACATGATTATTTTAAGGGTAAAGTATTGTTTGTAAATATGATTCTAGCAGTTAACACTCTCAAATGTCAAATCGACCGATTGCCAATCCCGTAAATTGGATCAAATATGGCCGCCTAATTGCCGGTTTTTGACAGGTTTTTCTTTTTTCTTTCTTATATAATCAGAATAAACTTCTGGGTAAAAAAAATGTATATCTGGTGGTTCTTCTGACCTTTTTGGTTGCACATTCAATGTTATATAATCGTTGCTAATCGGAGTGTATGAATTTCTGGTGTTGTTAAATATCATTAATATGATTACAACTGGTGAACCCTGTTACCCAGGAATTTAACTGCCTAGTAACTCAACTATCAAATAGTCAGCATTTGGAACTGTCACCAGTGTCTGTTATTGCTAGTGCACATAGCATGATTCTAACAATAGTTTATAATAGACTTATTTCTACATAACATTCTTACAATAATGTTTTTTTCACTAACAGTTTTTTTAGTTGTTGGTTCCATTTTCTCTTTACAGTCAAGTTCTTTTAGGTGTTTTACCAGCCCCAAGTTCTGCCAGCAAACGTTTGGCTAATGGTCGCGAACTAATTGATTGGTTCCCAACTTGGCCATTTGTTTTACTGTGAAGCGCATAAACCAGTCTAGCGGACGTTTTTCCGCTCGGTCTGACTGAATGCAGCCCAGGTTACCGAGGTTACTTTTCAAAGATTGCTTATTCATAAACAGAGCATGGGATACTTTTGCAGATGTATTTTGCACATTGGTTCAATGTTTGTATGGATATTACTGAAGTACATTTCCGCTACCGACAAAAAGATTTATTGATTAAAAAGAGCAGGTAATTCAAGGTTAGGAACATAATATCAGCGAATTAGAAATGTTTGATGTATTACTAAAAAATCTATTATTATTATGTAAGAACTGAACAAACATGTTCCTTTCAGTTCTCTTCATTGGCAATTTGGTTCATAGAAATGGACCAACCACCACTTGGCTCCAGGCCAGACTGTTCTTGATAAACCTCTGCTTCGAACATGCACGGATTCAAATGTATGCTACGCTTTTCAAGCCAGTTTAAACTAAAGCTTGATAACCAGCCCTTTTTTTTTTAAATTCTAACGTTTTACTCACTGATTATTCAATTTAATAAATTTGTGGAAATATATCACACGATCCAGGCATTGAAATAAGTCGAGAATGGTCATTCAGGTTACCGGGAGCTTACCACATGAACGAAAAGTCAAGAACGGTGCTTTGTTCTCGACAAACAAATTAACGGTAGTTTCGTTTCCCAAGGTAAACTGGGCAATGTATTCGGGACTTCCGTGTTTCATTTTCTTGTAAGGAATTGCATCGATGTTCATGCGCACTTGTGCAATTGCAAGCAATTATACTTATATAGTCATTCCGTGGTTAAGCAGCGTCCACTAGATGAATTTACTTCCGCATTTCGTTTCTCATACCGATGTTCACGCGCACCAATACAATTTCAGAACGTTCATAAATACATTACATGTATACTACAATAATCATTTGGCATTAAAAATAGTAGTAATGTGGAATTCAATTCTAACTTTCATATTGTTGTGGTAACCTATAGGTTACCAGGCTATATTTTGTGGTAACCTGTAAATGGGTTGCCAGACAATGCAGGGTATAAAATTTGGCATGTACGATTTTGTTGTTTGTCTGTCGGTTATGCAAAACCAATAACGACACAATGACGGATCGTTCGTGCAAAAACTATAATCGCTCGTCAGAAAATGTAAACTGACATGTTTTGGCTAATATAACTATTTTTGGAATAAAATAATAAGAGAACGGGCCTAGCATTGCATGTGTGAGAAAAAACAATGTATCCGTTTGAACTCGACATCGCGGTCAATCACAAAGTCGGCACTGTCATCAGAAGTGTCAGTAACATGTTTATTGTGAGCAAGAACATACCACTCGACCGCTACGCGGTCTCGTGGTAAATATTCTTGCGTGCAATAAATAGGAAGCGAAAAAAACGTATATGAAGTTCTGTATATTCATTTACTTTTTGACACCTGTGTGGTTACGTTGAAATATATGCATTAATTCTGAAACATGTATTGTAATGAAAACAAGTACAACCCTTGCTTAATCAATTTATTAAAATATGACATATACAGCGAAGAAAATAGTACGTTTAATAAGGGACTTTAAAATAATGAAGTGGAAATTAGAACATGATGAAACATTGAGTTGCAGCATCGATTGGATTGATCGAGGATTCGCAGAACTTCTGTTCTTTCCGTTCAGACCCGGAAGCTCAAAGCTTCCGGGAAATCCCCATTTCGTTCAGACTTTTGTTTGGTGCCAACAAGTACTCCCCTGTAACAGAACCGATGAGGTAGTGTGCTGAAATGTAAAGTGCAGCTATCAAGTTAGTCCCAGCATACCAAATAATAATAATAATTTAGTATTTATGATAAGAATTTGGAGAAAAGCTACGAAAATCGCCCATCTTAGATTCTCATTTCATTACCGTTGCCGGTTAACCTTTTCATTTGTATCTGAACCACTGGAGAAAATCGTTCATGCAAACACTAAAACCACACGAATGACATATCATTTGTCTGAAAAAATCAGATTTTATGCCCTGCAATGCTTATTTCGATGCCTGTGAATCCAAATAGATTCAGATGTTTTATGATTGTGCGAATCCGATTCGGAGATTTGCAAAATTTTTTAGCTCTGTGAATTTCATTTAAGTGGGATACTAAATTCTCAGGTGGGGTACCAGATTTTGAAATGTTAGTATCCAACTGGGATACTGCCCACAAATTTTAACCTCGAACATTGCATGTAGATGGGGCACTTATGATCTTTTTAAGTTTTTATTATGTATCGCATTGTTTTGCATAACCCATTATTCCTTCTCGCAAAAAAAAAAATCAAGACATTAAAAATAAACACTTATGGTTTGTCACTGTTCACATAATGATATATTTTAACGGGTTACACAAAATGAAATGGGTCACCTGAAAAGTGTTTGCGTAACCATATTTGCGTTGCACAAACTTTTAATTCTCAGAAGCCTGCAATTTAGTTATTTTGTTAATGTTTTGTGCAAAATTTTAAAATGACATGGTTTCCGAAACGTTTCATTTTTTCTGAAGTTTATTTTGTTTAACTACACCACTAGAGCACATTGATTTTCAGCATGTCATATTGCAGGAAACCTGCTACGTGTTTCCATTAGTAGCAAGGGATCTTTTATATGCACCATCCCACAGACTGGATAGCATATACCACAGCCTTTGATATATCAGTCGTGCTTTGGCCGGAACAAGAAATAGCTCAATATGTCCAATGACAACCTTTTCCATGAAGTCCCATGGAGTTGGCCTGCAGTGGTTGAACTAATCAATGTTTGAGTTGACACCTAGAAAAGATAACAACTTGTTAATGACTTGGGGCCAGTTGTCCCTGAACCTCCACAAATTATTTCCAGTCTTGTTTTGTTTTTATTACGTAGCCTCAAATTATTTTTAGGCAGAAAGCCTGAGGATTTACACACATTCTGGAAAACCCAAGAAAATGCTTAGAATATTTAAATTCTGGAATATTTATTTATTATATCCAAACTTTCCTTCTGACGATTCTCAGATTCAAAATAATCATGTTATCAGTTAGGACTGTTGATCTCATAAATCTGTCCAACTCTACCAACAGTATTAATGAGGTCAAATTGATTGATCAAAGGCTGATCAGAAAACAAGCATTGGGAAAATGTATGTCATGATGACTTTGAGTCAGATTGCAAGCTTACATAATTACTCAATTATAAAAATTTACATGCCTGAGGCTGAAAAATAATAACCGGAAGAAAAAATGAACATTAATATTTTGTGTTTATTTCTCACAAACATTGTCTTAGATCTGTGAAACTATATTTTATAGTTGCACCTGAATGTATGGATGCCCATCTCAATGCATGTGAAAAAATTAAACAAATTAATTTCAAAATTTCATTGAAATACTTTTGTGTTTAGCTCAGGACATGTATATAATCAAGTAATACCTGTTCTGGCCAGGTTATATTTTCTTTTGCCCATCTTAAACTGGTTGTAATTTTCACATGTTTAATATGCATAGTATGACTTTAGCAGGAAGGAAGGAAGGAACAAATCATTCAACACATTTTATTTACGGTTACATGGCATTGGACATATGGTTACGGACCACACAGATACTGAGAGAGGAAACCTGCTGTTGCCACTTCATGGGCTACTCTTTTCGATTAGCAGCAAGTGATCTTTTATATGCACCATCCCACAGACAGGATAACACATACCACAGCCTTTGATATACCAGCAGGGCTTGACCTTAGCGGTAGCCCGGGCACATAACATAACCCAGTGGTAAAGTGCGGTAGGTCTGGGATCGATCCCCGTCGGTGGGCCCATCGTTCCAGCCAGTGCACCACGACTGGTATATCAAAGGCTGTGGTATGTACTACCCTGTCTGTGGGATGGTGCATATAATTTTAAACGATCCCTTGCTGCTAATTGAAAAAGAGTAGCCCATGAAGTGGCGACAGTGGGTTTCCTCTCTATCTGTGTGGTCCTTAACCATATGTCTGACGCCATATAACCGTAAATACAATGTGTTGATTGCATCGTTAAATAAAACTTTCTTCTTTCTTTCTTTCTTTAGTGGTAGCCCAGGATGTTTTGGCTACCCATTTGTTGCTTGGGCTACCAGATGTCTAAACACAGTTGTCCACCGGGCTACTAGATTTGTTTTGCACAACCAGTTACTCTGCAATCAACAAGACACTTAAACATCTAAAAAAACCCCCACCTAAAACAACATGTTTAAATAAAAGTAAACGATTTTGCATTTTCTCTCCTTTTTTTTTAAATTTATTAAAATTATGGGATTTTTACTGAGGGCTACCAGATTTTATAACCTGAAAAAAGTTAGTCACGGCCTGATACTGTCCAGTCGGTGCACTGGCTGGAACGAGAAATCGACTTTAGCAGGATTGCGTGCTGCTGTGAATCCCGGATTTTGGATTGGAAGCTTAAGATTAAATGAAATAGAATTCCATTATATCTACAGGTACAGGTATATCTACATGCAAAAAACAAATTCAATGCCTGAATATGTATTATATTTTCTGTTTAGGTTGACGTGGCTACAACTGTTGGCTGAAAATGCAGACCATTAAGTGTGTAGTGGTTGGTGATGGTGCTGTTGGTAAAACCTGTTTGCTGATTTCATACACAACAAACAAGTTTCCTTCTGAATATGTACCCACTGTGAGTATTCGACACTGGTATTGATTTACTGATTTTAGTGGGTAATCTTTAAAGAATACCACAAGCATTGTAATTTTTAATTATGACATAAGTTTGGTTCTAGTTGTGTTACAGTTTTAGTGTGTATTCAAATAAACGTGACGATAATTGCATAGTCCTAGTGCTTCATGTCATTCCTAGTTCGTATATATATTACGATAATGCAATCAAAATTTGATCGGTTGATACAAACCGATTATAAGTGATGACGAAATTCTAAAACCGATTCCTCGTACCAGACTAGTTCTTGTGTATTCAAATGTAGGCATACGTTTAGAACTATTGCAGTTCTTCTTCTTACAAAGTTACAGCTTTGTTGAATAAAAATTATTCAAATTATATAATGCTTAGATACCTGTATTTGTAACAGGTTTTTATTCGTGTATTGAATACATTTATTATATATCATTGCCAGCTAGTGATGTGAGGTTATTAAACTTGGCTTCGGTTTCAGTTTTGAGAAAAGATAGAGTTTCGATTTTGGTTTTTATTGACATTTTAATACAATGTGGTCTGGCAATAAGAAGACTTTTCAAAGCTCAAAAAGAACAGTTTATAGAACAATCATGTTCCAGGCTTGCGGGTCTATTACAAAAAAAAAAAAAAAAAAAAAAAAAAAAAAAAAATATATATATATATATATATACATGTATACTAGTCAGCAGGGTTAGTAAATATAAAAATAGATTAGCCTACATTATGAACAGGCCTCCCTTTATTATATTTATATCTTTTTAGGTGTTTGACAATTACGCTGTGACAGTAATGATCGGAGGCGAGCCATACACGCTAGGTTTGTTCGACACTGCTGGTCAGGAAGATTACGACAGGCTAAGACCTCTCAGTTACCCACAGACCGATGTCTTCCTAGTCTGTTTCTCAGTTGTCTCCCCTTCTTCATTCGAAAATGTTAAAGAGAAGGTTTGCGTTTTAATATATATCAATTATGTTCGTACATACTGATTTTGGAGTTTTGTTTTAGGTAACTTACCTTAAAAATAAGCTATGCTCTAATGTTGACAACAGTCACTTTTTGCACCCTTGTTTTGGTTTCGTACACAATAAATATAGCATATCTTACTGTAGTTTCACTTGAAAAAAATTTAAAGAGCAATTTTGCATTGGAATTTTTGCAGCATTCTTAAAACAGAAAAGTCATGTACCCAGTTTATGGTTATTCAAGGGTGCATAAAGTACTCGCCCGCTCGCCAAATGCGAGTAAACATTCTGACGGACGAGTCAAGAAATGCAACTACCAGTCCGGTGGGCGATGTAGATTTTTTTCTTACCAAATGTTATTTATTTATTTTGTTATTTTATTATTTTAACATTGAATCCGCGACTTCGTATCAGCCATGCCAGAATTCCACACCATTCAAACAAATGGTTCAGAATGATGATGAAATATTGATTTGAATTTTGTTTTTAATTGGTCAAAATATATTTACGGGATGTAATAATATAGATTATTACCCATATGTGCTCAAATATACGGGGTAATATTTTTTCGATCTCTGCACAGTGTGCAGATTGCTTCTACAGTCACTGATTGGCTGGCTTTAAAAAGACAAGATTTGATTGGCAATTACATACTGCCGGGACTACTTTTTGTTCATTCATGATTCCATTCATCGGTCAAACTATTACTACGAACTTCAAATATTTTTTTACGATACCAACATTTACGGAATTAAAAATCAAAATATATGTACAAATCTTTAAAAATCTTTTTATTTTATTATTTTGAAGTTTTTTTGGAACTTTTCTTTGGTGGATACTGTTGGGTGTGCACCGGTAACGGCGCGTATGAATATATTGTTATGGCTGGTAGAACTTGTTAGTTGTTACAGCAGCGAGAACGTAAATATACTTTTAAAATCGTTAAAGATTGACAATGGGTAATAAAGAGAATAACCAACTCACTACGAGGAATTACGGATTATCTGTCCCGAGTGAATTAATGCTGTAACATTAATTCACTCGGGACAGATAATCCGTAATTCCTCGTAGCTCGTTAGTTATTCTCTAAGTGATTAGCATTATTCTTGAGTAGTATGTAGTCTGATTGCTTATACCAGTCCTCCCTGCATTCGGTGGACGTGGAAAAATTAGCAGAATTTGTATCATCGTGCAGAATAGTTTTTCGTCCGCAGAAAATCACTGTGCAAAATTCCTAATTTTCAGCTGTGGAATTTGTCTTAATCACCACAAAATGTACGATGTTTCTGAATTAGAAGCATAAAGCATTTGTTTCTGTTCTTTTAAGTTATTACAGGCTGGACTGGTAACCACCTCATAGTTACTAGTCTGCCTAACCTACGTTTGGAAACAGTCTTTATTTTCTGTCTTTGAATTGGAAGTCCTCGCAAGATAGAGCGCAATGGATTGTGGCAAGATGTTCCACTCGGTGTGTAGGTCACGGAAACTGACAAAGACGGGCTGTAATTACACTTTGACAGATTCCACAAATATGAAATAGGATTCGGCAATTCCATTCCATTCCATTAACATATTTAGTATCGATTGTTGGAATCGCAGGGCTAGCCCTGGGTTGCTATTTTTGTTCGCCAAAAAATTGGCCAATCTTCAATTTCTTTCGCCAATCTAAATATATATTTGCTAGTAACATGTTGACATTTCAGTCAAAAGATTTTTTTTTTTAATCTTGTTCTTTATGTTAATATAATATATGCTAAAATGTACTTATTATTCAGTTTACGTCTTGTAATCTAATAATAAAATGCTGCTGATGTCTAGGGCTGGCTGTAGCCCAGTGGTAAAGTGCTCATATGATGTGCAGTCAGTCTAGGGTCGATCCCTGTCGATGGGCTCATTGAAGTCAGTGCACCACAAGTGGTATATCACAAAAGAGGCAATTTTGCTTATTGTATGCATCAGATAATGAATTGTATGTTTTTCTGTAATATGAAAGAAGCAAGTGAATTTTGATCAGATATATATGTTCCCCAAAAGATTCACCGGACTAAGATATACACTATACTTATATTTTTACACTTTTTTCGAGATATGCTGCAAAATGCTGGAATAAATGAGGTCCAGAACAGGACCCAATGCCCTTTAGTTTTTATTACAATTTTTTTTTAATATGATGAGATATCAAAATAATTTGAAAATGATAAAAGGAGTTTATAAATGTCCAATTATGGAGACGTTCAACAATTACATAACGTAAGATCTGACTCATTTTTTGTAACCCTGCCCCCATTATGTTTTGTAATGATGACACGACTCACCCCTCTAAAGTTATTTAACAATTGTCTTCTAACCACTTCCTTCTTTTCCTGTCACTGGCATTAATTTTACCAACATTATAAATTTATAAACATTAGATTTTCTGTTCTTATTTTGGTTACATCTTTATCTTTTGTGCTTTATATAAAGATAACACTCTAGTCCCACCAGACTGTGCTGCCCCTCCAGATATTGTTCCAATGCTACAGGCCTATATAGGCATGTATCTTTAATCTCTTTGGTAATAAATAGATGTATATATAATAGAAAAAGTGTGTAACTCTTGATCATACCCTACCCCATGACCTCATTTTGTAACTACCCTCCTAACTTACCTGTAATAATACACAAGCGTAGGAAGGTGCCAAAAAGTGTGTGTGTGGTGGGGGGGGGGGGGGGGGGGGGGCACACTTTTAGTTTTATATTTACACTTACACTATTATAAAGCAAATATAAAGCAAAATATCTGAAAAGTGTCCCCTGTTTCCTACGCCAGTGAGTGTGTGAGTATTTACCATATACCACTACGGTTTCAGGCATGTCTGTCGCGGGCCAAGTCTCTGGATAGCCAGTGCGTATGATTTATAAGTGAATACTGTTCATAATTATTATGGTGTCCAACTCAAGATTATAGACATTCACCCAAAATAAAGACAAAGGAAACGTCTATGTTATTGCTATCAAAACACTGGCTTGTGACAGTCTTTCACAAGTGGGATAAAAGCTCTTTCATTTTCACGCCAGTTTTGAGAGTTTTGTATTTCTGTGCAAGGGGCGGAGGGATGTATCATGTCGGCGCTAGTATTATATCAGTGGATATAGCACAAAGGAATTATAATTTCACCATTTAATATGTTTGAAATATAATCTGTAAACGTAGAAAGTTTTAACTAATAATGATTGTATATAGTGAGAAACAATATGTATTCCTCATCAATGCACCCACTTCGTGGAAATGAACTTAACCACGTGACCCAGATTTACAACATTAACTGGTACGACAAAACATGACTAATAAAAAGTAAAACTTGTCGCTAGTAATCAAACATTTAATATAAAAAATATTTCATTTTATTTAATCTCGTTTTCTATCTTTACAACAAGCAGCTGGCAGTACACTACTGAATAGTAGATTAGCCACGTGGACATGCAAATAGCGCTTATTCACACTGTGAGGCGGATCAACTGAACAAAATTGGTTGAAAATGTTTTGGTTTTTTTTCGCAGTTGGCGACTTTGGCGAACAACAGTGCGAGCTCTGGAATCGTGATATTAAAAAAAGAGTAAAGTTTGTTTTATTTAACAACGCCACTAGAGCACATTGATGTTTTATCTTATCGGCTATTGGACGTCAAACATATGGTCATTCTGACACTGTTTTTTAGAGGAAACCCGCTGCCGCCACATAGGCTACTCTTTTATGACAGGCAGCAAGGGATCTTTTATTTGCGCTTCCTACAGGCAGGATAGCACAAACCATGACCTTTGTTGAACCAGTTATCGATCACTGGTCAGTGCAAGTGGTTTACACCTACCCATTGAGCCTTGCAGAGCACTCACTTGGGGTTTGGAGTCGGTATCTGGATTAAAAATCCCATGCCTCGACTGGGATCCGAACCCAGTACCTACCAGCCTGTAGACCGATGGCTTAACCACGACGCTACCGAGGCCAGTTGAATCGTCATATTAAGCAACTGTATTTAAGTATTTAGTAATCAGAAATCACATTTAACAAAGAATCCGTAAGCGTAAAAATAGGAGTTTGTTTCATATCGTTTCCGTTTCAAGTTTTAATGATACAATCTTCCGGAAGCACTTGTCTGTGTAAAACATAAATTTTCGGCACTCTCGCGAATTTCAAATAAATATGTAACATTTTGAACATCTGGTTTTAATTTATAAGTGGTTTTTTTCTTTTCAGTTTTATGTTTCAGAATTTTCTGCAGAATTTTAAAAAAATTTCCGCTGAATTCAGGGGGAAGTGTTATAGTGGATGACAAATATTGTAATCAGTGTGATATAGTACATGAATATGTAAAAGAAAGTTTGAGTTTGTATCCGCCAAACCAAATACATTTAATCGCTACTAGTAACTGAACATTAACTTAATCTCATGGCAATTTTTTTTTTTTTTTTTTAATATTCACCACTCCACTGCAGTTCATTTTGAGCAATGATTTTTTTTTTTTTGTGTTTCTATTATTTACAATATTGGCTTTGTAATTAATAAAAGATTCAAATTGTTTATTTTTGTAATTTTCAGTGGGTCCCCGAAATCACTCATCATTGCCCGCGAACTCCATTCCTGCTAGTGGGAACACAGATAGATCTCCGTGACGATGCAGCCACGATAGACAAGCTGGCCAAGAACAAGCAGAAGCCCACCCTAGTGGAGCAGAGTGAAAAGCTCGCCAGGGACTTGAAGGCTGTGAAATACGTTGAGTGTTCAGCTCTGACACAGGTGTGTGTGTCTGTGTGTTGATCTTGTCTTTTTAGGCCTTAAAAATATGTGTGTGTTTCAGGTTTTATCCTTGAAAAAAATAGGGTAGATAGGTTTGGGTTTTTTTTTTTTTTTTAATTTTAATAAATTAAAATAAACAGTGATCGGCCGAGGTGTTCTGAATCTAGTTTGCTGATGTGGGGGTGGGGTAAATTTAATTTTTTAATTATTTTTTGCTTATAAAAATTCCAAGGTTGCTACATAAAATTAGGGTAGGTCGGGAAAACGGTAATACACATTTTGTTTTAGGCATTATTGGTGTTTTTTCTTGAAATTTAGCACGACATGGTAGACTAAATACTTTTGGGGCATTTTCACCATTTTTAGGGCACGTTTTGGTTTTTTTTATTTTTATTAAAGACCAAGAATGTATTAAATTAAAAATAAATGTGTATAATGTGTTTACTTTAATAATAGAGTGGCAAAATATATCACAGGCATATTTTATTAATTTTCTGAGTATTTTATCAAAGCGATTTTAAAATCTCATGGCAGCATGGTGCAAATTAAGGCAAGATTGCATTAGACAATTGAAGTGTGGTGCCGCACCATGCTAAAACAAGTTTGGGAACACAATATTTATTATTCATTCATTCAGTTTCATTGTCTTTTCATTTGTACTTAATTCCGACGTTTAGTGTCCATTTAGAGTCCATTTTTCACAAATTGCATTTATTTTATGTATGTATAGTGAGAGAACGACAGAGAGACAGATTCACTGAATCCATTTATAGTAAGCGAGACATTTCCATGGAAGTCTTATTTAATATATGTTTATAGAGAGAGGGAGGGAGATAGTCACTGAATCCATTTATAGAAGGCGAGACAATTCCATGGAAGTCTTTATTTTATGTATGTTGAGAGAGAGACAGAGAGAGAGATTGATTCACTGAATACATTTATAGTAGGCGAGATAATTAATTCCATGGAAGTCTTTATTTTATGTATGTTGAGAGAGAATGGTAGGTAGGTTGGTAGGTGTGCGTGTGTGTCAGTCAATCATGGACATTTGTAAATTTTATTGATCTCAGTGATACATTTTTGCAGAGTTGGAAATGGGACTGGGTCATGAATCTAGTACATTCAGGACGTAAATACCAACACAGAGTTCTGCTTTTGTCAGCCGTTAGCTTCTAGTTTAAATATCTATTTATCTCGTGATTGATGGACTTGCCTGCAGGCAGTACAACTTTATGTTGCATAACACTTTACTGAGTGGCAAGTCTGGCTTGTAATCAGCTCCATTAATGTATTTCCCTGACTTTGAAAATTCTGGTTTGTAATTAGCTCCGTTAATGTATTTCCCTGACTGAAAATGTTCCTAAGATATCAGCTGATTGCAATTCCCACATCCTCACACCTGCCCCACCAGATATATGTAATAATAGTTAAAATACAGCTGTAACTTGTTTGTGTGTTTTACCGGCCTCAGTGGTGCAGTGGTTAAGCCATCGGACTACTACAGGCTGGTAGGTACAGGGTTTACAGCCTGGTATAGGCTCCAACCCAGAGCGAGTTCTTAAGGGCTCAATGGGTAGGTGTAAGGCCACTACACCCTCTTCTCTCTCACTTCACTAACCACTAACCAACTAACCACAAACCCACTGTTCTGAACAGACAGCCGAGGTGTGTTGTGTCCAGGACAGCATGCTTGAACCTTAGTTGGTGCACTAACCCACTGTTCTGGACAGAGTCCGGGTACTTGAAAAGGTGTGTCCGGGACCACATGCTTGAACATTAGTTGGATATAAGTACGAAAACGATAAATTTAATGTACTTTGTAGATCTTATTTCATCTTTTCCTGTTGCTGTTTTTGTTTCCAGAAAGGACTGAAGAACGTGTTTGACGAAGCGATACTGGCCGCCTTGGAACCCCCGGATATAAAGCCTAAAAAGAAGTGTGTCTTGCTCTGATGAGGGCTTCGTGGAGATTTCTTCTGTATGTGACTGAACTATAGATATTTCAAAGACTCAAATGACACACCCAACAGAAAACACTTTACTGTGCAAATTAGAAGTATATATATATATATACTGCACCTGAATTTAAACTTTGGCCTTCTCTGAAAGTTTAAAAAAAAAAAACCCTTTTTTTTAATAATAATTTTTTTGGAATTTGGTAAAGATGGTTATGAAAAAACATACAATTACTATATTGCACAAACTTCTGTCTGTGAACTAAACAGAACAATACACAATTTTATTTCACTCTCGGATGCATCTTGTTTTTGACACACGTGGATGTTTTGGACCGAGTCTAAAATTTCACTTGGGTCATGATGGGTTCAAGCATGTTCTGGATGGGAGTCATGCATCTTCTATTTATCTGAACTTAGAACAACGTAGGGTCCAAAAATAAAGGTTTTCAGACTGGTTATCTGAGACCCTTAGGACGTCACATAACCCATTTGTTTTTTCCAGATATTCTAGTTTTAAAATTAAGGGCTCAACACAAAGGGTTTAAAATTGGTTCTGAGAGTCAAGAATTTATAACTACTCTTCCAGTAACGGTAGTGTAGAATACTGCATGACATGGGTTCTAGAAGATGTTACACAAGGAAGTTGTGTCCTGTTTTTTGTTACAGTCAGAACAATGGAATTTGCCATACAAAGGTGAAAAGCTGACATTCTTGTTTATCTAGTATCCTAGTAAGAACAAAATACAGTATCTCAGAAAGGGATTCACATGAATAGTCCAATGGGTATTCCAGTAAGTGCAAAGTAGGATCCCACATTAAGGAGTTCTCAGTAGTGGTTTTTAAGCCCCAGTGGTTTCTGTATATAGATTATGCTATTTCGGTAAACAATGTTTGGGTAAAGCAATAAAGGATTCAAACAGATTTCTGAGAGTCCTAGAGTATCCTATTATCTATTATTCCAGTAAGGACACAGTATGATACCAGGTACGGGGTTCAAATTGTTAATTTATCAAGCCCTGGTGGGATCTTCTGTCGTCTATTCCAGAAAGCACAATATAAGGTAGCACATGAAAGGTTTCTGACTAGTGTTCCTAGAGCCTTAAAGAGTACTTTATATACCTATTATTCAAGTAAGGACAAACTTTAAACTGATGTCTAAGAGTCCTATTGATTTTGTATATCTAGTATTCTGGCAAGACTGTAATACGGTGTCTCGTAAAGAGATTCGAACTGATGTTCTAGGAACCCTAGGGGATCCTCCAGTGGTCATCTTCGCAAAAAAAAGGTCCTATTTTGTACTCCATATATACCCTTAGTGCACACACAGACAGGGGTTTTGGGGGGGGGGGGGGGGGGGGGGGTATTAAAAGTGAAGTCCACTATTTGCTATTGATTATGTCCCTAGCTTAATGGCTTTGTCCCTTTGGTAAAATGTTCACCTACTGCAGTTGTGAGTATGTCTATGGCAATTTTAAAACTAACATTTGCAAAAACAATTATCAAAATTAAAAGCCAAAAATTATCCCAGCAATAATTTTTATCCAATGGCAAAAAAGCTATGACCAGCAAAGCAGCCCGTGACCTATGGCAATTCATATTGCAGCTACAGCAGTTGCTGTTCGTGCCACCATTAAATTGGATCCCTGGGAATGAAACCCTTGTCTTGTGAAGATGTCCACTGGTCCAGTAAAGACCATGAGGTGCTGAGCACTGCTTTGTGTATCTGCTGTACCAATATGGACAGTTTAGTGTGTTGAAGAATTATTAAATGTCCTTTATGATATTCCCCCCCACCCCTCTTGTATTCATTACCACTTGCTTTGACATTGCATCATATTTTATCATCGGTGTTGGTTTCTAAAATAAATTAAAAAAATAATAAAAATAATAATATTGATCCATAAACTTTATTTTGATTGAAAGTTTTGCCTTACAGAAGTAAAGGGGAAAAAAAGGTGATCATCTTGTGGTATTTTGTTGAAATCCTGCAATACCAAACATGAACAGTGTTGATTTATCTAAACTGAATGGTTTCATTGTCAAAATTTTATTATTTGGTGTAACCTGATAAACAATAATTGCTTGGACTTTTATTTTCCAATGTAATTTCTTCTCTTTTTTTTATTTTAATATAATAAATAAGATTAAAGTGTTATTAAATATTAAAAAACAAACAAACCACTCATTCATCACGCTACTAAATGTGTGGATCGAATTAGAGTGGATGAAACATGTTTTAAGAATTGTCATACTTTTATACAAATAGCAAACCAAACGTGGATTTTTATTTTAGAGAGTGGTGTTTTCAGAGACACTCATGAACTACAATAAAGGAATAACATTGTGGTTGTGAACAAATTATTTTGGTATTCATGTATACATGTATGTAGCTAATCTCTAGGGATAGTTTGAAAACAAGTCTTGTCAGTATACCGCAGTAACATACCCCAAGCAAAACATACATGTATGCAGGGTTTACGCTGAACCCCCTAAGAAATTATTAGTTATTTTGTGAAATTGGTCGAAAGTCTGTAGCCCAATGAATGCTTCAATTAGCCAAACAGCAAATGTGGCAGTAGATCTGCACCGCGTATGCAGTTTTTTTTTACCTGGCCTTTTGGCAAATTTATAATGAAATATATTTGCCATGTTAAACTATGCTTGCAATTTGGTAAACAACTGCTTAAATTCTGATATGGCTGGGTTTTTTTTAGTTTCTATCCACACCCAATACTGAAATGAATGTCAGATATTCAAACTTTAAACAAAAACAAAAAATTCACATTATCTGAGAAGTGTATCTTGCTCATATGTTAAGTAAAAACGACTAGCATGAATAGTTTTCCCTAACTATCTATTACCCCATATTAAAATGGCAGTACTTTGCATAATAATTAATGACAGATGCAGGCCTTTGAAAATTGCAAAAGTGATAGTTTCATTTGTACAACACCCGCGCATGTCTGGTTTTGTATAACCCATTTTTCGTTTGCGCATTTTTATTTAGGACATCATTTACATAGTCACGAGAGGTTATGCATTAGTGAATTGGGTTACCTGAATTTGTTATGGGTTATGCCAATTTTCAGTTCTTAAAGGCCTGTAGATGTAATCATTTGGTAAAAAAATGTAATTAGTTTGTGAACTGGTATAAAAAATAAAAAAACACTTGAAACTGAACTAAAGACAGCTCTTTTGGAGCAAATATGGCTAGGTTTTTTTCACACGGTAGATTTTTTTTCTTTTGGGAATGGGGTTGTAATTGTGAAATAGTTTTGTTCATTTGCACCCCTAGGCCACCCCTGGTGACTTTCCTGGAATGGCCCTGATTTAAACATTTGCCTTTGTTTACATGTACTGCTGGACCTTAATGAACAGTCTTGCCTTTCTTTCTTTTTTCCTTTTTTAAATAAAGTTTATTTATTATTACTTTTTTTAAGTTTTGACATTTAAACAGCCTTATTATTGTGTGCATATTATCATTGTTTCGGATCCAAAAATAACTTTCTGTCTACCTATAAGCCTATCTCTGTAGATGTTTTGTTTGTTTCTTGGTTTGTGTGATTTTTTCCATTTCCAATTCTACTTGTTCCATCACAGACCTATGAATCAAAGAAGGGAATATTTGAACATGATTCAACATGTATCCCTCAAACACTATTAAAAAAAAAAAAATCATGATAAATGTTGGGAGTACCACTTCATTATTGAACTTCATGATTATGATGTAATTAGACCACTGGGTGTGAGAGGGTGGGTCGTTGAGGGATGGAGGGTGGGTAAGAGGAAAAATCTGCTATTTTTATCTTTGAAGTTATCTTGATTGTGTCCGCATACAATTTCTGTCATCAGAATAGCAAGAACACAATTTAAATAGAGAGATGAATTTAAGACTATACAAATAACAAATATTTGTTATAATTTAATTTTGTTTATAGAATGTCGCCCCATATAACCGTCATGTTTTTTTGATTGAATCATTTACTTCCATATACCTGTATGTGATGTCAACCTTGGCACCGTTTAAAGAGTTTCGTAGCCCGAATCTTTTTAACAACTAAACAATTTACAAAATTATATATTTTTATACTGTGCCATCAGTTAATTAATTTAAAAAAAATTGTACTTGTCATAATGTTAGGAATGTGCAAAAATACAGATTTTTTTTTTCTCTGTTATTACTAGGCAAGCTGCTGGTAGGTTTATTATGAAATGTTCAAAACGTAACCTCAAAAAAAGAAACAAAAGTACATCGGTTACAGGAATAACAAAATATCTGTTGGAATGAAAGGAATTTTTCATTATAAAAATGGTAAATATCTTAGCACGATGTCTGTATTTTTGGCAGCTGGACTGGGTTGGTTGGTGGGTGAGAGAACGTCGATGGGGCAACTACGAAGCTCTGCCTGGGCGCCTATGACAACATATTGTATGTGCTTGAATTTTAAAAATATATCTGTACCGTGTTAAATGTGAAAAATGTACATATATATGTCTTGTGACTCACTTGTTGCATAGTATTACTGCATAGTTTGTTTTTCTTCTTAAATGTGCATATGTTAATCTCAACTAGTATTTAAGCATGTTAAAAAACAAAAACAAAGAGGAATAAAGCCAATACTTGCATGCAAGTTTCTCAACTGGCAGGTGTATATGTAGTGGAACATGTAATAATCTTTTGTATGTATTAAACTTTTAGCTTAATAAACTTTCTATCATCTATTAAAACTTAGTTTTTGTGTATGTTTTCTTTCTTTTTTTTTCTTTTTTGGTGGGTGAGGACTGTTTGTTGAATGACACCCAGCACTAGGATTACTTAACAGCTGAAGGAAGGAATTTTTTTATTTAAAGACACACTTGACACATTTTATAAATTTACAGTTATATGGTGTCGGACATATGGTTAAAGACCACACAGATATTGAGTGAGGAAACCTGCTGTCGCCACTTATGAGCTACCCTTTGTTTTTTTCTTCCCCCCCCCCCCCCCCGATTCACATCAAGGGATGTTTTATATGCACCATCCCATAGACAGGATAGCACATACCACGGCCTTTGATGTACCAGTCATGGTGCAGTGGCTGGAGTGAGAAATAGCCCAATGGGCCCACTGACGGCTATCGATCCCAAACTGACCGAGCATCAAGTGAGTGCTTTACCACTGGGCTATGTTTCGCCCCACTTGACAGCTGAATGCAACACTTGAGAAAGGAGGGAGACCTACTACTGTTTTGACATTTGATTGGGAGAAACCTGCTGCTACCACATCAATGTTTGCCAGCATAAGTTATAGTTTGTTTCGTTTAACGACACCACTAGAGCACTGATTTATTAATCATCGTCTATTGGATGGTAAACATTTGGTAATTCTGATATTTTGTGTTACAGAGGAATCCTACATTTTTCCATTAGTAGCAAGGGATCTTTTATATGGACCATCCCATAGACAGAATAGCACATACCACAGCCTTTGATATACCAGTCGTGGTTCACTGGCTGGATCGAGAAATTACCCAATGGATCCACATACTGAGATTGATCTTAAACTGACTGAGCATCAGGCGAGCACTTTACCACTAGGCTACATCCCTCCTTTGTCACTTCCCCTCCATACTCGCCTCAAAGTTTTAAGAGGTTGGCAAATTGATCACCTGGCAATAACATTTTATATGAAACTTGATGTGATTGCTCACCAGCGCCAGTTCAGAAGAGTGATCTTCAGCTCACCTGGATTTTGGTCATGGTGAAGAAAGACTACATACAGCTACATCATTATGAGTAACCTATCTATAGTTTCCCATTGGCAGGACAGTACATACCATGCCTTTTTATATTCTAGAAGTGAGAAATATTTTGTCACTCAATCTCAACAATGAAATAAAACCTGATGCTGCCACTGACTTGATACTGATTAGCAGCAAGATGTCTTTGACCAGTCAGGACAGTACATACAATGGACTTTGATATTTCAGTATCGGAGCATCAACTGGAATATGAAAACGGCATACTAGTACAACTTTGAATGCCCATGATAACTTATTTATAGGCCTAACATTAAGGAGATTAATGTTTGGTTGTTTTTGATTGCTTGGGGTGTTTTTTAAATTGTATTTATATATATATA
Source organism: Gigantopelta aegis (assembly GCF_016097555.1). Classification (NCBI taxonomy): domain Eukaryota; kingdom Metazoa; phylum Mollusca; class Gastropoda; order Neomphalida; family Peltospiridae; genus Gigantopelta; species Gigantopelta aegis. The sequence continues at coordinate 13,338,762 of NC_054713.1, read as the reverse complement.
TATATATATATATATATATATATATATATATATATATATATATAAAGGGTCTTGCTGAGAAGGAATGTCTCCTAATGGATTAATATAGCTAGCTAGAGTACTCTGTAGAGGGCTAGACAGACATTTTCATGGACTTTTACCCAGGCAGATACACATACCACAGCATTTGATATACCAATCATGGTTGTGTCTGCCGAGAAGGTTCGATCTTACGACCCATGCACCTCAAGCGAGTATATTTTCTTCTTTTTGTTTTCTTTCTTTTTTTGTGTGTGTGAGAAACAACCGATAAAGCCCCTTTAATGAAGGTTACTCAATCATAAACAACAGTCAAAGGGAAATAACTCTAAAAGTATCGAAATAATGTAATCAGGTTTACATACATGTGCGTTTGTGTGATAGAAAGTTGATTCGATTTTAACCGACAGAAATAATAATAATGGCTAATTTACTAGAATGATATTATTGTCTCGATTATTTCTTTCTTTCAAGAAGTCAATGACAAAGGTTTTAGAATTTGTTTTATGTCCAAAATCGAACTGCTTCCTTGTGTATTGATTGAGGAAACGTGAAACTGAATAATGTATTGATACTATGATAGCTCCATAAATTATGGCATAATAAATAGTCAGTGGAGAATGTACGAGGAGGTGTAGGTGAAAAACTTTGGTATGAGTTAATTATTTTTATTGAATCTGCAGTTCCGAATGCATTCTCCATTCATTAAATTCATTAAAAAAATAATAATAAAATTGGTGACTGCTAAATTAACTTATTTTATGTGTTTTTTATACAATAATAATATTGGTCAAAATAGGAAAGAATATTTACATAACTAATGACCCAAAATGAAAGGATCTTTTCTGACCTAACCAGAACGATTCAGTCAGTAAATCGTCGGCACTAAAAAGCTGGCATTAACTAATTAAGCTTGATGCATGTGCTAAATATGTAATCTTGGATCTCTGATTTAGGAAGGAAATGGTTTATTTAACAACACACTCAACACATTTTATTTACGGTTAAATGGTTAAGGACCACACAGATATTGAGGGAGGAAATCCGCTGTTGCCACTTCATGGGCTACTCTTTTCAATTAGCAGCAAAGGATCTTTTATATGCACATTCCATAGACAGGATAGCACATACCACGACATTTGATGTAACAGTCGTGGTGCACTGGCTGGAGCGAGAAATAGCCCAATGAGCCCACTGACGGGGATCGATCCCAAACCGACCGTGCATCAAGTGATCACTTTACCACTGGGCTACGTCTCGCCCCGTTTCTGACAATCCTCGCCCTGTTTTTCCAGATTACATTAAAGTCACTAGTATCAGGTTTATAAGTAAGATATTTGACCTCATGGGCTAAAATGTTGTACTTGTTTACAATATATAAGTTCTGTCGGTAGTAGGTTCGAATCCCTGATCTGAATGCACAAAAATAAGCTACACCTAGAACAATAGTGCAGGGCACAATATTTTACGAGAACCGTTGTTCTGTTTGCTTGTAGGTTACGCAACTTTAAAATGACGAGAACCCACAATTGGTTACGTGGTGAACAATTACATTCTAAAATTAAAAGTACCATATATCAGTAATGAAAGTGAAAATCAGTTTATGTTTTTGAACCCCAATATAACCCTCAATGTTTTATACGTGTGAAATCACGCTTCATAGAATCGATAAGAAATAATAATGTAATATTTTTCTTTTTCAGAATCATGTTAATATTTAGACCCACATCATATTTTTCTTCAACTTCGAACCCATTATTGTTAAAGCTGATTGGAAAACACAAACTGGGTTTACAAAACACCTGTGATTATTTTCTGCATATAAGATACAATTCCTTATCTTGTATCAGTTTGAAAAACAATTCTTCATGTGATAAAAATGTTGGAAGCCGAAATCGGCAGTTTGACACTGTTTCCAAGGAAACAGTTATAGCAGAAAAGAAACCATTAGGCTTGAAAGGAGATTGTTCTATTTTTGGAACAACAGAATTACATGTATGTCATATTACTGATAGAAATATTAATATGTGTACTACAGATGGTGGCAAAAAGAATTGTCAAAATGTGAATGATAATAAAAACAATCATCAATTTGATGGAATTTCAGAACGTTTTGTAATGCAAAGATCACAGAATGAACACTTAAGAAATATTTTCTACAATAAAACTGAATCAGCTTTGGATTCTAGATGGAAGTGTAATAATTCTAGATGGATCAAACAGTGTTTGGAATTTCAGTTTTGTCAAAATACTCACAACAAAGGGTGTAAGTCACAGTTACCATGGAAACCGCATCACCAACATCACAACAGAACTAAGAATCATTTGTTGTGCTCACAAAAACGTGGATGCTTTTGTTCATTAACATGTGCCAGAACATACTCGACAAAAACTATTTCCGGACAAGAGAAACAATGGAAGATTCTCTTTTTCGGAACAGATGACTTTGCAGTGGAAATTCTGAGGATCTTAAATGAAAACAAGTAATTGTCTTAAAAGTGACAGACCCTAGTTTTTAAACACTACAACATATTTTTCACTATTAAAGCCGTTTATTGATAATTTAAATTAGAAGTACTTACATTTTATTATTTAGAATATTAATTTTCGTACACCCAAAGTGGTTCTGACCATCCATGATTTTGCAAAACCTCAAAATGAGAAGTAATGGCTATAGAAAGAAATGTTTTATTTAACAACGCACTCAACACATTTTATTTACGGTTATATGGCGTCAGACATATGGTTAAGGACCACACAGATTTTGAGAGGAAACCCGCTGTCGCCATTACATGGGCTACTCTTCCGATTGGCAGCAAGGGATCTTTTATTTGCGCTTCCCACATGCAGGATAGCACAAACCATGGCCTTTGTTGAACCAGTTATGGATCACTGGTCGGTGCAAGTGGTTTACACCTACCCATTGAGCCTTGCGGAGCACTCGCTCAGGGTTTGGAGTCGGTATCTGGATTAAAAATCCCATTCCTCGACTGGGATCCGAACCCAGTACCTACCAGCCTGTAGACCGATGGCCTGCCACGATGCCACCGAGGCCGGTTAATGGCTATAGAGACCAGCTGTAGTTATCTTTAGACGGTGTTGCCCTGTTTAAAAATCAAATATCTTCTCTCAGTTATAACTGTACCCAAATGTGTGTTACAAGTTTTGTAGATTAATTAAACTTCGTTTTCATTTTAACGGACTGAAACTAGGTTTGCTGCCATATTTGTAACATGTTTAAGACTAACAGAGCCCTTTTTTATGACTTACATTAAATATTAAAGATATTTACCTTTTTAGAATACATCAGAATTTGTATAAACAAGGTGTTTGTTGTCGTCCTAGTGTTTGTAATAGCTCAAAGTGGTTTTAACTTTTCAGTAATTTTGTACATATGGAAAGTGTGTTATTAGGAAGTAAAATGAACAATGTCACTGTGCAAACGTATTAAGTATATACACACTGGTATTCCAAAAGGAAATGTATTTAATATGTAATTTTAGTCATCTGATAAGCTGTTACTAGTGTTAGTCAAAAATGTCTTATGTAATGGCTGCAAACTCAAGTCAGTAGAAGCTGTTAAACCTATAGTCTTGCCACAACCATACAGCATCATTTCCTTATGCAAAATAAAGGAAAGGAATGTTCATTTAATGACACCTCAGCACATTTTAAACTACAGCTACTTAGTGTCTAATATACATGTATGTTTATTTCACCATTTGGTCGATAGAGAGAATGTGATTAAACTCATTGCAGCCACGTAGGCTGCTCCTAGAAAAGCAGCAAGAAATGTTACCATAGAAGGAAGGAAGGAAATGTTTTATTTAACGACGCACTCATCACATTTTATTGACGGTTATATGGCGTCAGACATATGGTTAAGGACCACACAGATATTGAGAGAGGAAACTCGCTGTCGCCACTTCATGGGCTACTCTTTTCGATTGACAGCAAGGGATCTTTTATATGCACCATCCCACATGATGATAGTACATACCACAGCCATTGTTACACCAGTTGTGGAGCACTGGCTGGAACGTACAGGAAATAGCCCAATAGGTCCACCGATGGGGATCGATCCTAGACCGATCATGCATCAAGCGAATGCTTTACCACTGGGCTACATCCTGCCCCATGTTACCATAGATAAGACAGTACAGCCTTTGATGTACCGACCGGTCGTGGTTAGGCCATCGGTCTACAGGCTGGTAGGTACTGGGTTCGGATCCCAGTCGAGGCATGGAATTTTTAATCCAGATACCGACTCCAAACCCTGAGTGAGTGCTCCGCAAGGCTCAGTGGGTAGGTGTAAACCACTTGCACCGACCAGTGATCCATAACTGGTTCAACAAAGGCCATGGTTTGTGCTATCCTGCCTGTGGGAAGCGCAAATAAAAGATCCCTTGCTGCCTGTCGTAAAAAGAGTAGCCTATGTGGCGACAGCGGGTTTCCTCTAAAAATAAATATGTGTGGTCCTTAACCATATGTCTGACGCCATATAACTGTAAATAAAATGTGTTGAGTGCGTCGTTAAATAAAACACTTCTTTCTTTGATGTACCAGTCTTGGACACTTGTTGGGATGAGGGATGGGGTGAGGGGAGGAACCCAGGACCATCCAGAGCAATCAATCTTGTGACCCATCACACCAGTGTGCTACATCCCATTTTACCACTAATGCAAGACACAAACAAAACTACTCTTTGACTAAATATATGGGTGATCCATTTTAAATGGTTCAATAATAAGTTTTGTTCAGATTGCAGTTTTAAATCACATGTTTTAAATTGTGTTGAGTCCGTATGATTTGCTGTACAAGAATAATTTATCACTTGTACAGTAAAACCCCTCTAAACCGGACACCCTTGGGACCAAGTAAAATGTCTGGTTTTAATAGGTATCCGGTTTAGACAGGTTAAGTTCTTTACTTTTTTTCTTTTTTTTTCAAAGATCCGAGAAAAATGTCTGGTTTTGAGGGAATTCCAGTTTACTGAGGGTCTGGTTTTGAGAGGTTTCACTGTACAATATTGTGTTTTATTTCTTGTGGTTGTTTGTTTTTCAGATTGAGTTCAACAGATTCCATTGTTGAAGCTCTGGATGTTGTGTCCAATCCAGGAAAGGTAATTCTGTTATATGTGAGGGTTTCATCTAAAGCGCCCAGCATAATTTTTTATTATACTAAACATGCATAAACACCACTAAGGTGTCTTGAGGTTTATTTCTCTTTATTTAGACTTAAGGTACTTGGGGAAGTTCCTCCAAGACACTTGGGACATTAATATATGGTAAACACTCACTGGGGTTATCTTAAGGAGCCCGGGACAGTAATTGTCTGCCAGTATTGGTCAGGTGTGTGTGTGTGATGTTATCAGTGTGACTGGGGTGAAAGATGGTTGAGAGAGAGAGAGAGAGCACAAACGTGTATGTGAGTGGGAAACACAAAAGTAGAAACAGACAGGGAGAGAGAGAGAAAGAGACCGAGAGAAAGAGAGAGAGAGACCGAGAGAGAAAGACGTTTGGGGCCAACTCTCCTTTTCATATACATTGTCTATATGTTATCATCCTGGATTAAAGAATATAATCGAAATCGAACTTGTGTAGTTTTTGTGTGAGGGTGCTTTATGCACTCGGCCACATATATTTAATAAATAGTCTGGTTAAAAATGAAAATGTTGCTGTCCACTACGGGTTTCATATCTGTCCTGTCCTGCATATAGTTTTTCAGATATTATATTTTCCAGTGAGTTATGGCCCTTGAACTTTGGAGATAAGAAAATATGTTGGGGGCCCAGTCGGTAACATGTACTGCTTTAGCACTAGCAGTACTCAGAATGCTCATTCTTTTTTCTTTTTTTAAATTAATTAAAAATGCAACAAATATTTAATAGAGATTATTAAACAAGCTTGTGTGTCGTACTGGATTTTTGTATTGCCCGAGCGAGAGCGAGGGTAATACATGAATCCTGACATGAGTTTCGTAAAATCAGTATGACTCACGCAGGTGTAATAATTTCTTTATTATCCATATTATTATTGTTGTTTTCTTTATGAATAACAAGACCCAACTCAAAACTAGGAGACGACGATATGACGTCATATTTCAAATGCACAGTCTGAGCTAGGCCTGGGGAAGCAACATCATGTTATGACGTCGCTTCCCAAAATTACATCATCACACTTGTTATTACACGTGTGTTTTGTATGATTATTATTAACTCGGTTATGTTGAACCATGGGGATAATAACACTTGTTATTACACGTGTGCTTCGTATGATTATTATTAACTCGGTTATGTTGAACCATGTGGATAATAACACTTGTTATTACACGTGTGCTTCGTATGATTATTATTAACTCGGTTATGTTGAACCATCTGGATAATAACACTTGTTATTACACGTGTGTTTCGTATGATTATTATTAACTCGGTTATGTCGAACCATGTGGATAATAACACTTGTTATTACACGTGTGTTTCGTATGATTATTATTAACTCGGTTATGTCGAACCATATGGATAATAATCACAGATAAAGACTCTTTTTGTATGGATATCATAGACATGGATGATGATATTGAGATGAATGATCCACTCCTTGGAAATGGACCTCCATTAGTTGATGTGATGTGAACGTTGCTTAATTCAAAGCCAGTGTTTGGCTGTCATTAATTATTCCTTTCCGTCTCTATCTTTTCAGACAGCCGTTAGAAACTATGCGGACACCGCAGGTCTCCCTGTATTCACGTGGCCGGTTCGTTCTCTAGCTAACGACTATGACATTGGTGTCCTAGCGTCATTTGGTCATCTCATTCCTGGCCAACTGATCAGCTCTTTTCCACAGTAAGGTTTGTTTAGTATCAAGTTCAACTGTTGTATAACACTCAGGCAGACCTTGACTTCAATTTTTTTCAGTGGTAGCCCACCGGCTTCCAGGTTATGAAATCTGGTAGCCCTCAGTAAAATTGGTAGCCCATAATTTTAATAAACTTTAAAAAAAAGATACTATTTTTATTTAAACGTTTTATGATGATTTTTTAGGTGTTTAAGCATCTTGATTGCAGAGTAATTGGAGGTGCAAAAAAAAATGTAGTAGCCCGGCGGACTACCAGATTTAAATATCTGGTAGCCCGAGTGAGAAATTGGTAGCCAAAACACCACGGGCTACTGCTAAGGTCGAGCCCTGCACTGTACACAAAATAACTCGGGGGAATAAGGGGAGAAAAAAGCATGACAAGAGACCATGTAGATATTTACTTGTACTGGTACATGCTCTAAAGTAGGACATTTTTAATATTGTTCTTAAAGGGACATACCCTAGTTTTTAAACACTAAGGCATATGTTTTATTATTAAGAGTCATTTTTGATAACTGAAATCATACATTACTTAGATTTTATTGTTTAGATTATCCATTTCCGAAAAATTTTAAGTGTTTTTGGTCATCCTGGTGTTTTTAATATCACAAAATGCATTTCTCATCTTTTTGAAAACGCACATGCATCTGTGAAGAAACAGTTATGGAGTCAAGTTTTAGTCTATTTTTAGAGGGTATCTCACCATTCCAAAGTCAAATACTTATGTTTCACCCAATTGCAACTTTATCCAAATGTGTGACATGTTTGTAGATTAACTAAACTTAGTGTTAGTTTTCACGGGTTGAAACTAGGGTCTGTCCCTTTAACTAAACTTAGTGTTAGTTTTCACGGGTTGAAACTAGGGTCTGTCCCTTTAACTAAACTTAGTGTTAGTTTTCACGGGTTGAAACTAGGGTCTGTCCCTTTAACTAAACTTAGTGTTAGTCTTCACGGGTTGAAAGTAGGGTCTGTCCCTGTAAAGTAGCTATGTGAACTGCTTTAGAATTTGATTTTTAAAATATAGTATTATTTCGACATACACAAATAAACACTCTAATTAAAGTTTTGGCCACATGGCCTTTCTGAAGAAGGGATTAAATTTATAACTATAGTCCTTCCAACAGGTGAACACCTTTTTTCATACTATGTAATTTACTACAAGTTATTTATTTCTGAGCTGATTGCTTTCTAAATTGCACACACAAATTGTATTCTTTTGTTATTTCCAAAACTCTTATACTTTTCTTCTTACTTCAAACCAAACTGAAATTATTGACATAAAATAGGTTGCTTCCCTATCAAAAATTTATCTTTTATTTGTTATTATTTGTATTAATAATTTCAGTGGTATTCTCAACGTTCATCCCAGTCTCTTACCACGGTGGCGAGGATCGGCCCCCATTATTCACACCATACTAAACGGCGATGAGGTGACGGGGATTTCCATCATGAAGCTTAGGCCAAAACGGTTTGTGGATAATAAAAAAATCTCCACCCACCTTTAAATTATATTCAGTGAAACCCCTCAAAACAGAACCTTATGTAAGTTGGATTTCCCACAAAAACAGTAATTGATCTTAAACCTAGCTATATATCCTATGTGTATCACAGAGACAAAGAAGGAAGGAATGTTTTATTTCTTTCAACTTCATTCACTGTCCACCTCCACATCCCAGTCGTTGTCTCTCGAACCACAACAAGTGCTTTTTGTGTTTGAACATCACACAACTGTAGATGGTGTTAACGCAATGAATGGTGAAACCGCAGTATTTCGCTTTCGGTACGGGACTACACGATAGGTTCATGCTGCATGCTTGCTGTCAGTTGAGCATTCAGCTGTATACTAACTCTGTGTTGGAACTTGTACTGGAAAGGAAAGGAAATGTTTTATTTAACAATGCACTCAACACATTTTATTTACAGTTATATGGCGTCGGACATGGTTAAGGACCACACATATATTGAGAGAGGAAACCTGCTGTCGCCACTTCATGGGCTACTCTTTTCGATTAACAGCAAGGGATCTTTTATATGCACCATCCCACAAACAGGATAGTACATACCACAGCTTTTTTTTAGCCAGTTGTGGAGCACTGGCTGGAACTGGTACTGAAATGAAAAATCCCCAATTGCCTCAGTTGGGACACGACCCCACTACCTACTAACCATAAGTCTGATGGCTTAACCACTACACCAAGACTGGTCATTATGTACTTACTTTCACTTTCATTTTCAGATTTGATGTTGGGTCGCTGCTGGTGCAGAAAGAAGTCTCAGTCCCACCCCGTGTCACTTCCTGCCAGCTTAGTGAGATGCTTGCCCGACAGGGTGCGCAGGTGGTAGGTTTGATTTACAACTTATTTGAACCAATCCCCTGTCTCAATCAACCTTCATTCAACCATGCCTGTCGTGGACACTATCCAAATGTTACAGAGTGGAAAAGAATAAATTCATGCCCCAACCAAGGCAGGGTTTAATTGGCTGTTTACCAGATGCAAATTAAATTGAATTGATTATTATTTCATCAAAAAGCTCATTTAAAAATTTAGTTTTGATATCTTCCTCCATTTTGGTTGCTTCAGTTTCCATGTTCATAATTTAATCAGACCACCTTAGATTTCGTACCCACCTTACTGTATTTGAAAATTTTCCAATATGATAAATTGAGTACTTGGATTGGTATATAATAGACAGTGTAAGTTAATTAGTTTATCGTAGTAATCTGTTTTTGATTACTCTTTTAATCTGTTTCTGCTAGTTGGAGATTCATTCTGTATATGTGTAGGAAAACAAAATTGAGAATTAATCATTTTGAACTTTATGAGCAGATAACATTTCTTTACTAAAGTAAGTACCGGTATTGTTGCTTTATTTATATCCTGACAAATGATTTTACAATATTTTTGTTATTTCCAAAACAGTTTTATGTTTCTTTGTTTTCATATACATCAAGTCGCACTGGAATTATTAATTTAAAAAAACCCACTCAATATACTTTTGATGGTATGAGGTATAAGTTCTCTGATTAGTGTTTCTGCCAGAAAGAAATTTTTGGGTATGGCGCTATGGAATTGAATGCAACCACAGTCAACAGGGGGTATGAAGGGGGCCTCCCCCAGAAAGAAAATGGGTTAAGTTTAGGGTTAGGATTAAGAAAATAATACAGTAATAATAAGAGTAATTAATTTTGTCAAAAATTCTGCAAAACATTTGGGTATGGCTTTACCCTCTGGCAGAAACCTGGTGATAGTTTTCACTTTATTTACCAGCTTATTGATTGCTTGTCGAACCTGGCGTCTTATGAGAACGCTGAATACGAACAGCCAACAGATGGAGTTACTCTGGGTAAGTTACTTTTAAAGGTCTCAGCCCTCCACGTTAACTTTTCCCTCTAGGAAAGAAATGTTTTATTTAACGATGCACTCAACACATTTTATTTACGGTTATAACGGCATTGGACATATGGTTAAGGACCACACAGATATTGAGGGAGGAAACCCACTGCCGCCACTTCATGGGCTACTCTTTTCGATTAGCAGCAAGGGATAGTTTATATGCACCATCCCATAGACAAGATAGCACATACCACGGCCTTTGATGTACCAGTCCACTGGCTGGAGTGAGAAATTTTCCCTCTAGAAGCCAGATGGCGCCTACTTGTATTTTTATATAGATAGTATGAAATGTTTTAGTTGCCAAATGAAAAAAAACTGTCGCATATGCGACCAAATCATTCACAATATAGAGAGCTGGGTCTTCATGACTGGCATATCAAACATTGTGGTATGTGCTATCCTGTCTGTGGAATGGTGCATATAAAAGGTCCCTTGCTACTACTGGAAAAATATAGTGGGTTTCCTCTCTAAGACTATATGTCAAAATTACCAAATGTTTGTCATCCAGTAGCCGATCATTAATATGTCAATGTTGTCTAGTTGTGGTGTTAAACAAAACAAACATTTTACAATATCACATTATATATATATATTTTTTTATTTGTTTCTCGTGGGGTGGGGAATGAATCTAGCTCAGTCAGTTGAACGCTTGCCTGAAGTGCTGGTCACGTACGTTTGAACTGCCTTGGTGAACTCATTCTCTGTTTGTCTTCCCCACTGGTATATCAAAGGCTGTGATATGTGCTGTCCTGTCTGTGGGAATACAAAAGATCCCATTTCTGGTATTCACTAGGGATGGGATTCAGCTCAGTTGGTAGAGTACACGCCCGAGGTGCTTGGATCATAGGGTCAAACCACCTAGGCGAACCCATTGGTGTTTTTTCGTTCCCCACATTTGGTATACTATAGGCTGGTAGGTACAGGCTCCAACCCAGAGCGAGTTCTTAAGGGCTCAATGGGTAGGAAAGAAAGAAAGAAGTGTTTTATTTAACGACGCACTCGACACATTTTTATTTTTACGGTTATATGGCGTCAGACATATGGTTAAGGACCACACAGATTTTGAGAGGAAACCCGCTGTCGCCACTATATGGGCTACTCTTCCGATTAGCAGCAAGGGATCTTTTATTTGTGCTTCCCACAGGCAATGGGTAGGTGTAAGGCCACTGCACCCTCTTCTCTCCGAGTAGCCACTAACCAACTGACAACAAAGCCACTATCCTGGACAGACAGACAGCCCAAATAGCTGAGGTGTGTGTCCAGAACAGCGTGCTTAAACCTTATTTGGAAAATGCTTATAAACGATTCCTTGCTACTAATGGAAAATATTAAGCAGGTTTCGAAATTCCTCTGAAGACTACATTCAATAGGCGATGATTAATGTGCTCTAGTAGTGTAGTTAATTAAGTCGTTCTCACATAAGTTTGTGGATGAATTTTTTTTTTTCATACCTGGATGAACGTAAAAGAAATAACAGACAATACTTTTTTTAATTAAATTTGAATCATACTTGCTAATAATAACACTAAAACTTTATTTAAAATTATTTTTGGTTCATAAACAGTAATGCTCAACAAGACAACTTGCCCATATAAAATGATGTCATCAGATATGATGTTCCCAGACAACGTAGTTTTTACATTCATCGAGAAATTAACAAACTCATGTTGCTATGTCTGGACCAATGGGATGACGTTATATTGTAATGAATGAAACGGAAATTTAAAAATCACGAAATAAACCCAAAAAAAAGTTCATATAATTTTTATTTTGTTGTTGTTTCAGCACACAAGTTAAAAGCAAGTGCGGCTCATATCAGATGGCATCAACAGACGTCTGTGGAGATAGATCGACTGTACCGGGCAGTTGGGGAAATAGTAAGTATGGGTTTATGCTAATTTTAATATTTGGGATTAATAATTTTAAAAAGAAAAATATTAAATCAATTTAACGCATCAAAACCCACAAGAAATATGTAAAATAATTCTTCCCTTTTCTTATCTCTTACATCAGTGTTAAACCTGAAAAATAGATTTGAATGAAATATTATGGCTTAAAAAAATGAAAAGCTGTTTAACCTTCTGATTACTGGATTAATTTTTTAGAAAAAAACCCATGTTGAGTGGGTACAAGTTTATAATTTTTACTCACATATTTTCACTTAAATGTTTTATAAATACATAAAATAAAGTTCATATTTGAAAATATTATTTCCGTGGGTTTTTCTAATTTTTATGCATTTTAGATCAATTAATGTTGATTAAAATTATGCAAAAAATCTAAAATGCCATGTTTACTTAAAGGGATATTCCTGAGTTTGCTGCAATTTTTAAGATGTTATCGACTAACAGAGACTTTTTAACGATTGTAATTACATATCAGCTATATTTTTCTGTATAAAATATTAGTGGCTGTATATTAAACGTGTTTCTGATTGTTCTAATATTTGTACTAGGTTAAATTTAATTTAATTTCCTAAAAAAAGATTTTTTCGTACGTACGAAATTATTTGAAGACAAAATCCAGTTTGGGCTTATTACAAATATTAAGACAACTAGAAACACATTGAATATACAGACATTGATATTCTAAACAAGAAAATATATTTAATATGTAAGTTTAATCGTAGAAATAATTCATTAGTCAGAAACACCTCACAATGCAGCAAACTCAGGAATGTCCCTTTAAGGGCATTTGTGGCCATAATATGTCCTTTATTTCCATTATTTCCATTAACTGTGTTTTTCAGTTGTTTTTTTGGGTTTTTTAAACAAACTGCGATTCATATATGGAATTATCCGATAAGTTTTTATTGTTATGTGGTTTTGGTGTGTTTTGTATAATGTAATGGTTGTTAATATTCCAGATGCCATTGAAGAGTCACTGGAAGGATTCACCAGTCAAATTACTGGATATGGTGGATCCAGTACTTGTGCAAGGTAAGCAGTAAGCATGCATATACACATGTAACATGATACCGGAGTATAACAAATGTTCACAACACAGGACAATGACAGGTGTTCACGAAACATTGTTAAGTGCCACAGCTGTTTGTAGGCTGCTGCATATAAAAGATCCCTTGCTTCTTATCAAAAAAAGATTCCATAACCATAATTAAAATGTGTTGAGTGTGTCGTTAAATAAAACATTCCTTTCTTCCTGCTCTAGATATGACCAACAGATTGGCTGTGAATGCTGCACCAGGAACGCCGGTCTTTTCCAAAGACAGACAACTCTTGCTGATCAAATGCAAGGTAAAAGTAGTTACTGTTTGCAGGGTTAGCTCTGTGTGAACAGAAAATTTCAACACAATATCTATTAAAACTTTAAAACTTGCAGAAATCAACCATTATTTTTTTAACAGAATGTCAATTATTACATAAAATTATTTTGCTAAATTGAAATAAAATTCGCCAACTACTTTCAAAATTTGCAATTGGCAGAAATCAACCATTTTTTTTTTTAACAAAATGTCAATTATTACACAAAATTATTTGGTTAAATTGAAATAAAATTTGCCAACTGCTTTCAAAATTTGCAATTGGCAAATATACAGTATCGATCACCCTCAAAAGACTTCTTTTGCTTTTTCATCCCAACCCATGACTGGCACATTAAAGGCTGTTACTGTTCTTTCTATGGGAAAGTGGGGCCAGATTTAGCTCAGTCGGTTGAGCGCTCGCATGAGGTGCTTGTGTCGCAGGATTGAACCACTTCGGTGGATCTATTAGCTTATTGTTTTTTTCACGTTCCAACCAGTGCACCACAATTGGACAAAGGCTGTGGTATGTGCTTTCCTGTCTGGGAAAAGTGCATATAAAAGATCCCTTGCTGCATCAGGAAAAATGTAGCGGGTTTCCTCTCTATGACTACTAGTCAGAATGACCATATTTTTGACATCCAATAGCCGATGATTTATTAATCAATGTGCTCCAGTGGTTTCGTTAAACAAAACAAACTTAAACAAACTTTCTTTGGGAAAGTGCATGTAAATGATCCGTTGCTGCTTTTTTGAAGTAGCCTCTCGCAGATCCCATGCTGGGTTTTTAATAGTAGCGTATGTCACAGTATGTCGTAGCAGAAGGTTTTCTTTCTCTCTCTCTCTCTCTCATTTAGCTCAGTTGGTTGAGTGTTCACTTGAGATGCTTGCGTTGCAGGATCAAACCACCTCGGTGGATCCATTCAGCTGATTGTTTTTTTCTCTCCTTCCAACCAGTGCACCACAACTGGACAAAGGCTGTGGTATGTGCTTTCCTGTCTGTGGGGAAAATGCATATAAAAGATGCCTTGCTGCATTAGGAAAAATGTAGCGGGTTTCCTCTGATGACGAGTCAGAATTACCAAATGTTTGACATCCAATAGCTGATGATTAATTAATCAAGGTGCTCTAGTGGTGTCATTAAACAAATAAGTGTTGAAACCACAAAATCATGATAGGCCTATATGTATGTTAGCAGTTGTTTTAAATGTGCTGAAATGTTAACCACCATAATAGTTAACCACCATAATAGTTTAATTTATAGGCAAGATATTTAATTTTGTCGAATGTTTTTTTAATATGTGAATGGTTGTTGAATTTTTACACTTCACTCAATTTATGTTATGGTATGTATAAATGGGGATGGTGGGGAAGTGTAGAGGTGATTTGTGTTTGACCATTTATTCAGTTTTAATCTTTTTCTTGCAGGATGGCTATGTTGGATTCCGGACGGTTATTATAAAAAAGAAAATGTCAGCTCAGGCATTCTACAATGGATATTTGTCAAAACCACAGAACAAGGATATTATTTTTGTATGAAATACACATTGGTAGAACTGTCAATCAACTGGCTACTGTGGAAACCATAGAATGAGGATACAATATTTACATAAAATTCACATAGGTAGATCTACCTATCAGATGGCTGCTATGGAAACCACAGAACAAGGATACAATATTTACATGAAATTAACATTAGTAGATGTTCACAGTAAATATATAACATGTTTTGTGATGTTTACAAGTCTTTTCTTTGCAAGATATTTGATAAGAAATTAAATGTTTAATATTAAAGTACTTATGTATTATGCATAAACATACTGAGTTAACCTATTTTGTTATTGCATAATCGGTTATATTTATATTATGTCCAAATTTAAAGGGACATTCCTGAGTTTGCTGCATTGGAAGATGTTTCAGACTAATAAAATGTTTCTACGATTAAGCTTACATAATAAATATATTTTCTTGTTTAGAATATCAGTGTCTGCATATTCAATGTGTTTCTGGTCATCTCAATATTTGTAAGTAGCCCAAACTGGATTTTGTCTTCAAATAATTTCGTACATACAGAAAAAAAACATTTTAGGAAATAAAATGAATACAAATATTAAAACGATCAGAAACACGTTTATTATACAGCCACTATTTTACACATAAAAATATATTTGATATGTAAATACAATCGTTAAAAAGTCTGTTACTCGATGACATCTTAAAAATTGCTTAATGTGCCAACACAAAACCAGACTTGCCTGAACATCCTAGCCATTGTTCTCACAATAGCCCACATCTTTTTGGCAATCAACTGTCCATTACATATAACATGTATCAAAGGCCAAGGTATTTACTGTCTTGTTTGAGGAAAATGTGAATAATGGAACCATGTCTGCTTTTTTGGTAGCAATGGCCTACGTTGTACGTAGCAGTGGGATTCCGATCTCGGCCAAGTGTCAAAATAACCATGTCGGACATCAGATAGCCAATGTTAAAATGTGCCGATGTGTCATTAAATATTCTTTGTCTTCCCTTTCCACAGCTGTGTTGTACATGAGGAAATATGTGTATAAAAAGAGCTGACTTTCAACGTTTTCATGATCTACAGGGGGTGGGACATAGCCTTGTGGTAAAGTGTTCGTTTGATCCATGACTGGTATATCAAAGGCTGTGGTACGTGTTATCCTGTCTGTGGGATGGTGCATATAAAAGATCTCTTGCTGATATCAAAAAAAAAAGAGTAGCCCATGAAGTGGCAATAGCAGACTTCCTCAATATCTATGTGGTCCTCAACCATGTCTGTAAATAAAAAAAATTGAGTGCGTCATTAAATAAAACATTTCCTTCCTCCCTTCATTCGTGAGCTACAATTCGTAAAAATTACTCAAATAGTTCCACCTGTTTCTGCTTTGGCAAACTTTTCCAGATTCTGCACCAAATTATCTATGAAAACTGCAATTTAAAAAAAAAAAATTGGACTCAATCATGCACGACATTCAAAATTCAATAGCACCACAAGTGTCCTGGTCGGGCGGCTCATCCTCTCTTGCACTTTCCAGCACGGGTCGTCCCTCCTCCCACCCACCACAAACCCTTTCCTGTCCTGGATGGACGAGCAGGTATGGGTAAAAAAAAATGTGCTCATGACAGCAATGTGCCAAAAAGGGGGGGCACACTTTTATATTTACACACTTTTACACTTATTATAAAGCAAATATAAAGCAAAATATCTGAAAAGTGAGGGGGCATGTGCCCATGCCCACCCCTGCCAGTGTAACAGGCATGTGCTACTACAGCTTGCTGTGAATGCATGTTAATCCATATGATCTAACATTAAAAGATCCATATCCATTTAGCAGTTTCAGCCTCATGTTATTTTCTTCCATTTTATTTGGTTGTATACACCCAGAAAGGGCCTGTTCCAACCCTACTAATATCTTAAATATCTGCTTCCATGTACCAACCAAATTGAAACCCTCAGGGGTGGTAATTCTCCCCGGATAGAGACATTGCATTTTCTCGCATTTAATTGTCCTTTCCTCCAAAATGTGTCAGATGGCACAGATTTTAACCTAGGATTTCAAGAATTTCCGGGACCCCTCTAGATTTCCTCCTTTTTTTTTACAGTTCACCAATTCCCACCCCTGAACCATAAAACATTATAAAATGCACTCAACACCACCAAAAAACTTGATGAATGTTAGAAATAACAAACTCGCTAAGTATTAGTATTACACCGATTTACATTTTTATTTAAATTAAGTCCCCATCAACAACGAAAAAAAAAAGGAGCAAAACTAAACTAACTGAATGTAACAACACACGAAGACTAAAATAAATTTGAATTACAAGATCTGAATCGAGACAAATGGATAAAATTCTGTACAAACAATAAGCACAACTACATTAAAATATTAAAGTTAGCTAAACATAAAAGCATGTGGCATCATACACTCGACTGTTGTGTTACCTCAAAAAATTTTACTTTGTTTTCAGTACTCTTCAGTAAATGAGTGAAAATCATCACCAACTGCCCACCCGACCCCAATCTGCTTTCCGACGCATCCTAGCTTAAGCCGAAGGTTAACCAAGTAGACTTAATCTAACCCTTACCTTCTCGATCACAGGGTAAATGTGACCCAAAAGGTAATTAACCCATATCCAGATATTCTTATTAAGCTAACTTCAACCTTATCTTAACTGGATGTACAGATGGACTTGCGGAAAAGGTAACAGTTACAATGAATGTTTAATATGTCGGAGAGAAATTAAGGGTTAACATTCTTTATGAAATTTTATCAGCATTTATAATCTAACAATTTAAAATACAATATTAACTATTTAAAATGTAGTACCCTCTTTAAGAATGATGTTCAAGATTTAGCGACTACAGTGACTAGTGATTCACAAACCTAAAAGGTAATTCAAGATCATTTTAAGTTAAAGAGTCAATCTTTTCAATGCATTTGACATTTCTATGTTCAAAATGAATCTTTAAGTAGAATACATATATGTAAATGTACAGGTGGTTTGAATACTTGGGGAATTAACCAAATTTTACAGAAGAACCTTGCTAACCATACACACACACGCCTAGTTTTGTTACGGATAATATTTTCCAAATTCAAGATTATTAGTACATATTTTATACAAAGACACATGTATATGACAGACAGTAAAAAATAAATATGTTGAATACATGTTATTAGTAGAAGATCCAGAATGATGAAAAAAAAATCCTAAAACATTTTGAAAAAAAAAAGTGGACATTTGTTTTTGTATATATATATATTTTAAAATTACTTTGGGGAAGGAACACTTTTAATCAAAATCTAAAGACTGCCATAGATACAATATTTTTGAATTGTATTAAAAATATGGTACATTACATAAAAGAAAGTAACATTCTGACATTTTAAAAAACTTGATCTGGATTCACCACTGGTTATACAGTAATACAAATACACTTGATACATCTCTTAACATATATACATTATGTACACTCAATGTTGACACTACACTGATCAATAGTTGGCTGTAGATGTAGGGGGTGGGGCGATGTGGCTTATCTTGAAACTCCTGTAGTTTTTAACGAAACACAAGGTAAGAGAATACAGTACACAAACGAATGATAAAGACAATCAGGCATAGATGACCACCGTGGTGATTTCGCCCAATTCATTGAATGTCCATGGATGATGTTACCACATTAAAATCTAATTATAGTAGCTGATGAACCAACAATTAAGGGTCGTATGAACAGTTAGCAATTACCATTGTAATGTTGCGTTCAGCAGGTTTTATTATGGACTTTAAGAAACCAACCAACCAACCATGGGTGGTTGGAGGATTTTATTGTTGTGTACTGTATCACAACTGTTGACTTTATCAGTGTGTCTCATACTGTATTACCGCTGTCTAAATAGGATTTAAACGTTTTCACTGGCAATTTCAAAATCACAACGATCCTTTTATTGTACTAAAAGAAAATATTTAACAGCAACAAACATCTTACAACAACTGAACACTACAAAAATCTATTTCTAAAACATTCATGTCACCAACCGACTGACAAAAGTGTGTACAAGTATCCAACTTTATTATTATTGTTACAAATTAGAAAAGCAGGAATTCTTGCAAGCATTATCTACAGTTTGGAATACTATGAAATTAGATAAAAGAAATTGCCGATGTGGCTGCATTGGTTGATCCTGCATGAAAATTATTACATACAAATATCAAAACTAAAACTGAAAATAAAATAAAAATGGCCAACTGTATTGCCAACGTGTTAAATATTAATTCAAAATATTTAAATCCCCTCCCCCAATCCCAAGTTTTCTAATATTAAAAAGAAATGAAATTTTAGTAACTTCAATTGTAACAGGGTGAACTATAGAATTGAAAGAAAATAAATAATAACAATTTAAAAAATAAACCAAAAAACAATTGGTCCACTCTGCTTTTTTTTTCTTCTTCAAATTTCACTGCTAACAGGATTTGATGGGCAATAAACTCGGTACACATCAAATTTATATCACACACAAAAAAAATGACTTTTTTTTTTTTTACTACATACTATTCAATTCAGCTGTGAAACCAGAGAATACAATAAACAGACAAGGCAGACATTTGTGTGAATATTTATGACGCTAGCATGTGGCTGGAACAATTACAAAGATCACAGCACAACGACGTTTAATTAACATGTTGAAAGGAGCAACCCTACAGGGCGACACATCTGACCATTCCCCAAAGAAAAGAAAAATTCTGCCACGCAATCGTGAACAAGAGCCCGCCGTCTAGCAGTGATTATAATATCTCTGTACATGAAGGGAAAACCAGTCTGTGTAGACCTCACGCTCCGTACACACTCTCGTCACTGTATGCAATGTACAAAAAGAAATCCTCTTCATGATGTTCCTACAAATAAATGAATAAATGTTTATACGACACCCCAGCACGAAAAATACATTAGACTATTGTGTGTCCAGATGTTCCTACTAGTACAAGAGATAAAATGCGCAACATGTGAAAATTATTTCACTTGGGACATCCACTTGATAATTTAACATAACCTTGCATATTATCCTCTTAATTATTTCATACAGCAATAAAAACAGTATTAACCCAAATGATAATTACTTGATATTTCATACAGCAATAAAAACAGTATTAACCCAAACGATAATTACTTGAGATTTCATACAGCAATAAAAACAGTATTAACCCAAACGATAATTACTTGAGATTTCATACAGCAATAAAAACAGTATTAACCCAAACGATAATTACTTGAGATTGCTAAAGGCCCTAGGGCTAGCTCTGGGTGAGCAAAACATTTCGCCAAACTGTCTATTAAACTTCAAAAATTACAGAAATCGACAGATATTTTTTTTTTAATGTCAAATTATTACATGAAATTATTTCGCCAAATTAAAAAACAATTCGCCAACTGCTTTCAAAATTCGATATTGGCAAATTTGGCGAGTGCCAGAGCCTGGAGACAGGCTCATTTAATTAACAGTGACATCATACCTCGCTATCAGTATCATTCTCCCTCTTCTCTTTCTCGCTGTTTTCCTTTTTTCTTATTTTGTGTTCCAAAAAACAAACTATCTCTTATCAATAAGCCTACTAACATTCTCTTCTATTTGAGAAATGTAATATATTTTATGCAATTAAAAGCATTGTCATTGTTAAGGGAATAAAATTTAATAATAAAAAATAACCGTGCTATGAAAAACATTAAGGGGAGTGATTAATTGCTCCCCCTCAGTGGCGTCGTGGTTAGGCCATCGGTCTACAGGCTGGTAGGTACTGGGTTCGGATCCCAGTCGAGACATAGGATTTTTAATCCAGATACCGACTCCAAACCCTGAGTGAGTACTCCGCAAGGCTCAATGGGTAGGTGTAAACCACTTGCACCAACCAGTGATCCATAACTGGGTCAACAAAGGCCATGGTTTGTGCTATCCTGCTTGTGGGAAGTGCAAATAAAAGATCCCTTGCTGCTAATCGGAAAGAGTAGCCCATGTAGTGGTGACAGTGGGTTTCCTCTCCAAATCTGTGTGGTCCTTAACCATATGTCTGACGCCATATAACCGTAAATAAAATGTGTTGAGTGTGTCGTTAAATAAAACATTTTTCTTTTTTTTAATTGCTCCCTTTACTTAGATTAGGGGAAGCCATTAAAAAGGTTACCATATTAATACTATATAAATTAACATGATAATAGGAGCAAAAAATTGCACTCCTTGAAGTAGTCTCAGGGGAGAGTTGGTCATAGCTCCCCATAAACATTGAGGTCAGATATAATTTCAATAAGATCGATACAGACATACAATTTTAAAAGCCACAAGTTTTAATTTAATAAAAACTAATTCAACATTTCAACTGTACATGGCAGGCATTGAAATAAGCATAGTGCCTGGTAACCCACACACTGATTACCATAAATTACCGGACTGGTAACCTATAGAGGTTACGACACATTTATGAAGTTTACAATTCCTATTATCATTCTTTCATAAATACACTGATACTTTGTTATACATTCAGATTACTGATCTCGTTATACTGATATCCTTTGCGTAATATACGTTTAAACAGCAACAACAGTGTTCTCGCGCGGCACCACACCCTTAAAAAAAAAATTAAAAACCAAAAGCAAAAAAGAAAAAGGGTGGTGGTGGCTTGGTTACCATATTGTTGTGTGTTGGTAGACTTTGCCTACAAATAAGTGCAAACATGTTTATATGAAATGCAAGCAGACTCGTTTTTAATTGAACCGAAGATGTTATCGGTCCGACATTCACGGGAAGTTCCGGTTTCGCTGAACCGATCAGTTTTAATATTATTATTTTAATAAAGATTTCAAGATATACGAAAAACAATAAATATGTTTGTAAAGTGATCCCCTAATGTCGGATACATTTTTTGTTATTTCCATCTCCATCAAATGAATCTATCGCTGCGATAAAAAGTAATTTAGTTTTTGTAAAGGCAGTGTATATATTATTTGGCACCCAAGATAAATGATTTTAATGATAAACACTACCACTTCCGTTGTTTTTATAACCGGTGACATCCCCCCAAAATGAAAAGTTTACAAGATTTTATAAAGAACTACTCAATAAACAGAATGACAGAAAGAAAAAATCATCAGTTACAACCAATTATATCAGACGATAGTTAATGGAAACACAAGACAAAATGATCGTTCTGTTCACATGACAAATGTGGCACCAAATAAGTGGGGCTTTTTAAATCGGAGATTGCCGAATCCATAAAAATAAAAATGTTTTCATTGCTCAAATAAAGTATAACTTTTACTGTGTGTATTAAATGTACAACTGGATATAGGTATGGGACAAAACAGAGGCTGTTAAAAATACAGTTAAATCACGTTACGGTAACTGTCGTAAATGTTTCGTCAATTGCTTTTTCATACACAGCGCGACTTGTTTCCTTTGATAACCAGTGTGCAGACTGATTTTTTTTTATTTATTATGTCTGGAAAAAAGTATGCATTTGGAAATAGCAGAGATAGGTGCTGTAAAATAAAGAGGGGTGCAGAAAAATAAAGGCCAAAGAACACGAAAGGAGGGCGGCAAAATGTAATAGCGGGGTGGGCCGCCCCGCTTAAATGGAGCAGTGAGAACACTGCACAATTTATAAAATAATTTGGAGAACAAAGTACCATTCTTGACATGCGTTAACATCATGGCAACCTAAAAGACCATTGTCGACTTATTTCCATGCGGGTCGGGACGTTGCCCAGCTGTACAGCGCTTGCCTGATGTGCAGTTGGGTCTAGGATCGATCCCTGTTGGTGGGCCCATTGGGCTATTTCTCGTTCCAACCAGTGCACGACTTGTATATTGAAGACTGTGGTATGTGCTATCCTGCGTGGGATGGCACATATAAAAGATCCCTTACTACTAATGGAAAAATGTAGCCGGTTTCCTCTCTATGACAGTATGTGAGAATTACAAAATGTTTTGATATCCAATAGCTGATGATTAATAAATCAATATCCTCTAGTGGTGTCATTAAACAAAACAAAATATCACATTTTTTTATTTCGATGCCTGCATTGTTTAGTCTAAGGGTAGTAAGGCCAAATCAAACTGCTACAATTGCCTTGATATTAATACAAACCTGGTAGAGGGCGCCCATTGTTGCACTGGTGGGAGGGATAACGTTGTTTACGAAGAAGAAGAGTGCGTCTTCTGGTCGCAGGTGAATACGTTTACGAATCAGAAAATAGAACTGGCCAACAGTCAGATCAGAGGGGACCAGGTATTTCTTCTTGTCCAAATCTCCCACACGTGCCTTTGGTGCTTTTTCCACAATAACCTGGAAATTAAAGAAAAATATTCAAAAACAATCTTATTCATGCATTCATGGATTAGTTGTATATGAAATTTATTGAATGCAGTGAGTATATTTACAGCACTTTAGGTGTATAACTGTTGGATTATTGTTTTATTAAGAGTGTGAATCTTAACAGGCTAACATAAAGTAACATAAAGTATTTTGTATCTAGTCGTCGCTGATGTATCTGTCGACAAGTTTGAGTAGCTCTTATAGAGCAGAGTATTGAGGCTAGCTCCCCTTTAGTGGTGAGGTCTGCATTTGCCAACAGATCAGTTAAAATGTTTAATTACTGTTTTTTAAATTACTTCTTCCATATAAGTCACATGTGCATGAGGTGTCTTGGGGATTAACCCCAAACCCTTAGTCGCTGAAGCAAATATCACTCGATTCACTGGCGTAGGAAGTGGGAGGGCATATGCCCCCTCCCCTTTTTCTGATATTTTGTTTTATATTTGCTTTATAATTATTATAAAATAGTGTAACAGTGTGTAAATATAAGTGTGCTCCCCCCCCCCCCCCCCCCAACACACACTTTTTGGCACCTTACTACTGTACTGAATGGTTTTTTTTTTTCCAATATATTTTTCAGGGAAGCATGACTTGATCTCCCCCCTGAAACTCTGTCTTTAAAGCCTGTCCATAGATAATTCATTCAATTGCCAATATTAATGCGGAAGTTTTGATAAGCACTAAAAATCTTAATGTATGACCATTCAGTTTCGATGGATGACGAAATTCGATTGTTTGCAGAAGCGATTAGTAATTATGTTACTATATGCTTATTAAACTAGTTAAACAGATGGCTTTCAAAATTAAATAATGGAAAGCACCGTTACAATGCACAACGCAATGTCAAAATCAGCTGACTAACATAACATTGTTACCAATTTTCCAATGAATGATATTTTCAGTATAATGGTAAAATGTATACAAACCGGAACACGATCAGGATACTTCTTACGGATCTTTTCGCCCTCTGCTCTCCTCTTCTCGAATGGGTGCTCCTCTTTGTACTGCCACTTCATAGTTAGGTGTTTATATTAAAATTTGTGTTGACAAAACAAAGCTTTGCTACTAGTTTCACAATATGGCGTCTATCTCTTTGCTGATGTAAACAAATATATTAATGCGCAGAAGAACATAGGCCACTCTACGAAATAGAAATATTTAGCCAATCCTTTTTTTTAAAAAGTCTAATTATCTGTAGTTATTTACAGTGTAAACTTGTAGAAATATATCAGTAATTAGCTTAAATGCAAATACGACATTGAAGAAAATAGTCCTGGTCACGAGAACAGAACAAATCACGTGATTGGGAAATCCCTTTCTGTTGACGAAATTGCTAAAAATAACATTATTTACGTCTGTTCCTTCAATCTACGAATTTCCATTTTGCTGATAACGTTACACATTTTGAAATAAAACTACAAATAAGAGTGTATTAATACATTCAGGGGAAAAACACGGATAAAATATAAGGCCAGGAGCGAATTTATGGGGGGGGGGGGGGGGGGGCAAATCCTATTTTATTATTAGGCCTATTATTATTATTTTAAACTACTCTCCTACTGCTTCCAATCTTGACCCGTGTAATTGCATAATTGTATACCGTACTAAAAATAAACGTGTATTCATTTATTTGAAATAAATTATAATATATTAGGCCTATTTCTTTAATTTGCACAAATAATTAAACAATGTCAGTTACACCTGGAACTTCCCGATTTTGTACGGAATTTTAAATAGTTTGTAACCGTTATAACCATAATTGGACATAAGCACGAAAATAAGTTGAAATGAATTGTAACCGTTATATATCGATAAATTCACCAACTAACGAGTAAAGAAAGAAAGGAAGGAAGGGAGAATAAAATCAAGAAAAAAAAAAAAAAATCAAGAAAAAAAATATATAGGTCTAAATAAAATGAAATAACACAACTAAAAATAATAAAACAAATAATTAAATCAAATAAACAAAAATAAATAAACAGGCACAAATACAGGAATTTATATAATTGTTATATCGCAGACGTAACCCAGTGGTAAAGCGCTCGCTTGATGCGCAGTCGGTTTGGGATCGATCCCCGTCAGTGGGCCCATTGGGCTATTTCTCCAATCTGATTAAAATTAGCTCTACTGGTTTCACCAGTATATCTAAGAGCATTGCATGGACTCCAACGTCCAGGTGACATTTCATCTATAAATAACAATATAAATATCGACCAATTACACTTCGCCTTTTATAACGTTATTCGGGAGCATACAAATTCTAAAAATTTCAATTAGCAGCACGACCGCCTACACGTAACTGGCCACTGTCACCAGTCTTGCCAGTTCGGAAGGCGGCGGTGTCCGGGCAGGAGCCGTTGCGAAGAGGAAGGCCGTCGCTCAGCCGAGAGACCAGCCTGACAAGGCAAGGCCTCCACCTTCACAGGCACCGTCCCCTTCCGACTCGGAAGCCGTCTGGAAAGTTCAGATCGGGAAAATCAGGTCCGGCTTCTTGAAGTTCGTGCAGGGGGACACCTCGGATCCGGCATCACTGATGGGCGGACTAGTGGAACTAGAGCTGAAACAACTGCCTGATGGAAGCGCTTACGAGCTACACACCATCAAGTCTACAGCCGACAAGGGGTTGGTACTAACTCAGCGCCGAGAAGGAGTCTACCGACAAGCGGTCCTAATTAGAGAGATGGATAGCCACACCATCCACAGGATCGTCAAGGCCCTTTTCGTCAACGACTACCGAAGTGTCATAACCATCCTCGCCGACCAGAGATGGAAGCACTTCATCCCTGCCTTTGCCGGTTCTCCGCTCATCAGTTCGCCATAGGCCAACCTCCACACCCTAACGGCCTTAAACGTGGACGTATATAGATCGGACTTTAAACATTTAGACCTTCGTTCAAAATTTTATGTCGAAATTACTTCTTTTTTTAATATTATTAAATAGTCCGATCCTCTCTTCTTTCTCTTATTTATTTTTGGACTGTCTTTTTAAAATACTCCAAATTATATAAATATTCGGCCGAGCAGTCAATTCTTTTTATTTTTGGCTTGTAATTTTTTTCTTCTTTTTAAAAATTATTCTATTCTTTTACTAATTGCTATTTTCAAAATTCTGCCCATTTTCAACACATGCATATAAAAGATCCCTTGCTGCTAATCGAAAAAGAGTAGCCCATGAAGTGGCGACAACGGGTTTCCTCCCACTATATCTGTGTGGTCCTTAACTATATGTCCGTCGCCGTATTACCGTAAATAAAATGTGTTGAGTGCGTCGTTAGATAAACCATTTCCTTTCATTTAACAATGTAATGAAAACACGTAGACGAGAACATTCAAAATGTACCAAAGTCCCAACATTTTGCTTTTCGTTTCTGTGTGTTGTGTGTGTGTGTGTGTGTGTGTGTGTGTGTGTGTGTGTGTGTGTGTGTGTGTCTGTTATGTGTGTGTGTTGTGTGTGTTGTGTTGTGTGTGTATGTTCTGTATATGTGTATGCGTGTGTTATGTGTGTAGTGTGTGTGTTGTGTGTGTGTGTCTGTCTGTACATGCGTGTGTTGTGTTTCTGTGTGTGTGTGGAGTGTTGTGTGTGTGTTTGTGTTTGCTGTGTTGTGTGAGGTGTGTGCATGTTGTGTGTGTGTATGTGTAGTGTGTGTGATGTGTGTGCGTGTACATGTGTGTGTGGGGAGTGTTGTGTGTGTATGTGTATGTGTTTGTGTGGTGTGTTTGTGTGCGCGTACGTGTACGTGTCCGTGTCCGTGTGTGTCCGTGTGTGTGTGTGTGTGTGGACTGTTTTATGGATTGTGTGATTTTTTATTAGGTGATTCATAAAAAAGAGTCCCACTTTTTAAAGATCAATATGGGAAAAGATATGCATAATACCAGTTCATTATGTTTACTTTGATACATAGCTCACTTCTAAATTAGTGCATGATACAAACTAATTATAATCTAAATAAAATTATACCATTTTATTATTATTATTATTATTATTATTATTATTTTTTTTTTATCGCACGATCGCTGTCGACATATTGGAGAGTTTGTTTATTTTGTTTAACGACACTACTAGAACACATTGATTTATTAATCATCGGCTATTGAATGTCAAACATTTGGTAATTTTGACACAGTCGTAGACAGAAAGAAGAAAGGAAATGTTTTATTTAACAACGCACTCAACACATTTTATTTACGGTTATATGGTGTCGGACATATGGGTAAAGAGAGAGGAAACCCGCTGTCGACACTTCATTGGCTATTGTTTTCGATTAACAGCAAGGGATCTTTTATATGCACCATCCCACAGACAGGATAACACATACCACGGCCTTTGGTATACCAGTCGTGGTGCACTGACTGGAGCGAGAAATAGCCCAATGGGTCCAACGACGGGAATCAATCCTAGATTGACCGCGCATCAGACGTGCGCTTTACCACTGGGATACGTCCCACACCTACTGGAGAGAGTCCCATATTAATCAGTCCATAGGTCTGAAGTTGCTGCATTTAAAACAGAAATCTCAAAATGTTGGGGAAAAGATTTATACCCTCGAAGATGAAAACAAGTGCATTTTATCATAGAAAAAAAGAACAAAAACAAACAAAACAAACCATAAACCCACCCCAACCCCATGCACACACTGTGGGCTATGTTGAACCCCACCCCCTCTCCTAATTATTGTTGGTGTTTATAGAATGAAAAATATGAATTTAACGCATTTAATAGAATTATTTATTATATGCATAACAATGCAATATATAGATCTACAGAAACCATAAAAGTGATATCCGGAGAAAAGTCATATTTTCACTGTATTTTAAATGACATAAAAATCGTATTCGACAACCCCCATGAAATAGCCTCGATATAATTCATAACACAAGACTTTAAAAATCCAGTCATTAATATACTCCAGATATATATTGCCACACTTGCCAGACCCAGATCCAGATCCAGATCCAGACCCAGATCCAGATCCAGTTTCAGTTTAACGTCTACGTTACACTGCATTAATTAATTGCATTCGTGTTTATTTTATTAGATGATATGGCTGTGGCGGACGGGTCATCACCTAGAAGCAGCCAATTTTATGTCTTTAAATCGTTAACACACGTGTGTTATTGCTGACGATTTGCTATTATGGTATCACAAATAACGCATGATGTTATTACTAACGGGAAAAAATAGTATATTGTATATTGATCCCAGTTATTAATCAGGGTAACTATTGTCAACAAGCCTGATGAGCAATCGGTCTAGGATTGATCCCCGTCGGTGGGCCCATTGGACTATTTCTGGTTCCAGCCAGTGCTCCACAACTGGTGTAACAAAGGCCGTGGTATTTACTATATTGTCTGTGGGATGATGCATATAAAATATCCCTTGCTGCTAATCGAAAAGAGTAGCCCATGAAGTGGCGACAGCGGGTTTCCTCTCTCAATATATGTGTTGTTCTTAATCATATGTCCGACGCCATATAGGGTAACCGTAAATAAAATGTGTTTGGTACGTGTGGCCATAGGTGTTCGAGCCAGGAGGCAGGCAACTAGTGCTGGAGCAAAACCTCAAATTCGGGCAAAAATTATACAAATATTTGGGGAAAATCTGCTAACCTGAGACCTTTTTACCATGTATATCATTCTACCATCAAAATTAGTTGTAATCCATATAAGAATCCGTATTGATTCGTTTGCAAGCCTATATAGCTGTTTGGTAGTGATGATATTATGAATAAATGTTTTTTCCAGATTCAGGTATTTTCGTTTAATTCGGGCAAAAGCTAGCCTTACCCCCTTACAAAAATGGGAGCCCGTACGCCTATGCATGCATGTAGCTCCAAATACATTATGTGCAGATAAGAACATGTACATACCTCGTAATCTGACCGGCCTCGGTGGCGTCGTGGTTAGGCCATTGGTCTACAGGCTGATAGGTACAGGGTTCGGATCCCAGTCGAGGCATAGGATTTTAAATCCAGATACCGACTCCAAACCCTAATTGAGTGCTCCGCAAGGCTCAATGGGTAGGTGTAAACCACTTGCACCGACCAGTGATCCATAACTGGTTCAAGAAAGGCCATGGTTTGTGCTATCCTGCCTGTGGGAAGCGCAAATAAAAGATCCCTTGCTGCTAATCGGAAAGAATAGCCAATGTAGTGGCGACAGCAGGTTTCCTCTCAAAATCTGTGTGGTCCTTAACCATATGTGTGACGCCATATAACCGTAAATAAAATGTGTTGAGTGCGTCGTTAAATAAAACATTTCTTTCTTCATACCTCGTAATCTAGGGTCAGTGACGTAATTAAAAGAGATAAAACAGAAAACTCATCAAAAGAAATATACATTTTATTTCATAAATTATATGTTGCTCCACATTATATTTGGCTTGTAAAGCTATTCCACATAAAGGTCTGTGACTGTGATCACATTTAAAACAAATAAAACTATTGTCAAGCATTATTCTTCAACAAAACCATTGTTTTTAATGTACGCTTTATGAGCGTGTAGACATTGTTACAGTAACATTTGTTTTAATTGTTTTAATATTAAGGTACACTAATTACAGTATTTATTTAATTATCTAAATCAGATTCATTAGCGTCGCTGGTTCGATGATTACCTGACACCACAAAGAGACAGAATTATTAAGATTGATTCTTAATCTGACGTTGCCACGGTGAGCTAGGCAACCAGTATTGTTTATAATCGTTTTTAGTTCGCAAACGCTATGGACCGAATATATACTCTTAAAAAAAGTAGGGGAATTTAAAATGCAAATGTCATTACCAATGATTGAAACAGATTTCAGCTTTCAAAAATGACTGCCTAGGAAAGAACGTTCATGGCTGCACAACCTAACACCCAAACACAGCCGAAAATGTACACGCGGGTAGGGCGTCATTCGCGATTTTGACACTTCAGAGCGTTCGATAAATCTGATCGAGTGATTATTACTGTTAATTTTGTTGAATGTCATGATCAATTAACCTTTGTTCTTTGAATGTTATGCATAGTTTGTCTTTGGATTAGTGATGCAGTGCCTACAGAACAGAACAGAACAGAACAGAACTTTATTACACCCAGGCCGTTATGCAATGGCATAAGAGGAAGATATATATTCTGATTTTGACAAGATGGTTTACATGAGGATACAAATAATAGGAATTTGACATGAAGAACGTATTAGGGTTATTGACATGCTTTAAACTGATCGAATTCAGCGTGATGTAGCCAATAGATTCAATGTTTTGCCCTCTGTACTGTACTATGAAGTGGCAACTGTTTGACTGAAGTGACAGGGGATAGCATGTAGTTTGTAAACATGTGTAACTTGTTGACATTGAAGACTTGTTTGTGGTAATTCCGGCCCATGCAAAAGTAGTGCTTTTTGTGTAAAATGGGTGTACTCCGGCCTGGTTTAGAGGGTGTGTCTGTTTAAACCAATATGCTGGGAGAAAGAGCTGGACAACAGGGGTTGTCCTTTTCAGGGTATGTGTCCCCCATGCAGGCAAAGGTACATACAAAACTTCACGGGCCTGCTGATATTAATAAAAATGTTATAGCCACCAAGGCTATATAGAAACATATAGTGAAATTAATTGTGGTCTGAGGCCTGATATAGTTCACACATTACACCGGTTAAATGTTTGATTCTGATGAGAGTATTATAACCAGAGAGGTGAAATTACACAGATTGATTCTGAATACCACAAGGAATATGAAAACTCATTTATTTATTTTCTAAATATTTTATTAAATTAAAAAATCTTTTTTCTAAATTTATTAAAAAGTAAAATTAAAATGTTCAACTTTTAAATTTCAATATTCTCCAAAATAGCATAAAATGACCTCTGATGGTACTACATGTTGTTGCAATATTTTTTTGTTGGTCAATATTGAGATTTTGTATTTTTTTACATATTGAATTTTAACGAGTTTCTCAATTATTGCAATTGGACAGAAGATCTAAATACAATGAATATATCACTACTAAATGTAATTAAACACTTTAAATCAATAGTATACAGTTTTTAACAAGATTAAGTACTCTAATAATACATTTCACCTACATTTATGTAAATTACACACTTCAGTCATTTTTCAAAAATGGTCTTTTATCCTTAGAAAATCTAATAGGCTAATATTCTATGCTGTCTGAATGTATTTATCGTGTTCAGTAATCAGATGCTGGTACACTTGTCAAGTTTATTGCAGAAAATGTGCCAAATAGGTTAACATTTGGCTCGTAATACATATGGCAGAATAATCCATTATGCATATTCAGTGGTCATTACTACAAACATCCTTCCAATCAAGAAATACTACACTGAGGTATCCAAGACACTGGCACATGATTACACTTGTTAACAGTTATCACTGGAAACTGAAAAATATGGTGCACGTACCTCTTGGTAGGATTTATATCAGCATTTTGTGACAAAATCTTCATTTTCAAAGTTGTCGTCAACAAAAAACATATTATGGTGTATACCTAAGTAACATCTGTAGGGCATATTCATATTAATATGCATTTATATGGACTGTTTTGCCTTTTACAAAGTGGCTACATGTCTAATACAGTAAATGAAGTAGATTAAGTAAATACAGCAGGTCAAAATTGAATCTGAGGCCGATCATGTCTAATTTCCCCTGAAATTAGTGTGTAAAAATGTGTTGCAAATGGCCCCAATTTTGTGACTTTCACCATTCCTCTGACACATTTCTAATAATGTACCATGAATTCAGTCACCATATCTTTAATAAGCCTCCACTTATCATATCTAAAATGCTAAATTTACAGATTCAGATTTTAATTTTTTTCACAAATTTAAATTTAAGTTTAATATTTTATTAAAAATGAAGTAAAATCTAATGATTGATTTTTCTTCCTTTAAATATTTCAAAATCTTTCCAAGACAACATTGTGCAGATAGAACGTATGTAGAAGAAAAAATAGCTGTTCATTGTATGAAGAAATTCCAACATTTGATAAAGTTATTACATTTTGAAGTTGGTGTCCCTCAAGTTTCCATTGCCAAAATTGGTCATGGCAAGGCACTGTGGTAGGTGTTTTAACACAGCCTGTATATACTCTCAGTTTAAAGGTGACATCCCGATACTTACTGAGCATCGCTTTAATGTGTATATCATTGGAATGCATTTAGTGTGGGCCAGTTTTTAGGGGGGGGGGGGGGGAATGGACTGATAGGCCTCATATTACAGTTATCTTCCCATTTGGTTGTCCGGAAATGTGACCGCGCAATTAGTCTGCTGTTTGACTGTGATTATTTCATGGCAGACAGCTATGAAGTGGCAACTGTTTGACTGAAGTGACAGGGGATAGCATGTAGTTTGTAAACATGTGTAACTTGTTGACATTGAAGACTTGTTTGTGTTAATTCCGGCCCATGCAAAAGTAGTGTTTTTTGTGTAAAATGGGTGTACTCCGGCCTGGTTTAGAGGGTGTGTCTGTTTAAACCAATATGCTGGGAGAAAGAGCTAGACAACAGGGGTTGTCCTTTTCAGGGTATGTGTCCCCCATGCAGGCAAAGGTACATACAAAACTTCACGGGCCTGTTGATATTAATACAAATGTTATAGCCACTAAGGCTATATAGAAACATATAGTGAAATTAATTGTGGTCTGAGGCCAACTGGGGGAATCGTCAACCTCAGACCACACGACAGATTTGGTGGTGGTTCAGTTATGATATGGGTTGGCATCACTATGGCTGACAGAGAACCACTCCATATTGTTAAAGGGAGGGTCACTAATCAGTACTACCGGGATAACACACTGGCACCGATTATTGTCCCGTTTGCTCGCCGTTCTGGTCGACCTTTTGTGTTTCAAGATGACAATGCTCGGGCCCACCGTGCACATATCGTAAATGACTACCTTCAGCAGAAAAAAAACGTTACCAGAATGCAATTGCCAGCAATGAGACCTGACCTTTTCCCCATAGAGCACGTCTGGGACATGATCGGGAGACGTGTACGTCGACGTCAACGGCCGCCGGCTACCTTAGCTGAACTTAGCCAAGCGCTGCAAAATGAGTGGGATAGACTTCCTCAAATTGTCATTGGAAGACTAATACGTAGCATCCCACGCCGAATAAACGAATGTTTGACGAATTGTGATGGTATTACCCATTATTGATGAAAAGACGTGAACATTCACTTTTCACATGTCATCCATATCTTGTTTCAAGGTCGTTGGCAGCCATACAATCTGCTACCAACATGAACTGTTGAATGTCATTTCTTCCCAATTCTTTCATTATTATCATGCATCTAATCCTAGACAGTGATATCTCTTGATACTTCTATAATTGGCTGTTATTTCCTACATTCCCCTAATTTTTTTTTTTCAAGAGTATACAATGCCTTTTTTTTGTCTTCCAGCATGTGTTTACATATATTTACAACGTTTAAACATCTGCGTCTTTGTAAATTCTGACCTTTATGATACTTTTTTTTCACATACTGAACATACTTGTTGCCTGCAATATACCAGTAACTTGGATATAAGGTTTTGTAACAGAAGTTGAAGGTGGGCGTAACCTTAATGGCCGTAACCTTGATAAACAAAGCACCTCACTTTATTGACAAAAAATGGGGACGGGGAGAGGGCCTGAGTCCCCGCCAAAATATAAACCCAGCCCTCTAACGCACCATACAATCAGTTATGAGATTGTATCAAATAAAATCTGTGTAACAAAATACAAAACAAAGATTCCACATACTCTGGATAAATTATGAAGGTGTAGCCTAATTAAAAGTCGTGTTTTCCGGGAAATTCCGTAATGGAGATTAGGTGCCTGCAAAGTCTTCGTATAAATCGTTAATAGTACAAACACCGCTGTCTCTGATAAACACATTCAGTCTGCCACAGTACCCGATGTGATTTCCGGATGTAAACGGCGCTGTCCGTTTTGTTACGTCAGCAGATCCGTTGCACGTGCCAATCTGATTGATGTTACCTTCCCATTGAGATCCAGTGATGACAGATTTGAATTCGAACCACCCAGAAACCGTCTGACTGCAATTCATGCACATATCTGCAAGCCAGTAATTCGCGCCAAATCTGAAATTCAAAGTTTGTTTTGTTTAACGACATCACTAGAACACTTGAATTATTAATTATCGGTTATTGGATGTGAATCATTTGGTCATTTTGACGGAAAGTCTTACAGAGGAAACCCCCTTTATTTTTCCATTAGTTGCAAGGGATCTTTCATATGCACCATCCCAAAGAGAGGATAGAGCATATCACGGCCTTTGATATACCTGGTGCATAGGTTGGAATGAGAAATAGCCCAATGGGGCCATTGGCGGGGATCGATCCTAGACCGACCGAACAGTTTACCACTGGGCTACGTCGCCCCCAAATCTACAATTCACGTATTAAAGAATTTTTTTTTTTTTTCAAAAGAAGAAAAGAAAGGAAAACCAGAACGAAGTAAACCATCCGAATTTTGAGTGAAATGGCACCGATTGACGGAATTATGGATAACCCCACTTCTTGAGCGTTACGTAATTGCTGAATGCATATGGCCGCGAAAACACAACCCAAAACATGGAGAAAAAAAGAAAGAAAGAAAGAAATGTTTTATTTAACGACGCATTTAACACATTTTATTTACGGTTATATGGCGTCAGACATGGGCTACTCTTTTTGATTAGCAGCAAGGGATCTTTTATATGCACCATCCCACAGACAGGGCAGTACATACCACGGTCTTTGGTATACCAGTCGTGGTACACTAGCTGGAGCGAGAAATAGCCCAATAGGCCCACCGACGGGAATCGATCCCAGACCGACCGCGCATCGAGCGAGCGCTTTACGACTGGGCTACTTCCCGCTCCCACCCGAAACATGAGTGACACAATGATGACAGATTTATAACCGATTCCAAACAGTTGTGAAAAGCCCGTAAACCATACGCTGTAACTTAGCCTACGTGTTTAGAGCATTCCACGAAGCACTCCTGTTGTCGTTAGTCGTCCACATCGTGGGACTTCCGTCCGCATTCTTGTCCTGGTACTGCCCTTGCCCACGTTCCGGTCCGTACCAGTCTAGGTAGTTATCGCCCACTGCCCAAGCTGCATACGGAGAATTTGTGGGCGGGTCTCTGTGAGTGATTCGCACACAACACGGATTATTGGCGGAGACCGATGATTGACATCTTCCTATAAAAAAAAAAAAAAAAAAAAAGACTACGACAATCAATCAATCAATCAAACAATCTGCCAATAACTTTATTTGCCACAGCTGTAATCAGCCTTAAATTGAAGCAGAATATATACATTTCGCAAGAAATGGTCACAGTATGAAATAGCATAAACAGTATACAATTTTTCATATGATATGACTATGCACTGTCGTTTTACCCTTGCCACGAGGCCTAGCTTCCATATACGCAAGTACGCAGCTGTGTACCACCTGAGAAAAAAAAAAAAAGAAGAAATGTTTTATTTAACGACGCACTCAACACATTTTATTTACGGATATATTGAGAGAGGAAACCCGCTGTCGCCACTTCATAGGCTACTCTTTTCGATTAGCAGCATGGGATCTTGTATATGCACCATGCCACAGGCAGGGTAGTACATACCACGGCCTTTGATATACCAGTCGTGGTGCACTGGCTGGAACGAGAAATAGCCCAATGGGCCCACCGACGGGGATCGACCCCACACCGACCACCCCCTATCACCTGAGATTACAAAAAAATAAATAATAAAAAAAACATTATATATATATATATATATATATATATATATATATATATATATATATATATATATATATATATATATATATGTTTGTATAATCTGAGATTACAAACATATATTTTTTTAATATGATGTAAATACGTGTATGCTCTATGCTAATAGCGTTTTATTCCATCGCCGAAAAAAATCTGCGTACCACCTGAAAATCCCAAGCTAGACCCCTGCCATCCCCTCCCTATTAGCATCAACGGATCTTTTATAAGTATTTACCCAAGACAGCATATATAATACCACGGTGTCATATTTCGCTACATACTAGCCTAGTTATAGAGCACAGCACGGGGAATCTTCAATGATTCATCGGACTGGTTCAATCCTACGACATATTTTACAAATGTAAGAAAACAAAAAGCTGCCGATAGGGGTTCGTTGACAACGCCGGACAACACCCATCCCACGTCACCTCACCTCACCTCACCTCACCTCACCCACCGCACCCCACCCCATCCCATCCCAGCCCACCGTACCCCAGCCCACCCCACCGTACCCCAGCCCACCCCACCCAGGTATTACGCGTCATATGCATGACTTCCATAATCGTACCTGTGACTCTGGTGTGTTCATTCCCTCCTCTAACAAAGACATTTTGACCGAATGATGTTGACGACTGAATCATAATGACAGTTCTCGTAAGGCCTGTAATAAAGAAAACAAGTTTATATTATCATAAAGATACCCGTACACATTTCTATTACTTAAATAAAACATTTTGGCTTCTTAAAAAAAAACTACGAATATCCTCTTTCCTTTTTTTTCTTCTGATTTCCATATTATGTCTTCCCCATCTGACAGATTCTTCTATCTTTTAACGTCGTTTTGCTGTGAACCTCCACATCCCAGTCCTTGTTCCTCCAAGTGCGATCTTCTGTGTATGGTTACTTTTAATGATCAAATCTTTTAAATGCAACTTTTCTTAGTACATAAAGTGTGTTACAATCCAGTAGAAAGTGCATTTTTGTCTCCATAATATTTGGACAAAAGGGGCAGTATCTTTATTCTGTTGGAATTTTGGGATTTTTACATCTTCCAGTTTTACTGACATAAAGAGGATTGATTTGCCTCAGTCAGTAGAAACCGGCCTCGGTGGCGTCGTGGTTAGGCCATCGGTCTACAGGCTGGTAGGTAATGGGTTCGGATCCCAGTCGAGGCATGGGATTTTTAATCCCGATACCGAATCCAAACCCCGAGTGAGTGCTCCGCAAGGCTCAATGGGTAGGTGTAAACCACTTGCACCGACCAGTGATCCATGACTGGTTCAACAAAGGCCATGGTTTGTGCTATCCTGCCTGTGGGAAGCGCAAATAAAAGATCCCTTGCTGCTAATCGGAAAGAGTAGCCCATTTAGTGGCGACAGCGGGTTTCCTCTCAAAATCTGTGTGGTCCTTAACCATATAAC
The DNA here is from genome assembly GCF_016097555.1 of Gigantopelta aegis. Taxonomy (NCBI): domain Eukaryota; kingdom Metazoa; phylum Mollusca; class Gastropoda; order Neomphalida; family Peltospiridae; genus Gigantopelta; species Gigantopelta aegis. The sequence goes on along the minus strand of NC_054713.1, from coordinate 13,301,157 downwards.
CGTAAATAAAATGTGTTGAGTGCGTTGTTAAATAAAACATTTCTTTCTTTTTTTCTTTCAGTCGGTAGAACGTTCTGGGTTAGGTATTTGCGTCGTATAATCGAATAACCTCAGTGGACCTATTCTCTGATTATCCCCCACCCCTCCACCCCCTGTCTCAACCAGTGCTCCACGACTGGCATACCAGAGGATGTTGTATGTGCTGTCCTCTCTGAGGGAAACTACATGTAAAATATTCCTGGCTGCTAATCGGGGAAATGTAGCGGGTTTTCTCTAAAAGTTAAAAATTAATGCCACCAGTGGGACAGGATATACTCACCTGTTGCGAACACCTGATATCATCACTGTTTATGTGTATATCATCACAGCCTCGGTGGTGCAGTGGTTAAGCCATCGGACTTCACGCTGGTAGGTACAGGGTTCGCAGCCCGGTACCGGCTCCAACCCAGAGCGAGTTCCTGAGGGCTCAGTGGGTAGGTGTAAGACCACTACGCCCTCTTCTCTCTCACTAACCACTAACCAACTAACAACTAACCCACTGTCCTGGACAGACAGCCCAGATAGCTGAGGTGTGTGCCCATGACAGCGTGCTTGAACCTTAATTGGATATAAGCATGAAAATAAGTTCAAATGAAATGAAATGCCCTTATTCCAACAATGAGCGTTGATTTAGTAAACTAGTCTGGGCGTGGCAGTCCTCTTTGTAATGATGCAAGAAGAACTAAATCTCCAGTAAAGGATCACCTCGAGAGTGGCTGTCCTCCTATAGACGAGGCAATGCATGGAGATTCATGGAATCAACCACTATTTTGCCAAATGCGCATATGACTGTATTGTGCAGAGATACGGCGTAATTATGGTTTTGTCGTTCAGATTTGACACTCAGTTATGGATGACTAATAAACCAATGTGCTCTAGTGGTGTCGTTAAACAAAACAAAAAACCTTTAACTTTTAACTTTTGCCGACATATAATTTTAAATCACGCTTTACGAACCTGTCGGACACGACGGTGCGCGAGTAGTAGTCGAGATCTCATTGGTCGTCGAATTTTCTCCAGGACCGACAGTTGTATCGTAGGCTGTGGTTGGCTGCATGGCACTTGGCGTCGGTTGGTTATGGAGGTCGACGTCATTGATGATGCAAGAAGCGTCGTTTCGAATGAAAGCGTTCACTTTGCCACACCTACCGATGTGGTTGGTGCCGGTGAAGACGGGGGAACGTTCAGAAAGCGGCGCTGACCCGCCACACGGGGAGATCTGTGAGATGTCGTTACCCCAGGAACCGTTAATCACCGACTTCACTTCAAACCAGCCAGATACTGTGTCGTTACAATTCATGCATAGATCGGCCATCCAATAGTTTTCACCAAATCTATAAAGCAAATAAAGCAATTAAATAAATACATAAATTAATAAATTAATAAATAAATTAATTAATTAAAATAAAATAAAATAAAATAAATAAAGTGGATCTAAGCAAGCAAGTAAGTAGAGAACCATTTCATTTCAATTTATTTTCGTGCTTATATCGTGGTTAAGTCATCGGACATAAGGCTGGTAGGTACAGGGTTCGCAGCCCGGTACTGGCTCCCACCCAGAGCGAGTTTTAGTGACTCAATGGGTAGGTGAAAGGCCACTCCACCCTATTCTCTCTCACTAACCACTAACAATAATTAACACCTAACCCGCTGTCCTGGACAGACAACCCAGATAGCTGAGGTGTGTGTGCCCAGGACAGCGTGCTTGAAACTTAATTGGATATAAGCACGACAATATGTTGAAATGAAAGGGTGAATTAGGCACAGAGAGGTCTCTATTCAAATACTAGATTGTGAATTGCATCTGGCTTTGGCTAAACCTATACTACTAATGTCACCTACGTGTTTAGAACATGCCAATAAGGCGAGTGGCTCCGGTTGGTGGTAATCACTGAAGGCGTACCACTAGCAGAAATACCAGTGTACCGGCCTTGACTCGATTCAGCGCCATACCAGTCTAAGAAGTTGTCTCCCGTGGACCACTTGACATACGCTGGATCGTTTGACGTTTCCGAATGCTCAATGGCAATAACACATGGATTTCTGGCGTCTGCGTTGGACAGGCACCTTCCTGGAAAATATCAGTCATCACATAAATGATAGAAACGTTTCTTTAATGACACCACAGCACATTTTAAGATATTGGAATTTGCACAGTCTAGTACAACCCTCTATCTTCTAAGGTAGCACATTTAGAAAAATATTGGCTTAATGTGCGCCTTGCACAACTTAACCTCTCCCTAAAATCATACCTCGCCACAGTACAGACCCCACGCCCCCCCCCCCCCCCCCCCCCCCCACCACCACCATCGCACAATTTCCCGCACACGCGCCTGATCGCCATATTGGATGCTCCTAAATAATAGCAAAATAAATTTTGTATACGCATTTTTTTTCATATGCAAGAGAGCACATACCACATCATTTGATGTGTCAGTCGTGGTGCACTTGTTGGAACGGGAAACACCGTGCTTATAAACCTTTTAAGAGTCCAGTCTCAATCTTTAATGACATCACACACAAACAATTTGTATGGCGTTGCCATGACATTACCGTCTCAGATTTGATAAGAGTCTTGAGTCTAGACTCTAAATGTTTTATAAGCATCAGGCCAGGTCTGGTTGGTCATCGAGAAGAATCGACCTTGCCCGGTGGTAAACTACTCGCCTCATGTGGCGTCAGTCTAGGATCGATCCCCGTCGGTGGGCCCATACGGATATTTCCTGTTCTACCCAGTGCACCACGACTGGTATATGAAAGGCCGTGGTAAGTGCTATCCTGTGGGATGGTGCATATAAAATATATCTTGCTACTAATGGAAACATGGAAACATGTAGCGGGTTTCCTCTCTAAGTCTATATGTTGAAATTATCAACTGTTTTACATCCAGTAGCCGATGATTATTAAATCAATGTGCTCTAGTGGTGTCGTTAAACAAAACAAACTTTATAACTTTTTTCTCGTCAAAGAAAACTTGTCACGGAAAACTCGCCCCTACAGCAAAGCAACAATGATTTACCTGTAACATGGTTACCATCTATACCTCCACAAAAGAATACTTTCTGTCCTGGAGTTGTCTCCGCTTTGATGAATATGATTGTTCTATTGTAACCTGAAACAAATAATGTAAGAAATAAAAATAAAAGCTGTTTTATCAACCCTAGTTTCCGGCGTACAAGTTAACCATTTGGATCTGCTACAAACACCAGGGTGACCCGAAACTCGTTGGGTTTAGTAAAATTGATAATTTAAGCAAAACGTTGTCAGTAATATCCCTTTAATATTCACAATTTCACCCAGTCAGCATTTCGTATGCATTGCTATTCCACTACATATACAGACAATTATCGGTATGTAGATGTTGATGTGACAGAACCAAATAATTCGAGATAACGGTAGTTCGAGATTAACACAGTAGTTTTTAATAAGCTGAGCTTAATGATGACAATTTTAGTCAGCATTACGCATGCATTGCTATTTTTCTACATATACAGACACATATAGGTATCTAAATGGCGAAGTGACCGAAATAAATAATTCGAGATAATGGAGGTTCGAAATGAACATAGTTAACATTTCGGATGCATTGCTATTTCACCACATATACAGACAATCGGTATCTAGATGTTGAAGTGACCGAAACAAATAGTATATCTGTGGTTCGAGATGAGCATAGTAGTTTTTGATAAGCTGACGATATCGCGCAGGTCGAAATAAACGACGTTTGACTGTATATTGTTCAATGTGCGTGAAAGACCTATGAACAGTTTGACATTTTTGCATGACTGTTTTCCTTATTTTCTAAACATCCAAAAACCTTTGAAGTGGACTGTATGTTTAGATGATCAAATCATACATATTTCAAAATATTTTATTCAAGATGTTTAATACCTAAAACAATAATAATGACGATGGTTATGATGAGAATATGTTGGTGACGCAGTGGTGTTGGTAAGGACATTACTGATGTTATGAATATGATGGTAATATTGATGATGATGATGGTGTTGGTGACGAAGTGATGATGATAATGATAATGATAATGATGGTGGTAATATTGATTATGTTGATGATGATAATGGTGGTCGTAATATTGATCATGATGCTCATGGTTGTGATAATGAGGATGATGATGATGGTGATGGTAATATTGATGGTCATGGTAATTGTGATAATGTTGATGGTGGTGGTGATGATGATGAAGATGGTGATCATGGTGATTATGTTAATGGTGATGACGATAATGATGATGGTTACTCATCTTATTCAATAAACTAAAACCTATCAGTTACCTTCTCGACAAGGCGATGGGGTAGCTGCCGTCGCTATTGTACCTACAGATGTTGAAGGATGTTCTGTCGCCGTAGATATTGTCGTGTCTCCTGCACTGCCTGTTGTCAAGGTCGTGTTGGAAGGACTACCCACGGTTGACCCTAATGACCCTACAACAGACGTAGTTACCGCCCTTGAACTGGACCCTGAGCTTACAGTTGTTTTGTCCAATGGTGGCGATGAGAAATTACCAGTATTAGGAGTAGTTGAATTGAACCCTGGGTTTACAGACATTACAGTTGCTTTAGACATTGGTGTTGAAGACAAACTACCAGTATTAGAAGAAATGGAACTTAAAGTGTCAGCGGTTACTCCAGTATCAATGCTAGTCGAGTTTGGCCTCGATTTTGGAGTTGTTTTGGAGTTTATGGCATCTGTACTACTTTCTGTGCCAATGGAAGACATATTAAAAAATTGCGTAGTCGTTGTTATTGTTGTTGTTGTTGATGATGATAATGATGATAATGATGATGCTGTTGTTTCTTTTGTTGATGAATCCGTCGTTGTTGAATCTTTTCCTTTTGCCACTGTGCAAAATAGAATGGAATTGTCATAATGGATTAACTTAAAACATTTTGTAACAACACCAGGAATAACAAATATAACGACAACAACAAACAAACAACAATGTATACAACAGAACCACGGAAACAGTAACCCCTCCCAAAAAAACAACAACACCAACAACAAAACAATAACAAAATACCTACAACCCACATGAATGGGTTTACCGGAAACAGTTAATATCCGTAATATACCGTATTAGTCCAGTCAAAATACGAAAAAAAAACCTTTACCCTGAACAAATTCCAAGAAAGCGTTTTATTGTTTTTTTTTGGTAGTATTACATGTAGGGAAAAACATACTAAAAGTTTACCAAAATAGGGTTACCACAAAGGGTCCAAATGTGACGTCAAAGAATATGGCCGCCAAAGCTATAAAATGTTAAAGGCGACTCGCCTTTCAGTGTCTGGCAACACTGCATAGTTTTCTTTGTATGATTTCATTCATGACTGTAATAAATTGATTGCACTAATGTTTTTGTCGGTTCTAACGATTGATTTTTCTTTTTTTACAGAGCTGAGAATGATGGAAAGTCAAGAAACTTGCCCCTTATGCAGCCATGAAGTAGAAGATGACGGAGAAAGAGTGGTGATTGGTGCGAAAGGAGCTGAAGGGATCAATAAAGCCAGTATTGAGAGGGGCGTTAGCACTGTGGTAGCTGCTGGAGCGGTGGTGCACAAGAGATGTCGTTTGAACTACATAAACAAGAAACAAATAGACTTGCATAAGAAAGCTACTTCCGTTCATCGTTCACCTGCCAAGAGAGGTACACGGGTGTCTACTGGATCCTATGATAGCACGACGCAGTGTTTCTTCTGTGGACATGAAGTGGTGAAGACAAGGTCTAGTGCTGATTTCGATGACTATAGCTTTGTTAAAACGGAAGGATTTGTAAGGTCCATCTTGTCACATTGCAAACAGCGTAATGATGACTGGGCAATCACCATTCAAGGGAGAATCGCGTACTTTGGGAAGGACTTACATGCTGCAGACTGTCTGTATCATCGTTCATGTGACATTAACTTTCGGACAAATTACGGAATTCCTATGCGTCATGGTGGTGGATCTACTACAAAGAAACCGCGGAAGGTAGGGAGGCCGATGAACATGGACCAAGAGCAAGCGTTCTTGAGAATGTGTGCCTTTCTCGAGGACAACGATGAAGAGCAACTGACTGTCACAGATCTTGCAAAGAAAATGACGGAGTATCTTGTAGAAGGAGACAGTGCTACCTATAGTAATAAATGGCTGAGGTATAAGCTGGAGGAGAAGTATGGCGATTCGCTATTCATAGCAGAGTGTGAAGGGTTGCCTAACATTGTAACGTTCCGTGAAAAGACAAGAATAATCCTGAGGGACTATTTCAGTATTCAGGAAAAGGATGAAGAAGCCCAGAAGAGAGCCATCATAGAGACTGCGGCCAAACTCATCAAGAGCGATATCAAGTCTAAGATCCCATCTTCAACCGATGAATATCCGAAGACTTCTTCACTTGAATGTCAGTCTGCCTTAGATTATCTCCCCCTGAGTTTGCGTTGCTTGCTTGAAAACCTCTTCGTTGGAAAGGACATTCACAGGAAGGTCGCAAGCATTGGACAATCAGTTGTTCAGGCTGTACGTCCCAGGGCTGTAGTAGCTCCATTGCAGCTTGGGTTAGCAGTCCAGCTCCATCATCATTTCAGGTCTCGATTTTTTGTAGACAGTCTCTCAGCCATGGGATATTGTTCATCATATTCGGAAGTTCAGCGATTCGAGGAAAACGCTGCCGCTTCTGTTGGCCAGGATGTACTCGGTGGTACCATAGACAGACTGGATACGGCACTGCTGTTCGCTGCGGACAACGTCGATCATAATATCATCACGTTAGATGGGAAGGGGACTTTCCACGGCATGGGGATGGTAGCTACTGTGACTCCAGGAAGGAAGGTCAGTCGCACTGTTCTCAGACGGAAGACTGCGGACTTGGAGATAGTTGAACAAAGCAGAGTTGATATAATGGAATACCGTTTCGCAAAACACACTCGCCGAAACATAAAATTCAAGCCCTTGCCATTTCTCGACGCCATTGACCATCGGGTTGATGTATTGTGGGAGATGTCTTTACGCTTCAGACAGCCTGCACCGAGCTGGAATGGAATGATGCACATGCTACATAAAGACTGTGATCATCCGGGGTCGTCTTCGGTAATCTTCCTGCCCATCATTGACATGTATTCCGGAGACAAGTCATGCATCTTCTCCACTCTCGAGTATCTGTGCAACCTTGCTGATAAACACCGATCCGCTGCAGTTGTTACATTCGATCAGCCACTCTACTGGAAAGCGTCAGAAATCAAACACGAGGTGCCTGAAGACAGCCCGGTTCGAGATGTTGTCCTGATGCTCGGCAGCTTCCACACATTGATGAATCTTATGGGTGCCATAGGAACGTTGTTGGATGGGAGTGGAATCAAAGAGATCTTGGGAACAATTTACGGTGACAATGCTGTGCAACACATCATGACTGGAAAGGCAGTTCAGCGTGCAGTTCGTGGCCATCTCCTCCTTGATCAGTGTCTTACACAGCAAGTTGCAGACAAAGTACTTTGCGACCATCCCGGTTTTGCAGACCTGTTGCAAGAACTTGAGCAGTTGTATGCTCAGACACTGACAGGGGACAGTGACTTGAATTCGGTCATCACTTCTACCTGCCTTAGTGAAATTGTCCACCTCTTGTCCACCAAAAGAAATGGATTATCCGCTCACTCTCGCACCAGTAAACTATGGCTGAATTACCAACAGATGGTAGGAATTGCAAGGGAGCTTATCGAGGCTGATCGTACAGGATCTTGGCTGATGCACCTTCATGCTGTAGCCGAATGTTTGCCCATTTTTGCAGCTGCTGGGCATGGGAACTATGTGAAGTCCGCCTACCTTTACCTCCAGTCAATGACCACTCTGGAAGATGATATGCCATCAGTGTTCCATAGATTTATGAATGGCTTGCATGTTGTAAGGCGTACTGATCAGTACTGGGCAGGCCTGGGTTGCGACCTAGTCATCGAGCAAGCTCTGATGCGCTCCCTAAAAACTGCAGGAGGACTCACCAGAGGAAATGGAATGTCCGAACATCAGAGGGCCTTGTGGACTCTGTCTGTGCCAGTGTCCTCTTCCTACAGTGATGCAATGCAGGGTTTCACTCGCCAGAGCTTTGTCACCAGTGAACAACACAAGGAGGCAAGAACGTCAAGGACGAGAAGAGATCGTGAAGACCTGGAGAAAATTGCAGATAAACTCGAGACCTTTTCACCTTTCTCTGATGAAGTGTCTCTTCGCAACATTATCACCGGTGTCAATGCAAATAAGGATGTGAATGTCCATAACCTGTTTACCATTGGCAGAGAAATAGTGGCAACAATGGAGGGTCAATCACTGTTTTCAGTTAAGTACAAGCGGTCAATGAAAGTCAAGACCCTGGCATCTAGTGTGGCAGTTGACGTTGCTAAGGACAAAACAATAGACCCCGCTCTTTTGTTCCAAAGGTTTCTTGTGGTGTCTCAAACTGCTGATCTTTCCCTTGATGAGGTGATGGCCTATGAACTTTCACCATACCCACCATCCCTCTTTGAGGCAAAACATCTCTTACGCAAACCAAACAAAGCACACCTGATGGCTGCTATAAAAGAACAGAGTTCAGATGACGCAGTACTCAAGGATGTACCAGAAGTGGAACATAATGTTCTTGACGGAGGTTCTCTTCTCCATCGACTGAAGTGGTCAGAAGGAAAGACATATTGTTCAATTGCTGACGACTATGCATCTTTCACAGTAAAGCACTATGGTAAGGCTACGATAGTATTTGATGGTTACATTGGAGGACCAAACACTAAGGACATTACCCATCAGAGACGGCGCAAAAATCGAACAAGTAACAAAGTGAACATTGCTGAAGGAACGAAATTTGTCGGGAAAAAGGAGGATTTCCTTTCGAATGTGGAGAACAAACAGTCTCTTATCAATCTCATTTCACAACGCATGAAGGACAGAGGTTGCCACGTAATACAATCAGAGGGGGATGCAGATGTGGAGATTGTTAAGGCAGCAGTGTCAATGTCATCCAACAAAAGTACTAGTCTCATTGGCGAAGATACAGATCTATTGGTGTTGTTACTTCATCACGCGTCAACCAGCGATGGCAACACGCTTTATTTCTACTCGGATAAAGGGAGTCCTGCAACAGTATACGACATTAAGGTTATGAAGAAGTTGCTTGGAAACGATGTCTGCAGTAGTCTTCTGTTCCTGCATGCATTCACGGGATGCGATACCACTTCCGCGGTTTTTGGAATCGGAAAAAAACTCGCTCTACACAAGGTTTTGAAGGGAGACTCTGTCTTAAATAGCTGTGCTAAGATGTTTTCCACACCTAAGAAAAACATAGCTGAGATTGAAGACGCTGGGTGTAAAGCGATGGTGGCATTGTTCGGGGGCAAACCTGGAGACAATCTGTCTGCAATGAGGTATTCTAGTCTCTGCCAAAAAGTTCGTTCAGCCAAAAGCTTTGTTACACCTGAACGACTGCCACCGACCTCCTCTGCAACGAAGTATCATGCCCTTCGGAGTTACCTCCAAGTGATGCTTTGGATGGACAATGGTGAGGCCATGGACACTACTGAATGGGGATGGGAATTGCAGAACAACAGTCTAGTTGCAGTGATGATGGATACTTCACCTGCGCCAGAAACACTTCTGAAAATAATTCACTGCAATTGTTCTCGTGGTTGTAGTACACTTCGGTGCACTTGCAAAAGACACGGACTTATCTGTTCACGGGTATGCGGACCATGTCAAGAAGGGCATTGTGACAATATGAGTGAGGAAGCAGTGTCTGATGATGAAAATAGTGACTATTGAACTGACACGGTTATTCAGTGATGAAGTAGGTCTTAAAATGCACTGTGTATTCTATAATTTTTAGAAATGTACATGTATGTCATGACGTCATTGATGACGTCATGACCTTGCCTGTCCATGTAGTTAGTATAAAACTTTGTATACATTTTTTTATATCAAAATATATAGTATAAAAAATGCAAACTCTTCTGTAACCTACAGCTACAGCTTTGAAATAAGGAAATATTGGTTATTTTTAGTGCGATGGCTGTCATCGTCTTATGACGTCATAGTTAGGACCTTTGTGGTGATCAATTTTTGGTAAACTTTTAGTATGTTGTTCCCCACATATAATAGTAATAAAAAAAATCATAAAACGTTTTCTTGGAATTTGTTCAGGGTCAAACCGTATTTTGACTGGACTATATATACACGAGTGATCTTTATTCAAAAACTATTACTTAATAGATCTGAAAGATACATGCGAGTGATTTTACCGGGTACAGTTAATATCCGTAATATACCGTTTATACACGAGTGATCTTTATTCAAAAACTATTACTTAATAGATCTGAAAGATACATGCGAGTGATTTTACCGGGTACAGTTAATATCCGTAATATACCGTATATACACGAGTGATCTTTATTCTAAAACTATTACTTAATAGATCTGAAAGATACATGCGAGTGATTTTACCGGGTACAGTTAATATCCGTAATATACCGTATATACACGAGTGATCTTTATTCAAAAACTATTACTTAATAGATCTGAAAGATACATGCGAGTGATTTTACCGGGTACAGTTAATATTAATAAAATATACATAAAAGATACACATGGAGGCCGTTCAACAATCACGTAACGCTGTAGGGAGGAGGGGAAGAGGAATATCATGGGATGCGTTACAAAACGTTATAGGGGACGAATAATGTTTTTTCTTATAAGAGTTACGTAACGTATTTAAAAAACAATGTCTCAATTTTGTCCATAGAGTAAACTGCAGCTGGCCATGGCTGCTTTTTTCCATAGCCTCTGTTAGAAATTAGCGAGAAAAATTAGGCAGAGTTACGTCCCCAAACCGCTCTCCAGTTTCGACGTAGTAAGCCTATTTGTTAACAAAGAAACGAAACAAAACTAGAAACAGATTATTCGATAATGATGGACAAATTAAGACACAGCGACTGGGAAATAAAAGCATCGGAAGCACAGCATCTCCTAGCCCGAGTACTCTGACCGTAAAAGAGCAATTATGTTATAACTGTCCAAGTGTCCGTCTTTTTCTCTTACGGTCAGAGTACTCGGGCTAAGCACCTCCCCGCCAACCTGGAAGATTACACACGGACGTGCACGCACACGCACACGGCGACACACAGAAAGACACACAGAAAGACACACACACACAGAGAGAGAGAGAGAGAGAGAGAGAGAGAGAGAGAGAGAGAGAGAGAGAGAGAGAGAGAGAGAGAGAGAGAGAGAGAGAGAGAGAGAGAGAGTTTGTTTCGAAAGGTCAATTAATATATGTAATTGGCCCCTCATGTTACTAACATCTTTTGACGCAGCTGGGAAAGGATGGAGGAAGGAAGGAAATGTTTTAGTTAACGATGCACTGAACACATTTTATTTACGGTTGTATGGCGTCAGACATATGGTTAAGGACCGCACAGATATTGATAGGGGAAACCCGCTGTCGCCACTTCAAGGACTACTCTTTTTCGATTAGCAGCAAGGAATCTTTTATAAGCACCATCCCACAAACTGAGTAGTACACACCACGGCCTTTCATATACCAGTCGTGGTGCACTGGCTGGAACGAGAAATAGCCCAACGGGCCCACCGACGGGAATCGATCTCAGATCGACCGCGCATCAATCGAACGCTTTACCACTGGGCTACGTCCCGCCCCAAGGATAGAGGAGTGCATGTGGACAAACGAGACGTAATTTTATAGCGAGGTACCTTCAGCGTTACAGAACATTACGGGGTAGGGGTGAGGGTGGATGCGGTGTGTGTGTGTGTGTGTGTGTATGTGTGTGTGTGTGTGTGTTTGTCTATGCGTGCGTGTGTGTGTCTGTGTGCGTGCGTGTGTGTGTGTGCGTGCGTGCATGTGTGTTTCTGTGTGTGCGTGTGTGTGTGTGTGTGTGTGTGTGTGTGTGTGATGAACGGCCCCGTGAATGACCTTACCGGAAACTGCTACTCCCGTAATGACGGCAGCGACGACGACAGCCGATGCAACGACGCCAACCAACAGTTTGAATTTAAACGAAAGACACGCGGCCTTGACCGCGATGTGTTGAACCGCAGTACCTGCAACAATGATATAGGAAGAAAAAGTTTGTTTTGTTTAACGACAGTACTAGAGCACATTGATTTATTAATCATCGGCTATTCGATGTCAAACATTTGGTAATTTTGACATATAATGTAAGAGAGGAAACCTGCTACATTTCTCCATTAGTAGCAAAGGATCTTTTATATGCACCATTGATATACCAGTCAAGGTACACTCAAATGGCTCACAGACGGGGGTCGATCCCACACCGACCGCGCATCAAGTGAAGATTTGATAACTGGGCTACGTCCCGCCCCTTAGGACAACCAGAAACATCTTGTATATATACACAATGATATAAAGTATAATTATAATCCGTTCGCGTCAAGCGAAAACCGACGAATTAGTATATATAGAGAATTACATAAGTGGCCGTTAGATACCATTTATCTTAAGAGTTGTTTTAAAATGTATCCAACGAGCGAAAGCGAGTTTGATACGTTTTAAACAACGAGTTGTAATATAAATGGTATCTAACGGACACGGATGTATTATTATATTTCCTACATATCCTCGAAAACTAGGTTTTTAACAAATTAAAAAAAAAAATCGACTAAAAGTTATTTACAGGCCTTGCACTTACGCGTCACAGACAAATGATTGTCAGGTTAACTGTACGTGGCAGTGTAATCGATTTCGATCGTGCTGTGTTTTTATTGGATGTATGGCATTGGTGACCTGGACATCACCTAAGAGCAGCCAGTCGTATGTCTTGAAATTGTTAACACACGTATATGTGAATAGCGAATGATGTTCTCACTAACGGTTGTGTAAGAAATATGAATTGTGTCAAAATATCATAAATAAAATAAAACAAAAGTGTATATATAAAACGTAAATCTTTCTAATTTGTTTTAACGACATAATTATTACGACGAAATTTCCACAACTTACCTGTCGCAGGCATGGTTAAAACTATTAGAATACCTTAAACTTGAGAGACATCACTGCCGTGGTGTTTAATCATTCCACTTGATCATCGGCGTCATGTTTCGGAAGATTATCTTCGAGGATCGAACGCGAATCTATTGTGAAAAATTAAAGGTGCATGTTCTGTTTGAACACTATAGTATACGATATTTCACAGGTAACATCAAAGTTGCCCCATCTAGTCATTCGTAAAATAGTTTCGTTTTGTGTGTGTGTGTGTGTGTGTGTGTGCGCGCGTCTGTGTGTGTATGTATGTGTGTATGTATGTATGTTTTTGTGTGTGTGTGTGTGTGTGTTTTTTGTGTGTGTGTGTTTTGCCTGTGTGTGTGTCTGTGTGTGTGCGTGCGTGCGTGTCTGTGTGTGCGCGTGTCTGTATGTGTGTGTCACGGGGATTCTATAATTCCCGTAACTGAATAAAACACGATTATCCAAATATCTCTCCTAACTATATCTATCAGATCTCTCTGTAACAGGCAGTTCTTTATCGCTTTGGCTCGTCTAGGTATGATCAGAGATACGATCTTATATAAAGTATATATTATTATAGCACGTTTAGTTCACTAGAAAACACAACAAAAACACAATACACCTTGGAATCTCTATTAACCTACGCTGACAAATGTACAGCCGCAGTAGTTAATTAATAACAACAATAATAACAACCCAGAACTGATCACTTAATTAGTTAATCTCTAGGCGTCTAGTTTACACAATATGCTAATCACTTCACCGTGACACAACACCCACACGTGTGATAATTGAGAAACGCTTCTAGGGGAACTTAATTAATAAAGGAATTACAACACTATTCCTAACTGGTTAATTTTTAATTAACCCTTACTACTCATTCAGTAACCTAGGGACGCAGAATTAATACTGGTACCTATCACAATAAAGACAATAACCTACAGTTTACCTAGGTCTTCTAGGATGACTGGCTAAGCTTTATATTACCAAATACTCATATAATGTTAGAACAAAAAGTCTACGATTTACTTCGTCAGATGACCGAAAACACTGTCTAAAGAATATTGGTATAATACAGTATTAAAATATTTAAAGTCACATCAATCATATCAGAGCAGAAATAATATATTTACCAGTCCGGACGGACAACGTTCCCCCGGGATACCTTCCTTTTTGGTTCTCCTCATAACTCTAAAACACTAGCTATTTATTATAAATCGAAATATCGCCTGGGGGTACAAGGCGGTACTCCCCCTATCATCTGATATTCCACCTCTCAAAGAGACGCATTTTTCTCTTTGATCGCCAGACTTACTGACACCATCGTCGTCAAATCACGGTTGTAAAAACCGCACTCGCAGAGGTATTACGTAACTACTGGCCACATGGCTCTGCACCTGGGCTGGGTGTGTATTAGACGACCATCGCGCAGAAGTATTACGTAACAAGTTGCCCACCTAGCTAAGTGCATTTGGAACTGCACACGGCCTTCTAAAACAATTAATATCGCCACAGGCGAAAAGAGATTAAGAGCATGTACCGTCACAGTGTGTATGCATGTGTGTGTGTGTGAGTGTCTGTGTGTGTGTATGTATGTATGTATGTATGCGTGTGTGTGTGTGTGTGTGCGCGCGCGCACGTCTGTGTGTGTGTGTGTGTTTTGTGTGCGTTTCTGTGCGTGTTTCGGTTTTGTTTTTATTTGTTTGAAAAGTTAACTTACACGTGTACATTACTTGCAGATTTACTTAAATTCCGTATCCATTTTGGCAAATTTAACGGGTTTCTGATCGTCTCGGAGTTTATGCTTGTTAATAATAATAATAATAATAATAATAATAATAATAATAATAAAACATTCCTGAAATCTCTAAAACGCTATGTAACACGCCGTGTTCTTGCAACTGACGCTAGGATTTAAATGTGTACTAACTGGATAGTTTGATACACAACCTATCACCAGCTGTATTAGAAAGTATTAACATTACAAGAAATGGGAATTGATTTAATGTAAAAGACACCTATTTGGTGTAAAGGGAACCTGTTTGGTGTACAGGGAACCTGTTTGGTGTAAAGGGAACCTGTTTGGTGTAAATGTAACCTGTTTGGTGTAAAGGTAACTGTTTAGTGTACAAGTAATCTATTTGGTGTTAAGGTAACCTGTTTGGTGTAAAAGGAACCTGTTTGGTGTAAATGGAACCTGTATGGTGTAAATATAACCTGTTTGGTGTAAAGGGAACCAGTTTGGTATAAAGGGAACCAGTTTGGTATAAAGGTAACCTGTTTGGTATAAATGGAACCTGTTTGGTGTAAATATAACCTGTTTGGTGTAAAGGGAACATGTTTGGTATAAAGGGAACCAGTTTGGTATAAAGGTAACCTGTTTGGTATAAAGGGATCCTGTTTGGTGTAAATGTAACCTGTTTAGTGTAAAGGGAACATGTTTGGTATAAAGGGAACCTGTTTGGTATAAAGGGAACCTGTTTAGTGTAAAGGGAACCTGTTTGGTATAAAGGGAACGTGTTTGGTATAAAGGGAACCTGTTTAGTGTAAATGTAACCTGTTTAGTGTAAAGGGAACCTGTTTGGTATAAAGGGAACCTGTTTGGTATAAAGGGAACCTGTTTAGTGTAAATGTAACCTGTTTAGTGTAAAGGGAACCTGTTTGGTATATAGGGAACTGTTTGGTATAAACGTAACCTGTTTAGTGTAAATGTAACCTGTATGGTATAAAGGGAACCTGTTTGGTACAAAGAGAACCTGTTGGTATAAAGAGAACCTGTATGGTATAAAGGGAACCTGTTTAGTGTAAATGTAACCTGTTTGGTGTAAAGGGAACCTGTTTGGTGTAAAGGGAACCTGTTTGGTATAAAGGGACCTGTTTGGTGTAAAGGGAACCTGTTTGGTGTAAAGGGACCTGTTCGGTATAAAGGGAACCTGTATGATATAAAGGGAACCTGTTTGGTATAAAGGACACCTGTTTGGTATAAAGGGAACCTGTTTGGTATAAAGGGAACCAGTTTGATGTAAAGGGAACCTGTTTGGTATAAAGGGAACCTGTTTGGTGTAAAGGGACCTGTTCGGTATAGAGGGAACCTGTATGATATAAAGGGAACCTGTTTGGTATACAGGAAACCTGTATGATATAAAGGGAACCTGTTTGGTATAAAGGGAACCTGTTTGGGGTAAAGGGAACCTGTTTGGTGTAAAGGGACCTGTTCGGTATAAAGGGAACATGTATGGTATAAAGGAAGGAACGAATGTTTTATTTAACGACGCACTCAACACAAGGGGCGGAACGTAGCCCAGTGGCAAAGCGCTCTCTCGATGCGCGGTCGGTCTAGAATCGATCCCAGTCCGTGGGCCTATTGGGCTATTTCTCGTTCCAGCCAGTGCACCACGACTGGCATATCAAAGGCCGTGGTATGTACTACCCTGTCTATGGGATGGTGCATATAAAAGATCCCTTGCTGCTAATCGAAAAGAGTAGTCCACGAAACGGCGACAGCTTTTTTCTCTCTTAATATCGGTGTGATCCTTAACCATATGTCTGACGCCATATAACCGTAAATAAAATGTGTTGGGTGCGTCGTTAAATAAAACATTTCCTTCTTCCACTCAACACATTTTAATTACGGTTATATGGCGTCCGACATATACTGAATGGTCACACAGATAACGTTTCGTTTTTTGCAGCACATCCCGCAGACAGCATGACACATACCACGGCCTTAGTTACGATACACCAGTTGTGGAACATTGGCCAGAAGGAGAAATAGCTCAATGGGCCCACCGTCGGGGATCGATCCCGTCTGATCCCTGTTTGGTGTAAAATATGATATACAAAAGTAGGGTGCATGAGCAGCAATTTATGCAGGGGATGGTTTAGTTTGTGGCGAGCGAAGATTCGTGGGGGAGGGAGAGGAGGAAGGGGTCGAGTCATAATCTTTAAGTGTGTGTGTGTGTGGGGGGGGGGGGGGGGCAAGCATCCACCATTGTACACGCGTACGCTATTCTATTAATACGGTACCATACAAACTGAAAATGAATACTGCAGCTTTAACAACGATAGGTTCCTATTTGTTGTGACTACAAGTCCGCATATGTAAACAATACAAGCAATGGCACCCGGTTTAATATTAAATACAAACACACGGTTTTCTTCAAATATCTGTATTGGTTTTTGTTCTTATATTTACACGGGTATGAGCTTTCGCTAGTATTAAAATAAACATGACATCACCATAAACGGCCTCGCTGGCGTCGTGGTTAAGCCATCGATAGCTGGTAGGTACAGGCTTCGCAGCCCGGTACCTTTCCCAGAGCGAGTTCTCAAGGGCTCATTGGGTAGGTGTCAGGCCACTACACCCTCTTCTTTCTCACTAACCACCAAACAACTAACAACTAACCCACTGTCCTGGACAGACAGCCCAGATAGCTGAGGTGTGTGCCTAGGACAGCGTGCTTGAACCTTAATTGGATATAAGCACGAAAATAAGTTGAAATGAAATGAAATGGCATCACCATTACCTCAGTAGTACATACACGGCCATACATAACCTGAAATTATTTATGGCGGGGGGTGGGAGTGGGGTGGATGGGTGAGTGTATGTTGGGGCTCACTGATGATGGCACTGCCAGAGTGAATAGGACATAAGCAAAAATAGGATCAAGGTTCACAACAGATATACCAAAGTGGTCGAATAAACGGAAAAGAAAATAGGAGCTGCCGCCCCCGGATTCAGGGGCGTAGCATGTTCTGGACCTGGGGGGGGGGGGGGGGGGGGGTCGAATACGAACCTAGTGGACCCTTTTCCTGGACTCCTATATATGAATAGCCTAATATTGCACAGTATACGAAAGCTTTAGCGAAAGAAGAGGAAAGAAAAAAGAAAGAAGTGTTTTATTTAACGACGCACTCAACACATTTTATTTACGTCAGACATATGGTTCAGGACCACACAGATTTTGAGAGGAAACCCGCTGTCGCCACTACATGGGCTACTCTTCCGATAGGCAGCAAGGGATCTTTTATTTGCGCTTCCCACAGGCAGGATAGCACAAACCATGGCCTTTGTTGAACCAGTTATGGATCACTGGTCGGTGCAAGTGGTTTACACCTACCCAATGAGCCTTGCGGAGCACTCACTCAGGGTTTGGAGTCGGTATCTGGATTAAAAATCCCATGCCTCGACTGGGATCCGAACCCAGTACCTACCAGCCTGTAGACCGATGGCCTGCCACGACGCCACCGAGGCCGGTCGAAAGAAGAGGAGGTGAGGGCATCAACATTCCACAGCCTTCGTCCCTGTAATTTGACGCTCAAAACATTTACATTTTAAAAAAACTATTTATATATAGATATAGTTATTAGTTAATTCATCGGGATCTTGTTCAAAGTTACAAAGGGCCGTGGTATGTGCTATTCTTTCTGTGGGATGATGGTGCATATAAAAGGTCCCTTGCTGCAAATGGAAATTTTTTTGTAGCGGGTTTCCTCTCTAAAACCATAGGTCAGAATTACCAAATGTTTGACATGCAATAGCCGATGATTAATAAATCAATGTGCTCTAGTGGTGTCGTTGAACAAAACAAACTGTTTAAAGACACAGACTATAATCTAGGATATCGAGCTGTCTGTTTACACATAACAGATATATCAGATCACATGTTTATGCAAATTACTGGTAGTCTTACATTTATCACATTCTCGAGGACTGACGGGGATGGTCGTCATGGTCAGTGTGTCGCAATGTCGTAAATAAAGAATCCAAAATAAAGGGATTTAGAGATTGAGAGAGAGAGAGAGAGAGAGAGAGAGAGAGAGAGAGAGAGAGAGAGAGAGAGAGAGAGAGAGAGAGAGAGAGAGAGAGAGAGAGAGAGAGAGAGAGAGAAAGAGAGGCAGACAGACAGACAGACAGACAGGAAGGAAGGAAATAATGTTTTATTTAACGACGCACACAACACGTTTTAATTACGGTTAAATGATATGACATCGGACCACACAGATAATAAGAGAGGTAACTAGATGCTGCCACATAATGGCCTACTCTTTCTGATTAGCAGAAAGAGATCTTTTATATGCAACATCACAGAGACAGGATATTACACACAACGACCTTTGTTTCACCAGGTGTAGAGGACTGGATTTAAAGAGAAGAAGTCCAATGGGTCCATCGTCGGGGATCGATCCTAGACTGACCGCGCATCAGGCGAGCGCTGTACCACTGATATGGACTACGCACCAGACAGAGACAGGAAGGAAAAGTTTTATTTAACGACGCACTCAACACATTTTATTTACGGTTATATGGCGTCAGACATATGGTTAAGGACCACACATATATTGTGGGAGGAAACCCGCTGTCGCCACTTCATGAGCTACTTTTTTATTAGTAGCAAGGGATATTTTATATGCACCATTCCACAGACAGGATAGAACACATCACGGCCTTTGATATATCAGTCGTGGTGCACTGGATGGAGCGAAAAATAGACAGAGACGTGCCTATGACATCACATCATTCACAACCAATCGAATAACCGATTTAAAAACATTTTAGACATTTCAAATTAAAAAATCGGTTTCCTGCCTTGAACCCTGCGCTGAGTTTTCAAAGCTGTACAACAGACGCCTTACTTCAAGTTTGCACCGGTCAATATTTATTTTTATATTTCTATTTATTTATCTGGTGTTGTCTTGGGAACAGTTGTAAGGTCATAATAGAACTGCAAAGCGTCAATATAACCTGTCCCTTCGAAATAACCAGCTTGCGGAACAACGCCGATTTCTTTAAATCCAAACTTCCGCCAGAGCGCTATGGATGACGCGTTTGACGCGTAAACGAGGTTGAAGAATGACGCGCGATACCCTAGATCACGTGCTATCTGCAGGAATTCTGGGACGAGGAAACTTCCGATTCCGGTTCCTCGTTGTATCTTCTTGACGATAAATCCTGTATTGCAGATGTGGGACGACCGCCCTGGGAAGTTCGGCTTCACGTAGAAAGCTGCGAGGACTTCGTGCGTGGTCGCGTCGCGACACACGAAGACGTCGTGTGACAGGTAATAATTCCGGAAATCCCCGATGTCGGACATGTCGAAGTATGGGTACGAATCTCCCTCCTCGTTCACGACGTAAACGAGAATCTCGTGTACCTCCGTCTCGTCCGAGGACCGGAAATAGTCCAGTACCACACGTCTGCCCGTCTTCAGACACCCGGATTTAGGCAGGTACGACAATTTCGGTGTTGGCTTTTTTGCTATGACGTAAGCCATGAGGGATTTGTTTTTCTCTCTCTCTCTCTCTAAAAGAAAACGAGTGAAATTTATAAATGTTTTTTTCTCTTAGATATAAAGAAAAGAAGCAAGTGAAGTGCTATTATTTCTTGACTTATCTTTTTGTCAACGACATATGATTGGTATGTTTTTCACCAAGGTTCTTTATATGTTATATGTGATCGATATACAATCGAATTCTCTTGTGTATGTGTATGTGTGTGCGTGCGTGCGCGTGTGTACATTATATATTGTGTGTGAATAGGCCTATCTCCTGTGCTGATAAGCTTCTAGCTTTAAAAAAAAATAATAATAATAATAATTAGTATTTAAATGTCTTTAAACTTTATCAGGGGGCAGGACGTAATCCAGTGGTAAAGCGCTCACCTGATGCGCGGTTGGTCTATGATCGACCCCCGTCGGTGGACCCATTAGGCTATTTTTCGTTCCATTGCACCACGACTGGAATATCAAAGACCATGGTACGTGCTATCCTGTCTGTGGGATGGTGCATATAAAGTATCCCTTGCTAGTAATGGACAAAATGTTACTGGTTTCTTCACTAAGACTATATATCAGAATTACCAAATGTTTGACATCCAATAGCGATGATTAATAAATCAATGTGCTCTAGTGGTGTCATAAAACAAAACAAACTTTAAAAGCTTTATCAGTTTTATATATATTAACAAGAGTTTCGGTGGATGTCAGCTGCTTAGAAATAGGCCTATGGACGGGGGAAATTTCACTATTGTCAAAATGAACTTTAAGTCTGTTAGTAACATTTCTGGAAAATGTTTTGATCATTGCCAAAATAAAAATGTGGTAACCTGACTTCACCGTGTAAGGGGAGCTAACACTCGTTCCCCCATCACCCTCAAGATTAAATGAAGGAGCGTCATTTTTAGCTCCCTTTAGCATGATAATTTGAGTGGTATCAAATGTATCTTAAAGGAATGCTAAAGCAAGGCTTTTGGCCTGGTGTGCATATTCAACGATACATAATGCACATTATTGCTTAATATCAACAAGTATAATCGTATAGTTAATTAATAAAACGGTTACATGTGACGGCTATTATATATAACGGGCGCAGCCATTTTGTACCATCCCAGTTAATCTAAGTCAGGAGAGCAATTAATCACACACACACACACACACCCCTCAATTTGTGTTGGATAGCAAGGTCTGGGTAACAAAGCTTTATCCACTCCCCACCACCAGTCCAACATCGCTATATCAGGCATCGAAATAAAGTTAAAGTTTGTTTTGTTTAACAACACCACTGGAACACATTGATTAATCAAATATCGGCTATTGGATGTCAAACATTTAGTAATTTTGACATACAATCTTAGAGAGGAAACCCGTTGCATTTTCCCATTAGTAGCAAGGGTTCTTTTATATTCACCATCTCACAGACAGAATAGCATATATATTATATATATATACATACATGTATGTATATATATATATATATATATATATATATATATATATATATATATATATATATATATATATATATATATCACAGCCTTTGATATACCAGTCGTGGTGCACTGGCTGGAACGAGAAATAACCCCAATGAGCCCACCGAAGGGGATCGATCTCAGATCGACCACTTTACCAATGGGCTACGTCCCGCCTCGCATTGAAGTAAGCATACTGACTGGGCTTCAAGTTATTCAAATATAAAACCATGGGCGTATGAGAGACCAAAGTCCAAACACTTTTTACATGCCCAGTCCGTTCAGCTTCAGGCATGTCTATCCTGGCCCCTACATCTGGTATGACCAAGGATTTGCAGTGGAGGATCCAGAAAATCCTGGGGGGGGGGGGGGGGTGTCAGTGACATGAGGCGGAATGCCAAAGGAACTTTGGGGGAGGTTTGGAGGGGATCGTAAAAAATGTTTTAAATTAATATATAATAAAATTATAACTGTCGCAAAATTTAGGGGGGGGGGGGGGGGCGGGCCCCGGCCCCCTCCTAGATCCGCCTCTGATTTGGTCTAGGGCGGATCTATTGCAGGGCGCACGTTAAGTCAGTACTTTACTTAATGTACAGGGCGAGTTGCTTCCATATATTTAGCAAATTTAAAATGTTGTTGGAAGATTTATTTTGTTAAAAATTATGCAATTTGTTGCACTATTTCGGTTGAGAAACGGTTGAAACATGTGCCACAAGTTTTGAATACCAGCTATATATATAGGGTATGTAACAATATCCTGACGTAGAAAAAACACACACTTTCTACGGCCCTTCGGACTAGGGTGGATCAGACGTATGAGACGGGGTGTGTAGGAATTTATTTTTACATATTTCACGGCAAAGACCCAATTTTACAACCCCTCCCCCTCAATGAAATTCTTTTTAAAAAAGTGAAAAGAAAGAAAAAAAAATTAAAAAGAGAAAGATGGTTTATTTAACGACGCACACTCAACACATTTTACCTACGGCTATATGGCGTCGGACATATGGTTAAGGACCACACATATATTGAGAGAGGAAACTCGCTGTACCATAAGGACCACACATATATTGAGAGAGGAAACTCGCTGTCGCCACTTTATGGGCTACTCTTTTCGATTAGCAGCAAGGGATCTTTTATATGCACCATCCCATAGACAGGATAACACATACCACGGCCTTTTGATGTATCAGTCTTGGATGACTGGCTGGAGCGAAAAATAGCCCAATGGGCCCACTGACAGGGATCGATCCTAAACCGACCGCGCATCAAGCGAGCGCTTTACCACTGGGCTACGTCCAAAGAGATAATAAATCAGCTAATTAAAACCAAACTGAAATTCTTCACAAAAAAAAAAAAAAAAAAAAAAAAAAAAATGTAGAATGGGACGGACTAGTCTAAATACGCTACGGATCATCCAGGTTTTTTTTGTAAATAGGTTCAGTTTGGTTTGACGTAATAAGAAAAGTAAAAGTGTTTTTGACCCCCCCCCCCCCCCCCCCACCCCAACACACACAAAACACCCAAATCAACAACAACAAAACTAGAAATAAATAACTTGTAGTAAATTCCATAGTAAGAAAAAAGGCGTTCCCTGTGGGACGAACTATTCTCAGAACCGGCGTGACGTCACACGGCCTAGTTACCGAGCATCCGGGTCTTTGGGGGTGAAGCAAAGCCTTAGTGATTACTGTTTCACATAGAATAAAGTTATCTTATTAACTTTTTACATGCCTTACATATTGTCATTTATTTTCTGTAGCTAACACATAGTTGCAATACGTCTTATGTGTATTATAACAGCTTGGGTTGCCATATAAGAGAAACGAACAACGGGAATCTGAATTAGTATAATCTATATTTAGTACCGATGTGTTTCCGTGTACTTTGAATGTCGAGAGGACAGGGCAGGTTGGGCAGAATATAATTTTTGTTGATGCAATTTTCAGGTAATGTTAATTATAAATTTTAAGAATTTTGAAATGATAAGATAATTATTAATATAATAATTATGATGTGGGCTACAAAATATATAATTTGTATTTATAATAAAATTTGTATGCATGATTAAGTTAATTATTTTTATGATTTAATAATTATTTTATTTCCAAATAATATGTAATAATTAAACAATGGCAAAGTTGTTACTTTACAAGTTCAAAATTACAATAGTATTATTGTCCTATCTTATTATATAGATGTATTGGCAGCAGTATAATGTTCCACTGAATACATTCTTTTATTCTTAAAACAAAATACAGTTTCTTGAAATAATGAAATGCTTTTGTTTTTACAGATTGCAAAATTACCACATGATGTTGCCCTTCCTTACCGGTTGAATGCAGGCAACAAAAAATAGCAATAATAAAGTATAGCCATCCTCAGACCTTGACATCTAGGGGCAGCAATATCTCTCTCTACTTACCCATCACACCTGAGATTAGTTTCAAGGAGAATAATATATAGTTTCCTTTGGCATTTGAATTTATATACATGTAGTATCAATATGGTAATATTTTAAATTGCCTCCAATAAACTACATTAGGGAGCAAATAATCAGTTCCCTCAGTTATTTTCATGTCGAGGTCTACAACCTAATAAAACATAAGTGTTACCTCGTCGAACAAACATGCAAATGTTTTAATAATAGGGTTTAACCTGGTATATTTAGTAATAAAACACAAAAACTTACCTGAGTAAATAATGGTTAATATACTCTTCAAAAAAAGAAACGCAAAAGGGTACAAATGGGTTATAACTCCGATTTTATGTTTCCTACCGGTTCATGCTTTGTGAATATAAGGTCATTGCATGTCCCAAACACATTCCCACGGTTACATTCGATAAAACGCAGCTACTGTACAATAAAGTTCCAAAATGTGAATATTCGCAAAAACGCAGCCACGTGCAAACCATGTCACCACTGCACGTGCGTTGTCTGCACGTGCAACATGAACACCGACAGTATAAAAGTGCAGGGTGTTCGCTTGCCTGGCCTCTGTATCTGGCCGACAGTTGACAATCCAGGACATGCCACGTCTCAGTGAACCGCAGAGAAACAATGCCATCGGCCGACTAGACGCAGGCGAATCCAGAACGGCCGTTGCCAGGGCATTCCATGTGTCCCCAAGCACCATCTCCAGACTGTGGGACCGTTACCAGCAACATGGATCAACACGTGACCTCCCTAGATCCGGTCGACCACGGGTCACTACCCCCGGGCAGGACCGCTACATCCGGGTACGCCACCTTCGGGAACGATTGACTACTGCCACCTCCACAGCCGCAGCAATACCAGGTTTGCGCAGGATATCCGACCAGACCGTACGGAACCGTCTACGTGAGGTAGGAATTCGTGCCAGACGTCCAGTTCGAGGTGTCATCTTAACACCACAACACCGTCGACTCCGACTGCAGTGGTGCCAGATTCATCGACAATGGCCTCAACTGCGATGGAGACAGGTGTGGTTCAGTGACGAGTCCCGATTTCTGCTCCGACGTCATGATGGAAGATGTCGCGTGTATAGGCGTCGTGGTGAACGTTATGCGGCAAACTGCGTGCAGGAAGTGGACAGATTCGGCGGGGGTAGTGTCATGGTGTGGGCAGCCATCTCACACACTGGCAGAACTGACCTGGTTCACGTGCAGGGCAACCTGAATGCACAGGGCTACATTGACCAGATCCTCTGGCCACACATCGTTCCAGTTATGGCCAACGCCAACGCCAACGCAGTGTTCCAACATGACAACGCCAGGCCTCACACAGCACGTCTCACAACGGCTTTCCTACAGAACAACAACATTAATGTCCTTCCTTGGCCATCGATATCACCGGATTTGAACCCAATTGAGCATCTATGGGACGAGTTGGACCGACGCCTCCGACAGCGACAACCACAGCCTCAGACCCTGCCCGAGCTGGCAGCAGCCTTGCAGGCCGAGTGGGCCACCATCCCCCGGGACGTCATCCGTACTCTGGTTGCTTCAATGGGCAGGCGGTGCCAGGCAGTTGTCAACACACGCGGAGGCCACACCCGGTATTGACTCCAGATGACCTTGACCTTGGTGGTGTGTCCTATCACTTACTCACAATGGACTAGAGTGAATTGTGAACAATCCTGCAACATTTGGTAATTATCGGACTCACCATTCAATAATGAAATCAATTCTCCAAATGTTACGACAATGTGGTTTTGCGTTGACACTACCCCTATGACACTACCCCCGCCGAATCTGTCCACTTCCTGCACGCAGTTTGCCGCATAACGTTCACCACGACGCCTATACACGCGACATCTTCCATCATGACGTCGGAGCAGAAATCGGGACTCGTCACTGAACCACACCTGTCTCCATCGCAGTTGAGGCCATTGTCGATGAATCTGGCACCACTGCAGTCGGAGTCGACGGTGTTGTGGTGTTAAGATGACACCTCGAACTGGACGTCTGGCACGAATTCCTACCTCACGTAGGCGGTTCCGTACGGTCTGGTCGGATATCCTGCGCAAACCTGGTATTGCTGCGGCTGTGGAGGTGGTAGTAATCAATCGTTCCCGAAGGTGGCGTACCCGGATGTAGCGGTCCTGCCCGGGGGTAGTGACCCGTGGTCGACCGGATCTAGGGAGGTCACGTGTTGATCCATGTTGCTGGTAACGGTCCCACAGTCTGGAGATGGTGCTTGGGGACACATGGAATGCCCTGGCAACGGCCGTTCTGGATTCGCCTGCGTCTAGTCGGCCGATGGCATTGTTTCTCTGCGGTTCATTGAGACGTGGCATGTCCTGGATTGTCAACTGTCGGACAGATACAGAGGCCAGGCAAGCGAACACCCTGCACTTTTATACTGTCGGTGTTCATGTTGCACGTGCAGACAACGCACGTGCAGTGGTGACATGGTTTGCACGTGGCTGCGTTTTTGCGAATATTCACATTTTGGAACTTTATTGTACAGTAGCTGCGTTTTATCGAATGTAACCGTGGGAATGTGTTTGGGACATGCAATGACCTTATATTCACAAAGCATGAACCGGTAGGAAACATAAAATCGGAGTTATAACCCATTTGTACCCTTTTGCGTTTCTTTTTTTGAAGAGTATATATATATATATATATATATATATATATATATATATACATATATATACTGAAACAAAGGCACACACATTATTTACCCTCTGCACCAAAGTAAATACTAAACACACGGAGGGGGGGGGGGGGGGGGGAACGACCTATATTTTCTTACTGCAGGCCTGCTACAGACATTTGTAAAAAAAAATAAAAAAATAAATAAAGTTTAAACAAGAATTTAGGCCTATATTATAATTATTATATGTGTGTAATTTAGCAGTATAAACTTTTATTTTAAAATTAAAAAATAAATAAGATGTAGTAGCTGTGGTATGGCAAAATAAATACAAGTATAGATAATATCCAAGCAACTAAGATTAAATGAAAAATAAAGACCACACAAATTTAATGTTAAAGGAATATACTCTATTCAAGAACTGGATGCATCGTTGTTGTTTTTTTTTTTTTTTTTTTGGGGGGGGGGGGGCATGGAAGACGATGGAATTGTGTATTTTATTTACAGTATAATGTGGGATTTTTATCACTGCACATGCTTTAACCATTTTGTTTGCTAAATTAATCTCTGTTGGTGTCCACAAGCAACAACATTAAAGTCAACGTAGTCACATTCTGTGAGGGAAGCCATGGAATTCCAACAGGTTTGTCGTTTTAATGACCCTACCCACAAGCGGCGCCTAGTCTTCTTTTGGAAATTTGTAAAACGATATTTTTTTTAACATCATGTTATGGTTTATGCAGCCAACTGCACAACATGTGTTAGGCATCGTGACCGTTAACTGTTGTAAATGATCGACCAAAGTTGCCTCATTTCACTATCAAACCATACGTAACTAAGGAGAAGCTTCACCGCATCACGTGATAAACAATGGCGGCCAGGGGTCGAAGTACCCGTATGTTCGGTTCCGAGAATAGAAGTATAGTATATACGTCATCATTCTATAGCTTCACATAGGCCTACCTGTCAACTAGGTCACCGTCAGGTCACTTCATATAGATGTAAGAAAACAAGGTATTTCGTGTAAGGAATGACTGCTCTGGACGAAGCAGATTAATACACATATATCAGATGACAACTTGTTTGCTTGATACTGAAAAAAAAGTTTATAAAAAAAAGTCAGATGCGAGTCTGCACCGTCTCACTTAACAAGGGGACGCAACTGAGAGCGGACCCGCAGTGCAGTTATGGTTGCAATGAACCAAATCATTTGCCACTGCTGATAACTGTTAACCTTTTACTGATAAAACTCATATAATATAATATATATATATATATATATATATATATATATATATATATATATATATATATATATATATATATATATATATATATATTATAAGCAGGGTATCCACACAATAAAACGTGTTGCACTTCACATTTAATCTACTTGCAAGAAAATAGGGTATCGCATACGATTTAAGAGATTTTATGAAGGTTTCTATTAACGTTTCCATTATAATCTTTGTCTAATAGGGGCGGGACGTAGCCCGGTGGTAAAGCGTTCACTTGATGCGCGGTCAGTGTGGGATCGATCCCCGTCCGTGAGCCCATTGGACTATTTCTCGTTCCAGCCAGTGCACCACGACTGGTACATCAAAGGCCGTGGTATGTGCTATCATGTCTGTGGGATGGTGCATATAAAGATCCCTTGCTATTAGCCGAAGAGAGTAGCCCATGAAGTGGCGACAGCGGGTTTCCTCCCTCAATATCTGTGTGGTCCTTAAGCATATTATGTCCGATGTCATATAACCGTAAATAAAATGTGTTGAGTGCGTCGTTAAATAAAAGACTTCCTTCCAAAAGACATGGTATGTGTTATCCTGTCTGAGGGAAGTTCATGCAAAAGATTACTTGCTGCTAATAGAAACATGTAGATTACGAATTAAAAATTACCAAATGTTCAACATCCAGTAGACGATGATTAATAAATTAACGTGCTCTAGTGGTATCATTAAACAAAACGATGTTTTAACTTCTTGGGTGTCTCGGTGAAATTTAAAAGAGCATGGGTACCATCTATCTCACATATATTTTTAAAAAGAAAGAAAGAAATGTTTTATTTAACGACGCACTCAACACATTTTATTTACGGTTATATGGAGTCAGATTTTTTTGGAGAGGAAACCCGCTGTCGCCACTACATGGGCTACTCTTTCCGATTGGCAGCAAGGGATCTTTTATTTGCGCTTCCCACAGGCAGGACAGCACAAACCATGACCTTTGTTGAACCAGTTATGGATCACTGGTCGGTGCAAGTGCTTTACACCTACCCATTGAGCCTTGCGGAGCACTCACTCAGGGTTTGGAGTCTTATCATCGACTATTGGACGTCAAACAAATGGTCATTCTGATACTGTTTTTGTTTTTTTAGAGGAAACGTGCTGTCGCCACATATGCTATTCTTTTACGATAGGCAGAAAGGGATCTTTTATTTGCGCTTCCCACAGGCAGGATAGCACAAACCATGGCCTTTGTTGAACCAGTTATGGATCACTGGTCGGTGTATGTGGTTTACACTTACCCATTGAGCCTTGCGGAGCACTCACACAGGGTTTGGAGTCGATATCTGGATTAAAAATCTCATGCCTCGACTGGGATCCGAACCCAGTACCTACCAGCCTGTAGACCGATGGCCTAACCACGACGCCACCGAGGCCGGTATATTTAAAAAAAAGTCAAAACCCAAGACACTTGCCTCCCCTCCCATCCGTCCATAATCTCGAGATCGACTATCCATCAAAATTAGACCCACACCCAATCACGAACCTCCACGTACAAACAGCCCAGATAGCTGATATGTGTGTGCCCAGGGCGGCGTGCTTGAACCTTAATTGGATATAAGCACAAAATAAATTGAAATGAAATGTGATGTATTATGTCATGGACGATGAAGAAATAAATCAGGAGACGCTAGACAGGTATTCAGTCATGCGTGTCGACCTTGAAGCGTCTGCCTGGACTGTGTACCAGTATATCACAGTATGCAATAACGACCGTGTATCGGTATGTTATAAGGACACGCTACATACATTTTAAAGCAGGAAGTCATCTCTCTGGCCGCCCACTGTGTTGGCTTTACATCTTCCTGTGGAGGGGGCGACGCAGGGGACTGATCGCACTTTGCTCTGAAAATTTTGCATTGCCCCTCGCTAGTTGAAAGGCTAATTAATATATTATTGCCACTACCCTTTCGCAGAAAGAAAGAAAGACATGTTTTATTTAACGACGCACTCAACACATTTTATTTACGGTTATATGGCGTCAGACATATGGAAAAAAAAGAAAAACGTTTTATTTAACGACGCACTCAACACATTTTATTTACGGTTATATGACGTCAGACATATGGTTAATGGCCACATATATTAAGAGAGGAAACCCGCTGTCGCCACTTCATGGGCTACTCTTTCCGATTAGCAGCAAGGGATCTTTTATATGCACCATCCCACAGACAGGGTAGTACATACCACTGTCTTTGATATACCAGTCGTGGTGCACTGGCTGGAACGAGAAATAGTCCAATGGGCCCACCGACGGGGATCGATCCCAAACCGACCGCGCATCGAGCAAACGCTGTACCACTGGGCTAAAAGAAAGAAAGAAGTTAGTTTGTTTTGTTTAACGACACTACTAGAGCACATTGATATATTAATCATCAGCTATTGAATATCAAATATTTGGTAATTTTGACATATATATTTTTACAAAGGAAACCCGCTACATTTTTTCATAGCCGGGCCGGGTCTTTTATATGCGCCATCCCACAGTCAGGATAGCACATGCAGCAGCAGCAGCAGCAGCAGCAGTAGCGGTAGCGGTGGTAGTAGTAGTAGTAGTGGTGGCGGTGGTGGTGGCGGTGGCGGTAGCAGTAGCAGCAGTAGCAGCAGCAGTAGTAGTAGTAGTAGTAAAAGTATTAGTAGAAGAAGAAGATTAGAGTTTGTTTTGTTAAAACCGGCCTCAGTGGCGTCGTGGTTAGGCCATCGGTCTACTGGCTGGTAGGTACTGGGTTCGGATCCCAGTCGAGGCATGGAATTTTTAATCCAGATACCGACTCCAAACCCTGAGTGAGTGCTCCGCAAGGCTCAATGGGTAGGTGTAAACCACATGCACCGACCAGTGATCCATAACTGGTTCAACAAAGGCCATGGTTTGTGCTATCCTGCCTGTGGGAAGCGCAAATAAAAGATCCCTTGCTGCTAATAGGAAAGAGTAGCCCATGTAGTGGCGAAGCGGGTTTCCTCTCAAAATCTGTGTGGTCCTTAACCATATGTCTGATGCCATATAACCGTCAATAAAATGTGTTGAGTGCGTCGTTAAATAAAACATTTCTTTCTTTCTTTGTTTTGTTAAAAGACATTACTAGAGCACATTGATTTATTAATCATAGGCTATTGAATGACCGACTTTTGATCGTTGTGACAGAGGAAACATGCTACATTTTTTCATTAGCAAGTTAGCAACAAGTGATAATTTTAAATACACTTTTGCAGATACAAAACAGCACATACCACGACATTTGATATACTGTAGTTGTTAGGCACTGGTTAGGACGGGAAAATGCCAACCAGAGAATGGAAGGAAGAAGGAGACGAATAAGAAAAAGCAGATGATGATTGATACGTACGACATTAGGATGGAAGTTATTTCATTAAAAACAATTTTTAAAAAGAAAGAAAAACACAAAAACAAAAACAAAACAAACAAAAAATTTCAACTGTCGGTGATGTATTATCATCTAATATAGCACACGGGGAATAATTATTATCATCAATCAATCACATACCGGAAATTAACAATTAAAAGTCCATTGACGTCAGAGCGCCTGCAGAGATGAACCAATCCAAAGTTAAAACGTGACGTCAATGGGACATAAAACATTTTAATATGGCGACCTATTGACAAAATCTGGCACTTCGCCAGAACCAGCAGACAACAGCAATTAATGAATTGTACCGAAATGTAAGGACATTGTGATAAATGTCATTAATTCATTAAGGGGCTATTCACAATCATCAACGTTTTCGTACACTGGGGGGGGGGGGGGGGGGGGGGGGTGGTGGTAATGCAATAATAATCAAATATGTTGAAATATTCATGACAAAATCCATATTTTTAATTTACGCTTTTAGAAAAAGAGGAGCGGGTGTACAAAAAGTACAATTTGTACGCTCGTAAAAATTAAAATTGTGAATTAATTAAATGGCGTCCCGTAAAAAATATATATATATATGTATAAAATGTATATATAATTTGTTTTGTTTAACGGCACCACTAGAGAATATTCATTTATTAATTATCGGCTATTGGATGTAAAACATTTGGTAATTTTGACATATAATTAGTATAGTCTTAGAGAGGAAACCCGTTACATTTTCCCATTAGTAACAATGGGATCTTTTAGATGCACAATCCCACACTCCACGGCTTTCATATGCGAGTCATAGCACACTGACTGGAACGAGAAATAACCTAAAGGGTCGCAAAATAAAGAGCACAACACAATAGTTAATTTTAAGTTACAATAACGTTTTTCAATTCAATATTAATTTTACAACACATAATTGATTTTGCATTATGTGACTTTTTGCAGCACAGAAAAAAAAATGTAGCAGGTTTCCTCTTGAGACTACACCTCAGAATTATGACGTTTGACATCCATTGGCTGATGATTAATTTATAATCAATGTGCTCTAGTGGTGTCGTTAAACAACAACCACAAAATAAATAAATAATATTTTTTTTTTTTTTTTTTTAAACCCTTTGAAATTAATTTTTAAAAATATAATTATTATTACTTTTTATAGTGACTTTTATATGTACGTGTATTATTATTATTATTATTATTATTATTATTATTATTATTATTTTACGATTTTTATGATTATTATTGTTTGGTTGATTGATTGGTTGGAAGGTTGGTTGGTAGGTGGTTAGTAAACCACTTGCACCGACCAGTGATCCATAACTGGTTCAACAAAGGCCATGGTTTGTGCTATCCTGCCTGTGGGAAGCGCAAATAAAAGATCCCTTGCTGCTAATCGGAAAGAGTAGCCCATGTAGTGGCGACAGCGTGTTTCCTCTCAAAATCTGTGTGGTCCTTAACCATATGTCTGACGCCATATAACCGTTAATGAAATGTGTTGAGTGCGTCGTTAAATAAAACATTTCTTTCTTAATAGGCGTGCTCGAAAACGGGGTTATAGGAGCGAGCACGTTCAAAGAGTTAGGTTGAGTTGTTATTGAACATATGCGCAAAAAAGAGAATATCGCATGCGTAGTTATGTCTTCATTCGGATGACGTCATGACCCTAACCAAAACGCTCATCTCAGCGTCATGACAATTCCATAAAATTCAGCTGGCTTTCCAGTCGAAGTAAAGTTGTATTATTTAATTAAACTTTTGTTAATCATAATATAGAAAGGTAGTGATGTGATACAGAACCACATACCAGGTGTTTTCCCCAAGTTATTTATTGCACTCGTTTATATTGCGCAATATTTATACTACTCGACCGCTACGCCGTCTCGTGTATAATATTCAGGTCAGGTCAGGTCATAGGGTTTTACGTGCACATTCAGAACAAGCTGTTGTAGCGCACGCCTGTCATGGCAGGAAAGGTGTATAATATTTATTCGCACTTTAGACTGTTCTAATGGTTTGTTTAAAGCAGGGGCGGGACGTAACCCAGTGGTACAGCGCTCGCTCGATGTGCGGTCGGTCTGGGATCGATCCCCGTCGGTGGGTCCATTGGGCTATTTCTCGTTCCAGCCAGTACACCACAACTGGTATATCAAAGGCCGTGGTATGTACTACCCTGTCTGTGTGATGGTGCATATAAAATATCCCTTGCTGCTAATCGAAAAGCGTAGCCCATGAAGTGGCGACAGCGGGTTTTCTGTCTCAATATCTGTGTGGTTCTTAACCGTATGTCACCGGCCTCGGTAGCGTCGTGGTTAGGTCATTGGTCTACAGACTGGTAGGTACTGGGTTCGGATCCCAGTCGACGCATCGGATTTTTAATCCAGATACCGACTCCAAACCCTGAGTGAGTGCTCCGCAAAGCTCAGTGGGTAGGTGTAAACCACTTGCACCGACCAACGATCCATAACTGGTTCAACAAAGGTCATGGTTTGTGCTATCCTGCCTGTGGGAAGTGCAAATAAAAGATCCCTTGCTGCCTGTCGTAAAAGAGTAGCATATGTGACGACAGCGGGTTTCCTCTAAAAAACAGTGTCAGAATGACCATATGTTTGACGTTCAATAGCCGATGATACGATAAAAAATCAATGTGCTTTAGTGGCGTCATTAAATAAAACAAACTTTACTCTTTTTTTAACCATATGTCTGACGCCACATAACCGTAAATGAAATGTGTTGAGTTCGCCGTTAAATAAAACATTTCTTTCTTTCTTTCTTTCTTTCTTTGTTTAAAGTTTATCCTAGACTTATTGCTGCATTATGACAGTGATTCATCAATGCATGCCAACACAACTATTTAAATTCCAGGAAGGACATGTCACCTTGGTAAGTGGCAGTTATCCTACAAACGAACCAGGAAGGACATATCGACTTGGTAAGTGGCAGTCATCC
Source organism: Gigantopelta aegis (assembly GCF_016097555.1). NCBI lineage: Eukaryota > Metazoa > Mollusca > Gastropoda > Neomphalida > Peltospiridae > Gigantopelta > Gigantopelta aegis. The sequence continues at coordinate 13,266,692 of NC_054713.1, read as the reverse complement.
TACACACGAACCAGGAAGGACATGTCGTCTTGGTAAGTGGCAGTCATCCTACAAACGAACCAGGAAGGACATATCGACTTGGTAAGTGGCAGTCATCCTACAAACGAACCAGGAAGGACATGTCGTCTTGGTAAGTGGCAGTCATCCTACAAACGAACCAGGAAGGACATGTCGTCTTGGTAAGTGGCAGTCATCCTACAAACGAACCAGGAAGGACATGTCGACTTGGTAAGTGGTAGTCATCCTACAAATGATCCAGGAAGGACATGTCATCTTGGTAAGTTGCAGCCATCCTACACACGAACCAGGAAGGACATGTCATCTTGGTAAGTGGCAGTCATCCTACAAACGAACCAGGAAGGACATGTCGTCTTGGTAAGTGGCAGTCATCCTACAAACGATCCAGGAAGGACATGTCGTCTTGGTAAGTGGCAGTCATCCTACAAACGAACCAGGAAGGACATGTCGTCTTGGTAAGTGGCAGTCATCCTACACACGAACCAGGAAGGACATGTCGTCTTGGTAAGTGGCAGTCATCCTACACACGAACCAGGAAGGACATGTCGTCTTGGTAAGTGGCAGTCATCCTACAAACGAACCAGGAAGGACATGTCGTCTTGGTAAGTGGCAGTCATCCTACACACGAACCAGGAAGGACATGTCGTCTTGGTAAGTGGCAGTCATCCTACACACGAACCAGGAAGGACATGTCGTCTTGGTAAGTGGCAGTCATCCTACACACGAACCAGGAAGGACATGTCGTCTTGGTAAGTGGCAGTCATCCTACAAACGATCCAGGAAGGACATGTCATCTTGGTAAGTTGCAGTCATCCTACAAACGATCCAGGAAGGACATGTCATCTTGGTAAGTGGCAGTCCTTTGTCAGGCGAAGTAGGAAAAAAATGTGTTGTCTTGAAAAATGGTAATCCTCTTTTCGGCCAAGTATGAATAACACGTCGTCTTGGTAAGTGGCAGTCCTCATACATGTGAAGTAGGAAGGATATGTTGTCCGGGTAAATGGCAGTCCTCTTACATGTGAACTAGTAAGGTTATAACACACTTTTGACTCAGCCTTGTATAGATAAAAAAAAAATAAAAAAAATTAACATTTTAAATCACAACTAATAAAGAATGGACTGAACTGTTGTAACTGTTCATATTCTGGTAGATGTACAACCCCTCGCACCCCACGCTCTACCACTAACCTACATCCATCACATTATTCTAAAATGATGACGGGGCCTGAACTTTGACGACGGCACCGACGGCAATTCCGTAGCTGCGATATGAATTGCCGTAGGTCGTGAGCTTTACCGACGAGGTTTTGTGTTGTTGGGTTGGGTTGGATTCCCAACCAATGTCCCATTACTAGTTAATCAAAGGTCACTGTTCTATGTAGGAAACTGCATATAAAAGATCCCTTGCTGCTGGTGGAAAAATGTAGGGTTTCCTCTGAAGACTACGTGTTATATTTATCAAATATTTGACATTCAATAGCCGATGATTAATGAGTCAATGTGTTCTGTTCTATGTGAGAATGTGCATATAAAAGATCACTTGCTGCTAGTCGAGAAATGTAGCGGGTTTTCTTTGAAAACTACGTGTTAGATTTAGCCTACCAAATACATGTATATGATATTCAATAACCGATGATTGATCAGTCGGTGACTTCTAGTGGTGCCGTTAAGCAAAATTTACTTTACATAAACCTGAATTGTATTGTTCCAAAGTGAACATGGAATATAACAAAACACCACAGGAATTATGACAAATTACAATATCTATTTCAAATGTTCACTGTACACAATTTTCAGAGATACAGACAAGTTGAACAAATTAATAAGTTAATACAAATTGAATAATAAATAAATAATATAAATAATTACACACAGTGTTTTGATCCAATGGTAATACGTACAACATCATATAAAATAAATATAATATTATGCAGTATTTTAAATTAAAATGTGCAGGTAACTATAACCGAAATGTTTATGCACGAAAAATCTGCACACACTTTCAGTAAACATACCACAATATACATGCATTCTTCAGGTAGCGTAATCTCGATATGTTGTCCAACCCAAAAACCTTTTTTCAATCGGGTGAAAATTCTTTTATATAATGTAACTCAGTTATCCTATGGTCACAGCTATCTTGACATTTCGTCTGGAACCCTCGAATGATTACGGATTATCCGCATTCGGAACACTTCGGCCGGTTTCGATATCCTCTTAATCTAATTTTATATGTATGAAGCCTAGTAATAGTTTTCGTCATTACTAACTGTCTACCGGCCTCGGTGGCGTCGTGGCAGGCCATCGGTCTACAGGCTGGTAGGTACTGGGTTCGGATCCCAGTCGAGGTATGGGATTTTTAATCGAGATACCGACTCCAAACCCTGAGCGAGTGCTCCGCAAGGCTCAATGGGTAGGTGTAAACCACTTGCACCGACCAGTGATCCATAACTGGTTCAACAAAGGCCATGGTTTGTGCTATCCTGCCTATGGGAAGCGCAAATAAAAGATCCCTTGCTGCCTGTCGTAAAAAGAGTAGCCTATGTGGCGACAGCGGGTTTCCTCTAAAAAAAAGTGTCAGAATAACCATATGTTTGACGTCCAATAGCCGATGATAAGATAAAAAATCAATGTGCTCTAGCGGCGTCGTTAAATAAAACAAACTTTACTTTTTACTAACTGTCTATAAAATAGTTCAGTAATATGGAACATTGTTTATTTATACACAACAGCAACAGTTTTATTGTAAAGTGATAACAGAATATAATTCAGATCTGATGCTAAACTAATTGTTTGAAAGCATGCCTGTATTGTCAACTAAATATTCTGAAAGTTAGTCTTGAACAATCAAAACAAGACTATATGATCGACTAAGACTTCAGGGAGTTGCCGGTTGTGTATCCGAGGTTGTATTCGTGGAATTAACCGAGGAGTTCCGAATGGGATTTTTCGGTATCTTGCAAAACTGGGAATTCCAAAATTATGTTTTAGTCACTCAAGATAACGAGAGTGCCTTTATATTGTTTATTAACAATGGATTTTTTTTTCGCGTATTTTACTTCAATAATAAACCTTCTGTCTGTCCGTCTTCGTTTGAACTTTTAGTTTAGTAAAGGTTGAGTTATTTCCCCTTAAGGGTAGCTTGGTCTTATGCTGGTTTTGACGGTATATTTCGTGTTAATGTAGCAGTAATCTGGTAGCGGGGTCACACGCTGGTCTTTCAGTTTCTGGCAGGCGGTGTGTAGTAGAATTAGCAACAATTTCGCAGAACCAATTTCCTGGTCTGAAACAAATAAAATAAAACTAATTATTGACAACAACCATTATATCTGCATACTCCAAATATCCACCAGACACTGGAAAATCCCACATCAAATGAAAGGAAATGTTTTATTTAACGACGCACTCAACACATTTTATTTAGGTTATGTGGCGTCGGACATATGGTTAAGGACTACACAGGCATTGAGGGAGGAAACCCGCTGTAGCCACTTTATGGGCTACTCTTTTCGATTAGCAGCAAGGGATCTTTTATATGCACTATGCTATAGACAGGATAGCACATACCACGGCCTTTGATGTACAAGTCATGGTGCACTGGCTGGAGCGATAAATCGCCCAATGGGCACACTGACGGGGATCGATCCCAAACCGACCGCGCATCAAGCGAGCGCTTTACCACTGGCCTACGTCTCACCCCACATAAAATTAACCAGTGCAACTTTTCATTAATTCATTTCAACTTCTTTTCGTGCTGATATCCAATTAAGGTTCAAGCACGCTGTCCTGTATATATTGTATAAACTGACAGAAGAAAAACTAATTTTATGTCATTATTTGTATAGTGGGATAATCAATAAATTGAAAAGAAACCCCCAAGTTTACCTTCCGGTTACTTGGATTTTAAGATTTATTTTAAGTGAGTGCTTGAACATTGTTCAATATATCCTCTTCAAAAAAATTAGGGGAACCTGAAATATTAATGTTAATATCAACTATTAGACCAAACAAACGTTTTGATGACAGACATCCTAGTAAAGAACGTTCAGGTCTGTTTATGAACACACCTACTAAACACATTCCATAGTTTGCACATGCATGACGCAGTTGCCCCGTACACGTGCGTGGGATGTCATTCTCGATCTTGACAATTTTCCAGGAAGGTCGATTAATCACTGTGGAACATTATTTCTGTGAATCCTTTTCATTCTGTTGATCATGCAGTTGCTATTGTTTTGTTTTTGGTCATTTGTATTGTTTGAATTTGCTATTTACTGATAAAAAACGTCAACTTTCACATTTCACTTCTGAACCCAATCGTCCTTCAAGATCTTTGGTGGTCATAAAACCTACTGTAATCCTGAATTACCGGTTGTAATGTTTGCCCAATTAATTCACTATTATCGTATAGCCATTCCCCACAGCTAATATACCTTACAATTTTAGCAGTTGTAAATTGTCCCTCCCCACCCCTGCCCCCTGTCTCGTACGCTTATGTTTTTTACTCAAAGTAGTTCATGGAGATCAGGGGTCAAATTTTCGTTTCCCTGTCGTCCTGTCTGACAGGCAACTATTTTACGTTCATATTCAAACATTAGTCTGGGTCTATCAAGTTTGGTCCGGCAGTATTTGATTCAGGCCGGCAGAATTTGTAGCTTGTTACCCGCAGAAGTTCAGACAATTTCGACCACTGAAGATACACCTTGATATGGCATTGTATTATTATCTAGTAAATACAATTAAAATACTTACTGTTCGGTTTTGAAAGTATCACCACTGGGCGGACTGCCTCCAACAGTATCGGTCTGAGTGGTTCTACTAACTTGATGGGTGTACGATACGCGTGTATGTCGAGAAAAAACATCGCCATCGCAGTAACAGCCAAGGACATCGTAATTTTTGCCATCGCGTCTCAAGTACGGGAAGTAGGGAATCTTCGTCAGTTGTAAAACAGCGTGGCTTACTGTTTTTGTTTTATAGTGTCTTGACGCTTCATTAAACCCGCCGTGACGAGATGGTTATTTTTACGTTTGTGAGTGATTCGTGCCCACGAATTGCAGATTCTTCCGGTTTCTAGGTCCCGTTATAACTTTTGACGTAGGCATATTCCTGTTAAAGTTAAAGTTTGTTTTGTTTAACGACACCACTAGAACACATTAATTTATTAACCATCGGCTACTGGATGTCAGACATTTGGTAATTTTGACTTATAGTCTTAGAGAGGAAATCTGCTACATTCTTCTATAAGTAAACAAGGGATCTTTTATATGACCCATACCATAGGCAGGATAGCACATACCACAGTCTTTGATATACCAGTCGTGGTTCACTGGCTGGAGCGAGAAATAGCCCAATGGGCCCACCGGCGGGGATCGATCCCAAACCGACTGCGCATCAGGCGAGCGCTTTACCACTGGCCTACGCCCTGCCCCTTGCACATTAAATACATTTTCCTGTTTCGAATACCAGTATCTGTATATACATGTATCAACACGAAGGGAGCAGGATTTAGCTTTGTTTGACACCTAATAGCCGATATGGTATAGTTAATCATTCATTCATTCATTCATTCATTCATTTACGGGAGCTGGACGTAGCCCAGTGGTAAAGCGTCCGCCTGATACGTGGTCGGTCTAGGGTGACCCACGTCAGCAGTAAGGGGGCTATATCTCGTTCCAGCTAATGCACCACACCTGGTATATCAAAGGCCGTGGTATGTGCTGTCATGTCTGTGGGATAGTGCATATAAAAGTTCCCTTGATACTAATGGAACAATGTAGCGGCTTTCCTCTCTGAGACTATATGTCAAAATTACCAAATGTTTGACAACCAATAGCCGATGATTAGTAAATCAGTGTGCTCTAGTGGTGTCGTTAAACAAAACAAACGTTTTTCATTCATTCATTCATTCATTCATTCACGGGAGCCGGATGTAGCTCACAGGTAAATCACCAGCCTGGCAGTTTTACAGACACGTGCTAACGACCGACAGGTGTTGTTCATAATGTAATTTACCTTTCTTTTAGCCGATCAGCACTATTGATTGACTCCATTATACAGCCGTGGTTCCAAAAGTTGAAGCTTCCCAGTCATTTGATTTGTTTGACATGTACGCACGCGCGCAGATAGCAATTAACCGGCCTCAGTGGTGTCGTTGTTAAGCCATCGGACACAATGCTGGTAGGTACAGGGTTAGCAGCCCGGTACCGGTTCCCACGACCAAGTGGGTAGGTGTAAGATCACTACACCCTCTTGTCTCTCATTAGCCACTAACAACTAACCCACTGTCCTGGGCAGACAGCCCAGCTAGCTGAGGTATATGTGTGCCCAGGACAGCATGCTTGAACCTTAATTGAATATAACCACGAAAATAAGTTGAAAGGCTAGGATTAACATTAAGGGAGCGAGATTTACCTTTGTTTGACTGCTAATAGCCGATGTGTAGTAAAACATTCATTCATTCATTCATTCATTCATTCATTAATTCATTCATTCATTTTAGGGGCGCAACGTAGCTCAGTGGTACAGCGCTCGCTTGATGCGCAGTCGGTCTGGGATCGATCCCCATTGGGCTATTTCTCGTTCCAGGCAGTGCACCACGACTGGTATATCAAAGGCCGTGGTATGTGTTATCATGTCTGCGGGATAGTGCATATAAAAGATCCCTTGCTGTCAATCGAAAAAGAGTAGCCCATGAAGTGGCGACAGCGGGTTTCCTCTCTCAATATCTGTGTGGTACTTAACCATATGTCTGACGTCATATAACTGTAAATAAAATGTGTTGAGTGCGTCGTTAAATAAAACATTTCTTTCCTTCAATCATTTTAGAGGCGGGACGTAGTCCAGTTGTCGTGCACTGGTTGGAACGTGAAAAACCCAATCAGCTGGATGGATCCACCAAGGTGGTTCGATCCTGCGACGCAAGCACCTCAAGCGAGCACTCAATCGATTGAGCTAAATCCCGTCCCCAACTGGACAAAGGCCATGGTATGTGCTTTCCTGTCTGTGGGTTGGTGCATATAAAAGATCCCTTGCTGCATTAGGAATAATGTAGCGGGTTTTCCCGTGATGACTACGAGTCAAAATAACCATATGTTTCACATACAATAGCCGATGATTAATTAATCAATGTGCTCCAGTGGTGTCTTACAAGCGAAGTAGGAAGGATGTGTAGTCCTGGTAAGTAGCAGTCCTACAGCCGAAATGGGAAGAATGTATTAACCTGGTAAGTGGAAGTCCTCCTACATGGGAACTAGAAATGATGTATCATCCTTGTAAGTGGCAGTCCACTTACAGGCGAAGTAGGAAGGTTGTTTTGTTCTAGTAAGTGGCAGTCCTCTTACAAGCGAAGAAGGAAGTATGTGTTGTTCTGGTAAGTGACAGTCCTCTTACAAGCGAAGAAGGGAGGATGTGTTGTTCTGGTAAGTGACAGTCCTCTTACAAGCGAAGAAGGGAGGATGTGTTGTTCTGGTAAGTGACAGTCCTCTTACAAGCGAAGAAGGGAGGATGTGTTGTTCTGGTAAGTGGCAGTCCTCTTACAAGCGAAGAAGGGAGGATGTGTTGTTCTGGTAAGTGACAGTCCTCTTACAAGCGAAGAAGGGAGGATGTGTTGTTCTGGTAAGTGGCAGTCCTCTTACAAGCGAAGAAGGAAGGATGTGTTGTTCTGGTAAGTGACAGTCCACTTACAGGCTAAGAAGGAAGGGTGTGTTTTTGGGGTAAGTGGCAGTCCTCTTACAAGCGAAGAAGGAAGGATGTAAGTGGCAATTATCGCAAGTGCGAAACAGTTGACAGTCATTCGTGGGAGCTGTCGAATATTGTTAAAACACTTCTGACTCGGCCTTGAAAACATGTAATACAAAAATTCCAGATTTTAACTAGATATGTATTAAACATTAACATATGCCAATTTAAAAGACAATTCCTTTCGTTTTATTTAAAAGCGCAGACCCTAGTTTCAGCCCGTGAAAATGAACACTAAGTTTAGTTAATCTACAAACCTGCAACACATTTGGATAAAGTTTAACAGAGAGAAGCTAAAGTCTGTGATGTTTAAACGGGAACATACCGTTAAAAATAACTCGAGCTTGTCTCGATAATCATTACTTTTCAGACAAACGTGCGTTTTTAGAATTATGAAAAATGCATTTTGGAGTATTGCAAAAAACTGGATGACCAGAACCATCTCAGATGTACGAAAATTAATATTGTAAATAATAAAATATAAGTACTTATAATTTAAATTATCAAAAAAGAGCTTTAATACTAAAAATACTTAGTAGTGTTTAAAACGTTTAATTTTACCTATGTATGATATTTGATTATTTTTGCACAGTTCTTTACACTGTGTTTTTATTTAACTGTTGAATGTTTATATTGATGCTGATCATGACGTAACGTTTTGCATTTACCGTAGTTTAACACCCAATCGCCGATGTATTTTTCGTGCTGGGGTGTCGTTAAACATCTATTCTATCTACCTATCAATTCCCATGCGAGCGCTCTACCACTAACCTACATCAATTCCATTACTCTGAAATGATGATTGGGCCCAAACTATGACGACGGCAGTTGCCGTAGCTGTTATATGAATTGCTGTAGGCCAGGAGCTTTAGACTCAATTAGTAGGTTATTTTTGGTCAGAGAAATGTGATGGAATCATTTCGATTACATCCAGAATTACTTTTACAATTTTTACGTGATACTGAGTTTTATTCTAAATTTTAATTTTATCTATCTGTGATATTTGTATTTTTGCACAGTCCTTTACACTGTTTTTATTTAAATCTTGAATTTTTATATTGATGTGATTCAACATTTAATGTTTTGGTTTTACCATAGTGTGACACCCAATAGCCGATGTATTTTTCGTGCTGGGGGGTCGTTAAACATTCATTCATTCATTCATTCATTCATTCATTCAATTGGTAGGTGTAAGGCCACTACACCCTCTTCTGTCTCACTAACGCAAATAAGTTAAAATGAAATAAAAATGTAGCATGTTAATATAGTCCGGTTTAGGAAATAGTACAAAATTCTGATATGCTTTTTGAAATCTTTCTTTTATGATTACAAGTAGGTTGACTTCTGAAGTATTTAAATAACCCATTGGTTCGAAGTTACTTGCTATAATTAGGGGTAGGAATTGGTAAACAGTAAAAAAGAGGAAATCTAGAGGGACCCGGCAAGCCATTTTGACTTCAGATATCCCACGCTGCATCGCGACGCCGGCTAAAGCTTACTCGCTCCCTTTGCAAATGAAACCAAATAAGAAACGAGGCCGCATTTAGATTCATAATGACGTCACAACGTAATTTGATGTGTAACGATATCGTTTAGGACAGTTTTAGTATTGCGATATCGTAGCGCTAAGACAGCATCAAAAATCTGGGCGCAGAAGTTTACATTTTTACCGATTTTTTTTCCCTGCAGAAAGGATGATTAAAATGAGAGGAAACGCAATGTTCCACGAGAGGAAAATCTCGGATCCGAGAATTCCCATCCCTGTAAAATGAGCACTAACTGATAACAACTGTGCAAGTGGTATAGTCCTACTTGTATAACAGCACTACGGAAAGGTACTCTGACATGGCTGAAAAAATATTGTGGTCTACCTATATTGATTTTTGTTACACACGGTTCTTGTCAATTGAGAGCACTCACTAAAATTAGTGGTCACATGACCCTCTCGAAAATGTTGCATTTTTCACAGAATATATTCTGACATAGAAATAGTATTGAATTGATTTGAATAATTAATGGTGGTGTGGCACCTTTATCACTGGCTTTTTCAATTTTTATTTTGCCGATGGATAAAATGATTGCCGTCAGTTGACGGGATACTGTTTTAAGTTATAATTTCGAACCGAGGTGGCGAGACGTAGCCCAGTGGTAAAGTGCTCGCTTGATGCGCAGTCGGTTTGGGATCGATCCCCGTCAGTGGGCCCATTAGGCTATTCCTCGCTCCAGCCAGTGCACCACGACTGGTACATCAAAGGCCGTGGTATGTGCTATCCTGTCTATGGGATGGTGCATATAAAAGATCCCTTGCTGCTAATCTAAAAGAGTGGCCCATGAAGTAGCGACAGCGGGTTTCCTCCCTCAATATCTGTGTGGTCCTTAACCATATGTCCGACGCCATTTAACCGTAAATAAAATGTGTTGAGTGCGTCGTTAAATAAACTATTTCTTTCTTTCTTTTTCCATAAGCAGCAAGGGCCTTTGATATACCAGTCGTAGTGCACTGGCTGGAACGAGAAATATCCCAATGGGCCCACCGACAGGGATCGATCCCAGACCGACCGAGCATCAAGCGAGCGCTTTACCACTGGGCTACGTCCCGCCCCAGTTTCCTTTGAAGACTATGTGTTATATTTACCAAAAATTGGACATCCAGTAGCCGATGGTTGACCAGTCAATGCGTTCTAGTGGTGTCGTTAAGCACACTTTATTTTACACAAACCGGAATTGTATTGTTTAAAAATGAACATGGTATAGAGCACAAAACAACAACACAAGAATTATGACAAATTACAATATTTATTTCAAATGATCACTGTACACAATTTTCAGAGATACAGTAGGTGAATAAATAAATAAGTTAATACAAATTAAATAATAAATAAGTAATATAGATTGTTACACACAGTCTTTTGATCCAACATGGTAAAAATTACAACATCATATAAAATAAATATAATATTATGCTGTATTGTAAATTAAAATGTGTAGGTAACTATAACCGAAGTTTTTATGTACGAAAAATCTGCACACATTTTCGATGAACATACCACAATATACAAGCATTTATTTATGCATTCTTCAGGTGATGTAAACTCGTTATGTTGTCCAACCCAAAACCTTTTTTTCAATAACGTGAAAATCCTTTTATATAATGTTACTCGGTTATTTTATAGGCACAGGCATCTTGACATTTCGTTCGGAATCCCTCGGCTGATTACGGATTATCCGCATTCGGAACACTTCGGCCGATTTCTATGTATGCATTTTATATGGCCACAGACCACAATTAATTGCGCTATATGTTTCAATATAGCGTTAGTGGCTATAACATTTTTATTAATATCAGCAAGCACATGGAGTTTTTTTTATGTACCTTTGCCTGCAGGGCCGTAGCAAGTTGCCCCCCCCCCCCCCCCCCCCCCCCCCCCCCGAAAAAAAATCCGGGAAAAAAAAGAAGAAACCGTTTAAGGAGTTTCAGACTATTAACTACTCAATTGCCCCCACTTCCCTCCCAAACAAAAAATCCTAGCTACGGCCCTGGCCTGCCTGAGGGAAACATACTCTGAAAAGGAGAAGCGCTGTTGTTCAGCTCTTTCTTCCAGGATATTAGTTTTAACAAACACACACCCACTAAACCAGAATACACCCATTTTATAAAAAAAAAAAAAAAATACTTTTGCATGTCCCGGAATTACCACACAAAAGTCTTCATTGTCAACAAGTTACACATGTTTGCAAACTACATGCAACTTCAGTGTGACATAATCACAGTCAAACAGCAGACTACTTGCGCGGACAAATTTCTAAACTTTATTATTAATTTCTAAATGGGAAGACAACTGTGATTGTGATGCCATATGCATGAAGCGGAGTAATATTTTTCTTAATTACCAACTGTCCACAAAATAGTTCAGTAATATGGAACATTGTTTACTTTATACACAACGGCAAAGTAATAAAATAATATAGTTCAGGTCTGCTGCTAAACTAATTGTTTGAAAGTATGTCTGTATTGTCAACTAAATATTGTGAAAGTGAGTCTTGGAAATTCAAAACAAGAGTACACGATCGACTAAGACTTCAGTGTCTTGCCGGTTGTGTATCCGAGGTTGTATTCGTGGAATTACCGAGGAGTTCCGAAAGGGATTTTCCGGTATCTTGTAAAACAGGGAATTCCAAAAAGATTTTTTAGTTTCTCAAAATAAGGAGTGTGCCTTTATATTGTGTATTAACAATGGATTTTTGTTCGCGTATTTTACTGTGTATGTATTGGGAAATACTTTAATAATAAAACATCTGTCTGTCCGTCTTCGTTTAAACTTTAGTAAAGGTTGAGTTATTTCCCCTTGACATAAGTGTAGCTTGGTCTTATGATGGGTTTGACGATATATTTTCCGTTGAGGTTCTAATAGACCAAATCAATTGCTATTGCCTATAATGTTAACGTTTACTAATGAAACTGATATAAGCAGCGTATGAACTCACCCAGGAAGTGCATCAATAAAAAGTGTGGCACCTCACATCTAATCTACCTGCAAGAAAATACGGGGTCACATTCCATTTAAGAGATTTAATTAATGTTTTTAATAGCAACCGTCATTTTTGCTGAAAATTGCAGTTCTATTTTGGGGGTACCCCGCATTAGTTTCAACTTCTGGTATATACTGCATAACTGTATAACAAATAAAAGTGTATTTATTTATTGTCAATGGATAATAGTATTTGCACAGATAATCAATGTCACATATTACTACCAATCACACCTATAGCTGCTTTTACTCCGTAAATATTTCACGGTGCACCTCGAACTTTGACACAGAACTCTCTTCTTTGGTACTATGCAACCGTAATGTAGCAGTAATCTCGTAGCGGGGTCACACGCTGGTCTTTCAGTTTCTGGCAGGCGGCGTGTAGTAGAATTTGCAATAATTTCGCAGAAACAATTTCCTGGTCTGAAACAAATAAAATACAACTAATTATATCTGCATACTCCAAATATCCACCAGACCACTGGAAAATCCCACATCAAATGAAAGGAAATGTTTTATTTAACGACGCACTCAACACATTTTATTTACGGTTATATGACGTCAGACATATGGTTAAGAACCACACAGATATTGAGTGAGGAAACCCGCTGTCGACACTTCATGGGCTACTTTTTTCGACTAGCAGCAAGGGATCTTTTATAATATGCACTATCCCATAGACAGGATAACACATACCACGGCCTTTGATGTACCAGTCGTGGTGCACTGGCTGGAGCGATAAATCGCCCAATGGGCACACTGACGGGGATCGATCCCAAACCGACCGCGCATCAAGCGAGCGCTTTACCACTGGGCTATGTCTCACCCCACATAAAATTAATCAGTGCAACTTTTCATTAATTCAGTTCAACTTCTTTTCGTTCTGATATCCAATTAAGGTTCAAGCACGCTGTCCTGTATATATTGTATAAACTGATAGAAGAAAAACAAATTTTATGTCAATATTTGTATAATGGGATAATCAAAGATTTAAAGATTTATTTTGAGTGTGTGGTTGAACATTGTTCAATATAGTATTCAAAATGGCGAACCTTTTACTACTCATACATTTCCTACCATTGGCGTACGGACTCCCATTTCTGTAGGGAGGTGGGGGGGGGGGGGGGCAGGTTGGCTTTTGCCCAAATTAAACGAAAATTCCCGAATCTGAATAACAACATTTATTCATATTAGCATTGCTACTAAACAGCTATATTATATGGTTGTAAACGAATCACTACGCATTTTTACATTGATCATGGAGATCAGGGGTCAAGATTTTTTTTTTTTTGACTGTCGTCCTGTCTGACGGGCAACTATACTCTGTCAAAAAAGAAACGCATAGGTGATAGGGAAAGAAGAAAAGTGTTTGATTTTACAAAATATGTTTTGTTTTGGTACAATGTTGCTGAATGAAAATGTTTGTTAATGTTCCTGGAATGGGACAACATGCCCAAATGCACCCTAAAACAAATTTAACGCACGTTGTGCGACAATTGTAGGAAATCGGCCTGAAATGGTCAGATTTTGGCGAATGCACGTGAAACTCGGGGAAAAGATTGGGGTAGTGATGGTTATTTAAAGCTGCAATGCTCGCAATGATGCCTCATTTTCATTTCGACGTAGACGAGTTATAAGATGCCAAGACTAAACCTGCCGAATCGAAACATTGCAATAGGCCGCCTCCAGTTACAGTGAATCGCAATCAGCAGTCGCACGCCACATGAACGTCCATCAGAGCACCATTTCACGTCTCTGGGACAGGGTACCAACAGTTTCAATCAGCTGAAGACCGGCCCAGAAGTGGAAGACCTCGCATAACAACTACAAGATCGCTACACCCGGGTTCTGCACTTGCGTCACCGAACTGCCACAGCAACGAACACTGCTGGACGCATATCTGGTTTTAGAAGGGTGTTTGCACAAACCATTCGGAACCGACTTCGAGAATCTGGTTTACGGGCTAGGAGACCGTATGTTGACCCCCGTCCTGCGACGGCAACATCGACATTTACGTGTTCGCTGGTGCAAGAATGCACAGGGGTGGAACTTGGGAAACTGGCGGCGAGTATGGTTCAGTGACGACTCACGTTTCCTTCTACAGCGACGTGATGGACGACAACGTATTTACAGACGCCGCAATGAACGTTTTGCCAACAACTGCGTCGCCCAAGTTGACAGGTTCAGTGGCGGGAGTGTCATGACGTGGGGAGCCATCTCATACACCGGCAGAAGTGAACTTGTGTTCGCACAAAGCAACCTGACAGCTGTACGCTACCGGGATGAAATTCTTCGCCGACACATGCTTCCCATTTTGGATCCACAGAGAGAACTCTTTCAGCAGGACAATGCCAGGCAGCACATGGCATACATGACAATGGATTCAGAGAGTCATTCAGTCTATGCCAAGGAGATATCGTGCAGTGATTGCTGCTGCTGATGGTGACCACACAAGATACTGATTTCAGCGCTCTCGTGCGACGCTGTTTGGTGACGAAAACGAAAATTTGACTGTGATACGATCATAAATAACGAAATTATGCCACTTTGTATTAAAGAGATAATTCCATGAATATTTCGCCTATGCGTTTGCTTTTTGACAGAGTATATTTTTCATTTATATTCAAACATTAGTCTGGGTCTATCAAGTTTGGTCCGGCAGCATTTGATTCAGGCCAGCAGAATGTGTTGCTTGTTACCCGCAGAAGGTCAGACAATTTCGACCACTGAAGATACACCTCGATATGGCATTGTAATATTATCTAGTAAATACAATTAATATACTTACAACTTTTCGGTTTTGAAGGTGGCACCACTGGGCGGATTCTCTCCACTAGTATCGGTCCGAGTGGTTCTGAGAACTTGATCGGTGTACGATACGCGTGTATTTCAAGAAAAAACATCGCCATCGCAGTAACAGCCAAAGACATCGCAATTTTTGCCATCGCGGCTCAAGTACGGGAAGTAGGGAATCTTCGTCAGTTGTAAAACAGAGTGGCTGACTGTCTTTGTTTTATAATCTCTTGACGCTTCATTAAACCAGCCGTGACGAGATGTTTATTTTTACTTTGGTCAGTCATCCGTGCCCACGAATTGCAAATTCTTCCGGTTTATAGATCCTGTTATAATTTATGATGTAGGCGTATTCCTGTTTAAAGTTAAAGTTTGTTTTGTTTAACGACACCACTAGAGCAGATTAATTTATTAATCATCGGCTACTGGATGTCAAACATTTGGCAATTTTGACTTTATAGTCTTAGAGAGGAAACCTACTACATTCTTCTATTAATAACAAGGGATTTTTTATATGACCCATCCCATAGGCAGGATAGCACATACCACAACCTTTGGTATACCAGTCGTGGTGCACTGGCTGGAGCGAGAAATAACGCAACTGGCCCACTGGCGAGGATCAATCCCACACCGACCGCGCATCAGTCGAGCGCCTTCCACATATTCACGTTTGGTCGTAGGTTTGGCCGCGTTTGGCCGCGTTCTCGGAGAAGGCGGGTGGTCGCGGAGGTTGGAAATGGTCGCCGCCGAAGTACGCTCATTGTACGTCCACTGTACGTTGTCACTACGTCCAGTACGTTCGACTTACGACTAGATCGCGTCCAAAACGCTTGCGATCTCCGTCGGCTGTTAGTACGTCCACAACGGCCACCGTACATCATTGTTACGTTGTTAATATATTCACTGCGATCATTTTACCCTGTATCACGTCCAATTTACGACCGATTTACGTCTGTATTACGTGTTCCGCGATCGTAGGAGGCTCAGAACTTTTTTTCTACATCTTTTGTATGTCTTGAGTAATGTGTATATAAACCCGGGGTGGCTTGAGTAGCTTTCATTTATTCCAAGCAATTTACCAATTCGTGCAGTCCACTAAACCAAAATTGAAACCAATCATTTAATGGGTTGACGTTTGGGGGGAGGGGGGGGGGGGGGTTCCTGAAGTCCGGTGGCTGGTTCTCAGCTCGTGAGTAGCCCTACGTAGAATACCGATTATGCACTCACGACTAGAACATGGCGGTCTTCTAGCCCTCCCCTACCTCGTACGCCCCCCTCCATGGACGACCCAGCTTAATACTAAACAAACTAAAACTATTGGAGTTGGCACGCCACAGCCCCTCGGTAACAGCGCTACTTAGAACTCACCTAGATGATATGCATTACCGGGGTGGGGGGAGGGGGGGGGGTGGCCTTGGCGGGCTGGTTTCACAAATAAACCAGGATAACAATGCCGTGAGCCGTGCCCTTCCTAACTGCTCCCGATACGGAGCAGCGACCCTAAGCACTCGTTCGACGATTATGCACCCCAACTCGGGAGTAGGGGGAGGGGCGGAGCTCGGAAGCATTTTACTAATAACTCAAAGGGCTCCTGACAATACTCGACTAAAATTCCTGTACAAACTCAGGCAAATTAATTAATCTTAAATCGCTACTTAATTTTCTCAGCAAAATTCAAATTGATTTTGTTTTTCGTATGTATGTATATACTTGTATTCATCTTATGCACTATATTAATGTCTTATATATTTTCTGCACCACGTTCAACGAAGGGCGGACAAGATATAACCTCAATTGGTTACACCAACGCAGAGGTCGCCTCTCACTCCACTATAACATCAAATCAGATAGGAGAAAACATAACCAACATCAACACCACAGCGACCAAATAAAATGTACAGTGTACATAAATTTCACGTGTTTGTGTTTCGTACCATCTTCTGCACTTTCTTAGTATGTCAGATAATGTTCATTCTAGCAAACCCCAAGGTGAGTTAATATATAGGTGTTCCAGAACGACCCGGAAAGAAAAGTAAGTTCATTTTCAACATCTTATAAGCTGGGGATTATAACAATATTAGACTTTCATTAGAACCATTACCGTTTCAACATTGGGGGTGGGTCACATTTAGCGCTAACTTAACCCTAGCCTACCCATTGTGACTACTGTATGAATCCGTGTGTGAATGAACAATACCTACTACAAAATTCATAGTATATGTATAGCACTATGCTTTTTAATCAAAACAAACACTATAAGGGACTACCCTTCAAATTAGCTAGCTAGGTTAATATAACCCCCCCCCCCCCCTGTCTTTTATTATAAGCCAAGGATAGGGGGGATGGGTGGCTTTGAAAGCCGTTGGATACTTTAGAATAGGCACATTAGGAACAACCTTAACACCAACTAGGGACAAACACACGACACGCACATAAATTGCATCATCTCTACATAGGGTGCATTGGTCTAATAATAACAATGCACCCGCTCACAAATTAAAACAATAATGACCCAACACCGTACTTAATAAGGAGTCGGGCAAACGAAAACCGGCTCCGAGTACACAATTGCAATGCACCTTGAGGGAGCTGGACAAAAGAATACCGGTTCCCTCTACCCAACCCCAAACATTCCTTGATGCTGGCGGAGGCACCAAGGGCACAAGAACGGGAAAGATGAAAGAGGAGAACAACATACGGATCACTAGACAGTTGCCAGGAGACGGAACCTAAGGGAAACACCAGGACTCACCGACCTTATCTCCCAGACATACACAATGGCATTCCACGAAAAATCCCTTGCATTATATATGCACAATTGCGTCGAGTCTGCCCTGGATTGTCATGCCACGATCAGAAGAGACCAGGCCCTTTCTAAGGGCCCTATGGGCAACCTAGGGAGACACCTCATCATCCGCAGGTCTTAATTAACGAGCTACTCTCGGCCTACTAAAATCCAAACTTATACGTAGCTCCCTACCTTTTATTCTTTAGAACGAAAATCAAAATTGCGCCAAACATCCTTCATCAAAAATGTGCACCCATTTCCCTTTGGCTTAATCCTACGGGACATTCCAAATTACATAGCACCATACCACCTTCCGCCTGTTACCGGCTACGGTCGGACTGCTGGTGCTCCCTTGCACCTGCCAGTGCAGGCGATCCCTCCTTCACCCACCACAACCCTTTCCTGTCCTGGACGGAAGAACCGGCTGGGGCCGGTACTTGTGCCCAGGACAAGCGTCCGCTACAACAGCTTGCTCTAAATGTGCACGTTAAAAACAAATTCCAAGTTCAAAGAGTAGCTTTCATTTCCAGTCTGTCTTCCGATGAGTAAAGATCATGCCAGCTATTGCAAGGCACAGGTTGAAGGCAATATAATATGTTGCCATTCTGAATGATTTGATTGCTGCAGAAGACCTCGCCTTGGCTGTTTTGGCAGAAGAGGTGCGGGACGACGGACAACAGCGCGAGTGGTGGGTGAGGCCCTGGCTGCAAACCAGAGTACTCTTCGGCCAGTACGAGTATCTGATGATGGAGATGGAGATTGCTGACCACGCTAGCTTCAAGAACTTCCTTCGAGAGTTGGTCCTCGCATTCAACGACAAGACACCTTCTGGAGGAAAGCACTTCACCCAGGCTTGAAGCTAGCATGCATCCTGAGGTTCCTGGCCACTGGCTGCACATACAAGTCTCTGATGTACAACTTTCGAGTGGCACACAACACCCTTGTACTGTTCATTCCGAAGATGCTTGAAGCTATTATTGTGGAATATGTTGGTGAGGTCCTCGCCATACCTACCACCATCCAGGGTTGGCTGGACATTGCTGACATTTTCTCCAGAAGATGGAATTTTCACCACTGCCTTGGAGCTATAGACGGCAAACACATCGCAATTAGGTGTCCTTCCAGAGGCGGATCAACATATTACAACTGCAAGGGCTTCAACTCCATAGTTTTAATGGCCCGTGTTGATGCGGATATAAATTCATCTGGGTGGATGTTGGTGCCAGTGGATCATGTTCGGACAGTTAGATATTCGGGACCTGCGAACTCAAGGCTACAATAGATGATAATACCATTGGCTTCCCTCCACTTACACCACTACCAGGAGATGACGAAATTTACCCTACCATCGCTATCAGGTGGAAAGTGGCTTGCAGACTCCGTGAAGGCTGAGAAGCAGGCAGGTCTGGTGCGGGTGCAGGTGCAGATAGAGCAACAGGTGAGGAAATGCTGCCATGTCGCTGGCTAGGTTGTTGGCGAGATGGTATGGAGGCACTTGGAGACGGAGTACGAGAAGGCGATGATGATTCTGTAGGCTCCGGGGTCGCTTTATAAGGTTTAGCTCTTTTTTTTTCTTAGGCATAATGACGGTGTTCCTGTATCTGTATTACAACATCAACTGAGGCACCTATTGACACATCGCTAATTAAATGTGGAGTACGAACCACAAACATTAGGACGTAGTAAGAAAGTGCTGACAACGTACGACAGACGCCACGAACGTACGTAGAACGTAACGAGAACCTAATTGGAACTTCCTGGACGTAGAAAGAACGTATGTAAAACGTCGAGTAAACGCTGAGGACGTAGTCAGAGCATACAATGAACGTAGTATGGACGTACAATGGACGCCGAAAACGCAGTCAACAAATTGTGGCGACCACCCGAGTTCTATGTACGTCCTTTGTACGTCCACTCTACGTCCGCTACGTTCTTTCTACATTCTATACGTTCTGAGGTACGTTTTGACACGTTTGCCGCGATCGACGGCGCTCATGTTTTACAGGAAAACTTTGTCGTAAAGGGTTTGCGATCATGTCGACCTGACGAAGACCTCTGTAGACCATTGTACGTTCACGACCGCGACCACCGCGTTTCTCGAGAACGCTGTGATCGCGCTGGCTAGAACGTGGGAGTGTGAAACGGGTTTTACTAAAGGTCTACGTCCAGCCTCTTTCACATTAAATACATTTTCCTGTTTCGAATACCAGTATCTGTATATACAATGTGTCAGGCACGGGGGAAGTAAGTAGACATTGGATGTGGTGGTGGTGGTGGTGGTGGGGGGGGGGGGGAGTTGCTGACTGAGATCGAGGGCGCAAAGCAAAGTTTCTAGGGGGTTCGAGAGTACGCTCCCCCGTACAATTTTGAACACAAGATGTCCTGAAATGCAATTTCCTGCATTCTACAAACAAAATTTATCTCTGCCTTAAAATTTTAAGATTTACTACCAATAATAATGTTGATTCAGAAATGTGCCAGTGTGTTTCTGGTTGTCCTAGTGTTTGTAATAGCCCAGGCCGAATTTTACAACTTTTACAAAACATTTCACTGCATTGATTTGTTTTTTTTTGTTTGTTTCTCCCCCTCCCTCTACCTTTCATCCATCCGTCCGTCCATCCATCCGTCCGAGAAAAGCAAATTTCTATGGTTTACAGAGGTGTTTTAAATATTTATTACATATTTCAGATAACGGAAGGAAGGAAGGAAATGTTTTATTTAACCACGCACTCAACATATTTTATTTACGGTTATATGGCGTCAGACATATGGTTAAGGACCACATTGATATAGAGAGGAAACCCGCTGTCGCCACTTCATAGGCTACTCTTTTAGATTAGCAGCAAGGGATCTTTTATATGCATTATCCCACAGACAGGATAACACATATCACGTCCTTTGATATACCAGTCGTGGTGCACTGGCTGGAGCGAGAAATAGCCCAAATGGGCCCACCGACGGGGATCGATCCCAGACCGACCGCGCATCAAGCGAAAGCTTTACCATTAGGCTACGTTTCGCCCCTTTCAGATAAAAGAGATATTGACGAGTTTCATGTTACAGTTTGGGCTATGGTTTGTGCAGGCCATTATTAATTAACACCAAGGGAGCAGGATTTACCTTTGTTTGCCGACGTGCAGTTAAACATTCATTCATTCATTATAGGGGCTTGATGCCCGGCCGATTTGGTATCGATCCCCGTTGGTGGGCCCATTGGCTATTTTTCGTTCTAGCCAGTGCACCACACCTGGTATATCAAAGACCGTGGTATGTGCTATCCTGTCTGTGGGATAGTGCATACTAATGGAACAATGTAGCGGGTTTCCTCTCTAAGACTATATGTCAAAATTACCAAATGTTTTACATCCAATAGCCGATGATTAATCAATCAATGTACTTTAGTGGTGTCGTTAAACAAAACAAACGTTTTTTCATTCATTCATTCATTCATTTATTCAATCACTCATTCATTCATTCATTCATTCATCCATTCGTTCATTTACGGGAGCTGGATGTAGCTCACAGGTAAATGACCAGCCTGATAGTTTTACAGACACGTACTAACGACCGACAGGTGTTGTTCATAATGTAATTTCTTCTTCTTTTAGCCGATCAGCGCTGACACAAGATTGGGAATGGAAACAAATAAAGAGAAGAAATATTGATTGACGCCATTGTACAGCCGTGGTTGTATTAGTCGAAAACATCTCCCAACGCTGCTAACTCAGGGCTGTCCCTTTAATTTTCATTACAGACGGATATGTCCATTATTTCACTGATATTATCGGCCATTTCACTGAATACTATATAACAAATCATCTTTAATAGCTAACTCCTTTTGTCATAACTTATCATCAATCATCAATTTTCCTTCAATCAAATAACAGTAAAATGACCATCTGCGCGCATGCGTACGTGTGAAACAAGCAAATGACTGGGAAGCTTCGGTTAAGCCATCGGACTACAGGCTGGTAGGTACAGGGTTCGCAGCACTACACCCCCTTCTCTCTCACTAACCAACTAACAACTAACTCACTGTTCTGGACAGACAGCCCAGATAGCTGAGGTGTGTGCCAAGGACAGTGTGCTTGAACCTTAATTGGATATAAGTTGAAAATATAATGAAAATGTAGCAGGTTAATATAGTCCGGTTTAGGAAATAGTTCCTCGTAAAAACAAACACTACAAAATTCTGATATGCCTTTTGAAATCTTTCTTTGATGATTACACGTAGGTTAACTTCTGTAGTATTTAATTAACCCATTGGTTTGAAGTTACTTGTTATAATGTAGTACTAACTGATAACAACTGTGTGGTATAGTGCTACTTGTATAGCAGCAACACGGGGAGGACCTCGTTACTGGTCGCGAGATCGCTATTACGCTAATTTAATATTTGGTATTATTATTATGTTTGAGGTGTTGGATAGATTATGTAACAGTTTGTTCACATCAGAAGATAGAAAATGGCTTAGCCAAAATTTTAGCAAACTTGCACATTTTATTACCCATTTTTTTTTCTTTTCATTTTGTCGATGGATAAAATGAAAGAAGAAAGAAATGTTTTTTTTAACGACGCACTCAACACACTTTATTTACGGTTATATGGCGTCAGACATATGGTTACGGACCACACAGATTTTGAGAGGAAACCCGCTGTCGCCACTACATGGGCTACTCTTTCCGATTAGCAGCAAGGGATCTTTTATTTGCGCTTCCCACAGGCAGGATAGCACAAACCATGGCCTTTGTTAAACCAGTGATGGATCACTGGTCGGTGCAAGTGGTTTACACCTACCCATTGAGCCTTGCGGAAGACTCACTCAGGGTCTGGAGTCGGTATCTGGATTAAAAATCCCATGCCTCGACTGGGATCCGAACCCAGTACCTACCAGCCTGTAGACCGATGGCCTAACCACAACGCCACCGAGGCCGGTGTATGGATAAAATGATTGCCGTCTGTTGAGGGGTTCTGTTTTAAGTTATAATTTGGAATCGAGGGGGCGAGACGTAGCCCAGTAGTAAAGTGCTCGCTTGATGCACGGTCGGTTTGGAATCGATCCCCGTCAGTGGGCCCATTAGGCTATTTCTCGTTCCAGCCAGTGCACCACGACTGGTACATCAAAGGCCGTGGTATGTACTACCCTGTCTGTGGTATTGTGCATATAAAATATCCCTTGCTGCTAATCGAAAAGAGTAGCCCATGAAGTAGCGACAGCGCGTTTCCTCCCTCAATATCTGTGTGGTCCTTAACCATATTATGTCCGACGCCATATAACCGTAAATAAAATGTGTTGAGTGCGTCGTTAAATAAACCATTTCCTTCCTTCCTTCGAACCGGATGTCTGCCAGCCTGCTTTCTTAACTACGGTTAATTGGGTTTCCATTTTTGTGGAAGACCTGCTTGGCCAAGTGGTTAAGCCAAACGAATCGCTGCAGTGGGTTCGAATCCAGCCAAATTAACAGTTTGTGTTTGTAAATATTGTGTTTATTTGTTCCTCAGCTGTAAGGGGTGGGATCTAGCTCACATGGTAGAGTGTTCCCCTGTGGTTCTTTGGCCGCAGAATCGAGCCTCCTCGGTGAACCCATTAGGCTTCTTTTTTTTTTTGCAAGTTCCAACCAGTGCACCCCCCAACCCCCCCCAACCCCCCCCCCCCCACACACACTGTTAGAAAAATGTAGAGTTTCCTCTGAAAGACAAAGTAAGAAAGAAATGTTTTATTTAACGACGCACTCAACACATTTTATATGGTTATGGTTAAGGACCACACAGATATAGAGAAAGAGGAAACACGCTGTCGCCACTTCATGGGCTACTCTTTTCGATTAGCAGCAAGGGATCTTTTATATGCACCATCCCACAGACAGGGTAGTACATACCACGGCCTTTGATGTACCAGTCGAGGTGCACTGGCTGGAACGAGAAATAGCCCAAATGGGCCCACCGACGGGGATCGATCCCAGACCGACCGCGCATCGAGCGAGCGCTCTACCACTGGCCTACGTCCCGTCCCAGTTTCCTCTCAAGACTACGTGTTATATTTTCCTAATACATGACATCCATTAACCGATGATTAATCAGCCAATGAGTTCTAGTGGTGTCGTTAAGCAAACTTTATTTTACATAAACCTGAATTGTATTGTTCCAAAATGAACATGGTATAGAGCAAAAAACCACAACAACACAGGAATTATGACAAATTACAATATTTATTTCAAATGTTCACTGTACACAATTTTCAGAGATAAAAGTAGAAGGTGAATAAATAAATAAGTTAGTACAAATAAAATAATAAATAAGTAATATAGATTGTTACACACACTTTTCTGATCCAACACGCTAATAATTACAACATCATATACAATAAATATAATAGTATGTAGTATTGTAAAATAAAATGTGTAGGTAACTATAACCGAAGTTTTTTTGCACGAAAACTCTTCACACACTTTCGATGAACATACCACAATGTACAATTATAATATTTATGCATTCTTCAGGCGATGTAAACTCGTTATGTTGTCCAACAGAAAAACTTTTTTTTCAATAACGTGAAAATCCTTTTATATAATTTTACTCAGTTATGCTATAGGCACAGCCATCTTGACATTTCGTTCGGAATCCCTCGGCTCATTACGGATTACCCGCATTCGGAACACTTCGGCCGATGTCTATGTATGAATTATATATGGCCACAGACCACAATTAATTACGCTAAATGTTTCAATATAGCGTTAGTGGCTATAACAGTTTTATTAATATCAGCAGGCCCGTGAATTGTTTATGTACCTTTGCCTGCCCGATTGAAACATACTCCGAGAAGGACAACCCCTGTCGTTCAGGTCTTTCTTCAAGGATATTGGTTTAAAGAAACACACCCTCTAAACCTGGCCGGAGTACACCCATTTTACACAAAAAATACTACGTTTGCATGTCTTCAATGTCAACAAGTTACACATGTGTGCAAACTACATTCTATCCCCTGTCAACTTAGTCAAATAGTTGCAACTTCAAAGCTGGCTGCCATGAAATAATCACAGTCAAACAGCAGACTATTAGCACGGGCAAATTTCCAAATGAGAAGACAACGGTGATTGCGAGGCCACATGTATGTCTCTTCATTACTAACTGTCCACAAAATAGTTCAGTAATATGGAACATTCTTTACTTTATACACAACAGCAACAGTTGTATTGTAAAGTAATAACATAATATAATTCAGGTCTTTTGCTAAACTCATTGTTTGAAAGTATGTCTGTATTGTCAACTAAATATTCTGAAAGTTAACGTCGGAAAATCAAGACAATAGTAAATAATCGACTAAGACTTCAGGTTGTGATTCCGAGGTTGGATTCGTGGAATTAACCGAGGAGTTCCGAATGGGATTTCCCGGTATCTTGTAAAGCTAGAAATTCCAAAAAGATTTTATTTTAGTCTCTCATAACTCCATAAGGAGCGGCCTTTATATTGTTTATTAAGATTATTTTTTTTCGCGTATTTTACTGTGTATGTATAATAATAAAACATCTGTCTGTCCGTCTTCGTTCAAACTTCAGTAACGGTTGCGTTGTCTCTCTTTGACAAGAGTGTAGCGTGGTCTGACGATGGGTTGGACGAAGTTTGCGCTCTTAATGTAGCAGTAATCTGGTAGCGGGTTCACACCCTGGTCTTTCAGTTTCTGGCAGGCGGCGTTGAGCATGATCAGTAACACTGTCGAGTAAGCTGGGTTCGAATTACCCACGATGTCCAAATTTTTCCCGAGTTTTCTTACATCACGAACAATTTCCTGAACTGAAAAAAAGAAATAAAGAAACTGTTGACAGCTATCATGTCTGTATTTAAACACACACCCATCACACGCACATACACACACACGCTCACAAACACAGTATGTATCTATACCGGCCTCGGTGGTTAAGCCATTGGACATAAGACTGGTAGGTACAGGTTTCGCAGCCCAGTACCGGCTCCCACTCAGAACGAGTTTTAAAGACTCAATGGGTAGGTGTAAGACCACTAAACCCTCTTCTTTCTCACTAACCACTAACAACTAACAACTAACCCACTGTCCTGGACAGACAGCCCAGATAGCTGAGGTGTTTGCCTAGGACAGCGTGCTTGAACCTTAAATGGATATAAGCACGGAAATAAGTTGAAATTAAAATGTATTTATGTATGTACTTAACTATCGAAACATCCATCCCTCCATCCTACCGTCTGTCTATCTATTCGTTTGTCTGTCTGTAAATGTTTAGTAAATTTTAAATCTTGTCTTTTCGAAAACCACTTTATATATATATATATATATTGATCACCAGTGTAAGAACTCGCATACATGCTGTGATAGATAACTGCTAGTGACGCCTGGAGGGACAATGCGACGTTTCCTTGTATTATTGAAATACTCCAAATATCCACAAGACCATAAAAACATTCCCATGGGCGTACATGGGTGTGTGTGTGGTGGGGGGGGGGGGGTCGATGGGTTCGACCGCCCCCCCCTCCCCCCCTGAAATCGCTTTTTTTATAATTTAATATATCTGACATTGATATCTGACATTATTATATTTACTCAACATAGAAATATATGCCCAATATCTCTGCAATCTATTTTGGAACCCCCCCCCCCCCCTTTTCAAAATCCTATGTACGCCCATGATTCAACACATCAAATCAACACACACATTGACCCACTACATTTTTCTTTTAGTAGCAAGGGATCTTTTATATGCACCGCCCCACAGACAGGATAGCACTAACTGTAACGGAAAATAGACCGACATCGCGTCAATCGAGCGCTTCCACTGTGCTATGTCCCTCCCCCCTCCAAAAAAAAAAAAAAAAAAAAAAAAAAAAAAAAAAAAAAAAAAAAAAATAATAATAATAAATAAATAAATAAATAAATAAATAAATAAAAATAAAATAATAATAATAAAATAATAATCAAATTAGTAAAAGCAAATCAAGGTTATGTTAGTTTATAATTATAATGGTTTTACTTGATTACAACTATTCAGTTCTGATAAATGATAAACGGCATATTGACCTGTAATTCTGAATCTCAATATGTTTTAATCATATTCGCGTAAATTTTTGTGTTCAGTATAATTTTTTTTTTTTTTTAGGTGATCTTCACAGATGTAAACACGTGTGGATCGAATTGTTTCCCAGGCGCGGATACTGAGTGACCCGTGAATCCACTGCCTCTGTTGTTTGCTAAGTAATGAATTTTGCCTTTGTATAACATGAACAGTCTTGATTATCAGTGCCACCGATCTACAATTCTGGTGCATTAATGTTATGGGGTCCATCTATGGGAAAAACCCTTGATCCGTGCTTGTTTTACTGGATAGGTCCGGAGGAATGTTGCGCCCCCGGGAAATTATGGAAATTATGGAAATTAATTGTATTGCGGAGCAAATTGTCTGTACTCAAGTTGAAGTTGTTTATATGTTTTGAGTTGTACAACTCAACAGCTGAATACATAACATAACATAATACATATACAATATGCATTGTGCAAAACAATGATGAGTATGGTTTATATACTCAACTAAATTAAGTAAAGGCTAATAGATATTTTTGGCTTTTTTTTTTTAAATATAGTAAAAACCCCAACACATTTTCTTCCGTTGTAAGGACCTGGTATTGACGTTGTGGCATGTTTCCGAACTCTTCCTGGCTTTTGTGGGGTCGAGCGTAGCACAGTGGTAAAGCGCTCGCTTGATGCGCGGTCGGTTTGGGATCGATCCCCGTCAGTGGACCCATTGGGCTAAATTTCTCGCTCCAGCCAGTGCACCACGACTGGTACGTCAAAGGCCGTGGTATATGCTATCCTGTCTATGGGATGGTGCATATAAAAGATCACATACTGCTTATCGCAAAGAGTAGCCCATGAAGTGGCGACAGCGGGTTTCCTCCCTCAGTATTTGTGTGGTCCTTAACTATATGTCCGACGCCATATAACCGTAAATAAAAAGTGCGTCGTTAAATAAACCATTTCCTTCCTTCGTTCCTGACTTTTGTCTTGAGCTCCTACCCCTGTTTTCACCCTGGACATGGGATTGGCCTTAGTAACAGGGAACTGAGGCCTCCACGAGTTCAAAATATTGGACTCAAGTAATCGAGGGTCCAACTCGACCCAGACTCGGCGCTGAACATGGATGCCAAATCATGCCATCTATACAATGACCCATTATATTGCATTCCAGACTGTCACATTTGGCGTTCGCTCCACGTCCATATAATGCAAGCGGCGGGAAGCATAATATGGCAAAATGACGTAAAAACAAAAATAATAAATTAAATGAGAGTGCTCTTCCTTGTACGGGTACTCGAGTCCTGTGAACAGATTGAGTCTTGCTAAACTCGACTCATGCCCGAGTATTCGTGGAGACCCAACAGGGAATGGTGAATACTAATAATTAAAAATAAATAAATAAAAATTACTATACTCACTTTTTGAAAGTAGCAACACTGGGCCGACTGGCTCCACTGGTATCTGTGTTCGTGGCGCTATTGGGCGGACGGGTGTACGAAACGCGTGTACGTCGAGAAAAAACATCGCCATCGCACTAACAGCCAAGAAAATCGTAAGTCTTTCCATCGCTCTTTACGAAAACAATGTGCGGCTCGGGGCGTCTTATAACAGGGAAGCAGGAAATCTTCGTCAGTTGTAAAACAGAGTGACTTACTGTCTTTGTTTTATAGTCTCTCGACGCTTAATTAACCTTCCGTGACGATATTTGTTATTTCTTTGTTTGTCAGTCGAATCACAGATTCTTCCGGTTTCTATGTCCCGTTATGAGTTATGATGTAGGCGTATTCCTGTTAAAGAGACTGTCTTAAGATTATCAACAGTTTGTAAGATGTTTCGGAATAACAGTTAAAGATTGTTTTTGTGTAACAACATAACTAGAGCACATTGATTTATTAATCATCGGCTGTTGAATGTCAAACATTTGGTAATTTTGACATATACTCTTAGAGAGAAAACAAAACCTGCCACATTTTTTTGCCATTAGTAATAGTGAGGGATCTTTCATATGCACCATCCTACATACATGATAACACATACCACGGCCTTTGATATACCAGTTGTGATGAACTGGCTGGAATAAGAAATAGCCCAATGCGCTCACCGACGGGGATCGATCCTACATCCCGCAGCTCCTATTAAAGAAAGAAAGAAAGAAATGGGGTTTTTTAACGACGCACTCAACACATTTTATTCACGGTTATATAGCGTCAGACATATGGTTAAGGACCACACAGATTTTGAGAGGAAACCCGCTGTCGCCACTACATGGGCTACTCTTCCGATTAGCAGCAAGGGATCTTTTATTTGCGCTTCCCACAGACAGGATAGCACAAACCATGGCCTTTGTTGAACCAGTTATGGATCACTGGTCGGTGCAAGTGGTTTACACCTACCCATTGAGCCTTGCGGAGCACTCACTCAGGGTTTGGAGTCGGTATCTGGATTAAAAATCCCATGCCTCGACTGGGATCCGAACCCAGTACCTACAAGCCTGTAGACCGATGGCCTACCACGATGCCACCGAGGCCGGTCTCCTATAAAGAGACAGTTTTCAGCCATTGTAAGATGTTTCGGAATAACAGAAAAAAGAAAGAAAGAAATGTTTTATTTAACGACACACTCAACACATTTTATGTACGATTATATGGCATCAGACATATGGTTAAGGACCACATTGATATTGAGAGAGGCAACCCGCTGTCGCCACTTCATGGGCTACTCTTTTCGATTAGCAGAAAGGGATCTTTTATATGCACCATCCCACAGACAGGGTAGTACGTATCACGGCCTTTGATATACCAGTCGTGGTGCACTGGCTGGAACGAGAAATAGCCCAAATGGGCCCACAGACAGGGATCGATCCCAGATCGACCGCGCTTTACCACTGGGCTACATTCCTCCCCGGAATAACAGATAATTTTTAACTATTAAAATTGCATATTAAATTTTAAAACAAAATTTATATAAAATATCAATGGCTGTATATTAAATGTGTTTCTGAACTTTTATTTCATACTATGTATTTTTGTTTCTTTGTTTTCTTGTTTTTGTTTTTTTGGGGGGTTTTTTGTTGGGGTTTTTTGTTGTTGTTTTTTTTTTTTTGTTTTTTTTTTGGTGGGTTTTTTTTTGGGGGGGGGGTGGGTGGGGGGTGGGTGTGGGGTTTGTTTTTTGTATCTACAAAATTATTCAAATACCAAATCCAGTTTGGGCTACTTACAAACATTACGACGACCGGAAATAAATTTAAGATATATACACACTGATATGATTGAGTAATTAGCTAGAACTGGTGACAGTAACTAATAATCAACTAACAATCACAGCATAGTAACAGTGTGATGGTGAATAATCATGCCAAAGTCAAAGAAACGCAAGAGTGATGATGGTGATGGGTCAGAAGAATTGCTGAAGCGTCCTTCTGTATACTGTATTTTACATGTTTTTAATGGCATTCAGCATCTACATTTCACACCACTTTGTGTGGTCAAGGGCTTTGCCACTGAACAGCTGACTCAACTACATAGTATTCATGGCCATGTAGAACAAAACATGCGGTGCTGCATCAACTGAGTCTGTTTGATTTACACTGTATATTCTAGACAAAAATTTCTCTGTTGATTTTCTGATGGCATCTGTGAGTTCATCTACTCCTAAGCCACTGAGTAAGTGATGGTCCGCTTTGAAGACCGTCCATGTTGACCACTTCATGTCATTTGATATGTAAGAAGACGTGTCGCATCCGGTAAGCGCATGAAAGGAAGCAGTGATGTTGCTGAATTTGTTGGCAAGTTGTTGAATACTTTTTCGATGGGTATATATCTCTTTTGGTTTTACGTGCCTGACATCATCCAGATGCTCCTGCACTGTACACGGGGGAAATGGGAAGCCAACAGCAAAAGGACATCCGTATCTCTTGATGATACAACAACCGTATTGAATCGGCTCTGGATAGCATGCAACACCAACCTAGTATCGGCCTCTTCGTGTGCAGCCCTCAGGGAAGCTAAATCGGTTGTGATGTTTGACGACTGAACTTCTTGTCCATTTACAAATCCGCCAGCAGCAACAATGTCTGTATGATGCGGTGCGTTAGCAAGCAATTCATCAGACAAGAATTTGGCAAGATCGGCCTTGTTCTCTTGTAAAGACATGAAATTTGACCATTTTTTTGGTAGGGGTACATCACAGTCTTCTACAACATGTCTGATTGGTTGAGCATTAGTTTTTGCGTCGTACTCTAGTGTTGGACTTGATAGACTCTTCCCAGTATCCATCAAAAATGACATCCACTCTATGATAACTGGTACCACTTTGCAGTACTGCCCGGATAAATAGTTTGCTAGGTCACCAAAAGTCACTGCATTAGAAGGTTTTCCAATTCCAACAACTAGTGCTTGCCCATCTATAATAAAGCATGATGCTTTATCTTGAAGATTAACTGTTTCAGGGCATTCAATACCTTCTGGAAATATATCAGCCAGTACTGACTTGTATCCAGTGCGAAGTGTGCCATTAATTTCAGCAAGTGCTAGGGGTACTGGCCTAAGTTCATGTTTCAGTATAGTGGGCATATCAACATGTCGACCAGCTTCATATGCAGTGATGAGTCGCTGATGGATATTTCTGTCTGCTTTCAAGATAGTCCTTTATGTCTTTTTCTTTGCTGTCCTTGACTACAGTATACATCGATGCAAATGTAGATGCATTATTTTTAAGCAGTGGATGATGAATGGAGACGATTGGCTTGCACCGCAATCTAATTAAAATTAGCTCCACTATTACATGTGGATCTAACAGCAGCCAGTTGGAGCTCATATCCACCAATCAAAACCTTACTTGCAGAATCATGCCAGTGATTTAAAAATAATTTGAAAACATTCTGAATTATCCTGAGGGTATACATGTTTCGTGTGAATTACGAATGCCTTAAAACATGTTTTATTTTATAAAATAAATAATTTGTAATGTAAAACTGAAGACTGATTTTGTTGGGGGGTTTTTATAAATAAATAAATAATTTTTAATATTACTGATAACCCATCCCGTACGTATTGGTATGGTTCACTGTACTGCGGCCATTAAAATAGACTCGCCCGATATTTTTAGAATTTGTATGCTCCCAAATAACGTTATAAAAGGCGAAGTGTGATTGGTCAATATTTAAATTATTATTTACAGACGAAATGTTACCTGGACATTGGAGACTACGCAGTGTTGTTAGCAATCCGATTAAAATTAGATCTACTGGTCTAAATAAGGCATACGTAATTCACATGAAACATATCGTATACCCTCAGGATAATTCGGAATATTTTCAAATTATTTTCAAATCACTGACATGATTCTGCAAGTAAGGTTTTAATTGGTGGACATGAGCTCCAACTGGCTGCTGTTAGATCCACATGTAATAGTGGAGCTAATTTTAATTAGATTGCTTGCATTGTGGCTCAGTCACAAATGTGTCAAGTTGTTTTTGACCGAACTGTTTGGCACCAAGTAATGACTTCTTGATAGCTTCAGTTGCTACATCTTTCGTCACAATATTTTGGAGTGAAGCAGACTGTGCATCATTAGAAAACACACTGAATCTTTTGAATGTATCAACCAATAATTCCTCATCTTCGTTATCCCGTGTTTGTCTTGCTGTTGTACCGTCATTGTGATGAAGAGTGTGACCAGGAGATAATTCGTACATTGAATATGTTTCAGTTGCTATTTGAGATCGCAGGTTGTAAGAAAGGGTCCACCTACACAGAGCTGACGCTGTCTTTGTGACACCAACAACTCCACCACCTTTCTTGCCAGTGCAATTTAGCCACTCCTGTGCTTGATCGGGGTCCACCTGATTGAAACTACGGGTAGCACGCTTGACAACAAAATTACTATCTTTGAAAGCTGAGAGCACATCTGAAGGAACCTGGTGCATTGCTGCCAGATAAATAGGACCCCATCTTGCATAGTTTTAATGATCATAACGCACGAAGTACAGTAACATGAGACTAAAGGAGTGGATGTGTAGGTCACAAATACCATCACGCTATGCTCGAGTGAACAGTAACAGAATAGAGACCATTTCCATTTTCTGTCACTAATGTTTAATTATTTTAATTGTACTACGACTTTGATGTAAAACAGGATATAATTTTAAGCAAGTCTTTCAAATTGTTATTAATTTCAAGCATTCAGATAACAATGTACATGTGTATTTCATAATTGAAATATCTTTATTCAATGCACATAATATTATACAAATACTTAAATCAAATATATAGGCTAACCATTCAAATATAATTGTTTATGTTTCCACATCTATATTTACAAGATTACAAACTGCACGTTTGTCATTTGGTGGCCATTGTTTTGTGGGGGTGAGGGGGATTTAGAATGTCAAGAACTGAAAATTCAGCTTAGTAAGTATGATTTTTTGGAATCAGAATTATGTTCAAAATGTCTTAAAAAGTCGTGTTATCCACTTTTACCCAATACTTCCCCGAAACATTACGTTTTAAGACATTTTGTCTAGCGGCCATCTTGGAATTTTCGTACTCTTAATAATTGAAAACATCACATAAATATGAAAATAACAATTCTCTGAAATAAAATAATCACCAGTGTAGCAAAGGTATCTCAATTAACAGCTTTGGGATTTAGTAAAAATATGGCGGCCATCTTGAAATTTTCAATGAAACATTTCAAAAATATCAAATATCAATTCCAGGACACAAAAAAGAGAGAAATAGCTAATAATATCATAACTTTACTCGTTCAAATGCCGAAACATTACATTATTTTATTTTAGTAGCCATATGGCGACCATTTTTGTTTTGCCATTTTGAAGATGAAGGACTCAAAATCCAGCTTGGGAACCGACAAATGTGGATTCAGCATACCCAAATTATGTTAAAAAGTTTGGTTCCCCACTTTTACCCAAAAATGCTCCTAAGGCCTTAAATAAGGCTTCTTTTTTTTCAGAAATCCGTCTAGACTATGTCCCAAGCCCTATGATCCTGGACAAGGCTGGGAAAGAATGGAGGAGGGTATCCTGGAGCCAGTGTGGTCATGTGGCCCTATCCTACCACCTTCCCTCATTGACCTATCAGAGAAAACTGTTCACGAGGTTAGATGAGAATGAGGAAGAGGGAGAGATTGAGATTGATTATGATGCCTTTCTTTATAACGATGACTAGATTTTCAGCAGCGACACGAACTAAGTGACATTGCTTACTTTTTCTGTAGCTTATTCTGTTGCACAAAATAATAATATCTAAGAACAGTTCCATTTATTGAACTCATTTTATGTTATTTAATTCCTATCAATTTTAGTTGATTCCAGATTTAATGTGAATCCTGTACATCCGTTAAATATGCAAACATATCTTTAGTGCAAATTAAAGTGACTTTTTCATATTTTTGTTTCCCTTTTAATGCATCTATCTTATTTAAATCACAAAAACAACCCTCTCAATCAAATCCTCATGCCAAAATTATACAGAAAAATGGTATCATTTGTCTCTGTATGACGTCTGCTTCAAAAATTATGTCGATTAACAATTTCATCAAGAATCTAATATGGCGTCCAAGATGGCCGCCAAAAGGACCCATGGGACAATATATCCTGTTGGGAACATCAAAATTCGTTTGCTAGACACCCTGAGGATTACCAAAATGTAAGTTAGAAAAATATATCACGGGGGTGCATGGGAACCCCATCTTCCTACTAAACTAGTTATTATGTCACCCAACAATGAGAGAAAATGTCTCTATGTTACAAACATCAATCGTTAGAATAGCTGTATCTCCCATCAAAAATAACGATTATGTTTCTGTTTAATAATGTATATTTATTGCTATGCAATGCTGGGTTGCTAATTGGTTTTATAATGTGTATGTAGTTCACAGTTTTGTATAACATTTTGTATTGTATATCGTTTTATTGTTATGTGATGTAAGGCATAAGGAAATAAAGTGAATTGAATCGAACTGAACTGACGTTGTCTATTTCCCTACTAACTGTGTGCTAAAATGTGAACGAAGTGAGATGAACAAATATATATATACGTGTATATATATATATATATATATATATATATATATATATATATATATATATTTGTTCATATATATATATATTACTAGTTCTCAAAAACTGAACCATTTTAAATTGGGGAACCGCGCACGCTTGACCGTTGGTAGACAACACATTTATTTATGGAATACTGGGTTGTTGTTGGGTTTTTTTGCATGGATAATAAAATACATATTTTAAAAATAAGGTATGAATTATTTGTGTGTGCAATATAGTGTTGCATACTGAATACCATTTCAACATTTACTAAAATAAAACTTGTAATTGATAATCAAAACTTCTAAATAATAATTGGGCTATTTTAGCCAGAAATAGCAGAAAAACTATCGCTAGACTGGTTTGTGCGCTTCATGTTAAACCAAATGACCACATCGAGGAACAGTAAAAAAAAATCATCGGCTACTGAATGTCAAACATTTGGTAATTTTGACATATAGTCTTAGAGAGGAAACCCGCTACATTTTTTCCATTAGTAACAGGGGATCATTTATATGCACCATCCCACAGACAGGACAGTACATACCACAGCCTTTGATATACCAAACGTGGTGCACTGGACGGAACGAGAAATAGCCCAATGGGCCCATCGACGGGGATCGATCCGAAAACGACCCCGCATCAAACGAACGCTTTACCACTGGGTTACGTCCCGTCCCCCAAAAAACAAGGCCCCACCGACAAAAGCAAACAAAACACACAAAACACACCATATAACCACCGAAAAACAAACAAAACCCACCACCATATAACCACCGAAAAACAAACAAAACACACAAAAAAAAAACCACCATATAACCACCGAAAAACAAACAAAATACACAAAACCCACCACCATATAACCACCGAAAAACAAACAAAACACACAAAACCCACCACCATATAACCACCGAAAAACAAACAAAACACACAAAACCCACCACCATATAACCACCGAAAAACAAACAAAACACACAAAACCCACCACCATATAACAACCGAAAAACAAACAAAACCCGCAAAACCTACCACCATATAACCACCGAAAAACAAACAAAACACACAAAACCCACCACCATATAACCACCGAAAAACAAACAAAACACACAAAACCCACCACCATATAACCACCGAAAAACAAACAAAACACACAAAACCCACCACCATATAACCACCGAAAAACAAACAAAACCCACAAAACCCACCACCATATAACCACCGAAAAACAAACAAAACCCACCACCATATAACCACCGAAAAACAAACAAAACACACAAAACCCACCACCATATAACCACCGAAAAACAAACAAAACACACAAAACCCACCACCATATAACCACCGAAAAACAAACAAAACACACAAAACCCACCACCATATAACCACCGAAAAACAAACAAAACACACAAAACACACCACCATATAACCACCGAAAAACAAACAAAACACACAAAACCCACCACCATATAACCACCGAAAAACACACAAAACACACCACCATATAACCACCGAAAAACAAACAAAACACACAAAACCCACCACCATATAACCACCGAAAAGCAAACAAAACACAGAAAACCCACCACCATATAACCACCGAAAAGCAAACAAAACACACAAAACCCACCACCATATAACCACCGAAAAACAAACAAAACACACAAAACCCACCACCATATAACCACCGAAAAACAAACAAAACACACAAAACCCACCACCATATAACCACCGAAAAGCAAACAAAACACACAAAACCCACCACCATATAACCACCGAAAAGCAAACAAAACACACAAAACCCACCACCCTATAACCACCGAAAAACAAACAAAACACACAAAACCCACCACCATATAACCACCGAAAAACAAACAAAAAAACCACAAAACCCACCACCATATAACCACCGAAAAACAAACAAAACACACAAAACCCACCACCATATAACCACCGAAAAACAAACAAAACACACAAAACCCACCACCATATAACCACCGAAAAGCAAACAAAACACACAAAACCCACCACCATATAACCACCGAAAAACAAACAAAACACACAAAACCCACCACCATATAACCACCGAAAAACTAACAAAACACACAAAACCCACCACCATATAACCACCGAAAAACAAACAAAACACACAAAACACATCACCATATAACCACCGAAAAGCAAACAAAACCCACAAAACCCACCACCATATAACCACCGAAAAGCAAACAAAACCCACAAAATCCACCACCATATAACCACCGAAAAGCAAACAAAACCCACAAAATCCACCACCAAATAACCACCGAAAAACGAACAAAACCCACAAAACCCACCACCATATAACCACCGAAACACAAAAAAACTAAACAAAACCCACCACCATATAACCACCAAAAAACAAACAAAACACACCACCATATAACCACCGAAAAACAAACAAAACACACAAAACCCACCACCATATAAACACCGAAAAACAAACAAAACACACCACCATATAACCACCGAAAAACAAACAAAACACACAAAACACACCACCATATAACCACCGAAAAACAAACAAAACACACAAAACACACCACCATATAACCACCGAAAAACAAATAAAACACACAAAACACACCACCATATAACCACCGAAAAACAAACAAAACACACAAAACCCACCACCATATATCCACCGAAAAACAAACAAAACACACAAAACCCACCACCATATAACCACCTAAAAACAAACAAAACACACCACCATATAACCACCGAAAAACAAAGAAAACACACAAAATCCACCACCATATAACCACCGAAAAACAAACAAAACACACCACCATATAACCACCGAAAAACAAACAAAACACACCACCATATAACCACCGAAAAACAAACAAAAAACACAAAACACACAACCATATAACCACCGAAAAACAAACAAAACACACCACCATATAACCACCGAAAAACAAACAAAACACACAAAACCCACTACCATATAACCACCAAAAAACAAACAAAACCCACAAAACCCACCACCATATAAACACCGAAAAACAAACAAAACACACCACCATATAACCACCGAAAAACAAACAAAACACACAAAATCCACCACCATATAACCACCGAAAAACAAACAAAACACACAAAACACACCACCATATAACCACCGAAAAACCAACAACAACAACAAATGAACACAAACCTAAAACAAATAATCCTAGAAAAAGTAAAGCGAAGTTTGTTTTATTTAACGACGCCACTAGAGCACATTGATTTTTTTATCTTATCATCGGCTATTGGACGTCAAACATATGGTCATTCTGACACTGTTTTTAGAGGAAACCCGCTGTCGCCACATAGGCTACTCTTTTATGACAGGCAGCAAGGGATCTTTTATTTGCGCTTCCCACAGGCAGGATAGCACAAACCATGGCCTTTGTTGAACCAGTTATGGATAACTGGTCGGTGCAAGTGGTTTACACCTACCCACTGAGCCTTGCGGAGCACTCACTCAGGTTTGGAGTCGGTATCTGGATTAAAAATCCCATGCCTCAACTGGGATTCGAACCCAGTACCTATCAGCCTGTAGACCGATGGCCTAACCACGACGCCACTGAGGCCGGTAATCCCAACAAAAAAGAAAGAGGCATATTTTTGACTATTATAGCTGTTTTTTTCATAACTGAAATAATACTTTACTTAGATTTTATGGTTTAGATTATCAATTTCCGTACATTCGAAGTGTTTTTGGTCATCCTGGTGTTTTTTAATATCACAAAATGCATTTCTCATATTTTCAAAAACGCATGTGTGTCTGAGAAGTAAACAGTTATGGAGTCGAGTTTTAGTCTATTTTTAGAGGGTATTTCACCATTTCAAAGTCACAGACTCACGTTTCTCTCAATTGTAACTTTATCGAAATGTGTTACAGGTTTGTAGATTATCTAAACTTAGTGTTAATTTTCACGGGTTGAAACTAGGGCCTGTCCCTTTAAGTGAAAGCTAATGTTAATTTTTATTACTAAATAATAACAGTTATCAGAGTTAGACAAATACGCTAGCTCGACGCTCAAGGTCAGAGTTTGTTCTGTCGGGCTACTGATATATATATACGGCTTTTAACGTCTTAGAAAATTTGTCAAAAACTGCAATCATGCATATGGTATGCTTACACTTGAGACACGAGACTATACTTATTAACAAAATTAATCTGTTCTATGGCCTAAGTGAGGTTCACTCTGAATTGTGGTGGTCAAGCTGTATTGATTTATTGTACGTTGGTTACTTAATAGTCATACTTAAATGACCGTGAGATCCATATTTCTGTCATAC
Organism: Gigantopelta aegis; assembly: GCF_016097555.1. Lineage (NCBI taxonomy): Eukaryota > Metazoa > Mollusca > Gastropoda > Neomphalida > Peltospiridae > Gigantopelta > Gigantopelta aegis. The sequence continues at coordinate 13,227,393 of NC_054713.1, read as the reverse complement.
TGTGACATTTTGTACACACATTGTTCTGACTAGGAATTATGCTGAAATGCATGCAGTAATGAATGGTCGGTGCTGTGCTCTCTTAGGGTGATTATGAAGGTGATTCATTAAACAGCATCGTTTTCTTGTTGTACTGGATTGTTCTTGCCATGCATGTTGACGCAGGTTTATACCATGGGCAGAACCTAACTTGGCTTGTTGGTGTTCTCAAATGAATGAATGAATGAATGAATGAGTGAGTGAATGAATGAATGAATGAGTGAATGTATGAATGTTTAACGACACCACAGCAAAAAAATACGGCTATTGGGCGTCATAAAAATGTAAGGAATGAAATGTTTTCTTTAACGACGCACTCAACACATTTTATTTACGGTTATATGACGCCAGACATATGGTTAAGGACCACACAGATATTGAGAGAGGAAACCCGCTGTCGCCACTTCATGGGCTACTGCTTTCGATTAAAAGCAAGGTTTTTTTTATATGCACCATCCCACAGACAGGATAGCACATACCACGGCCTTTGATATACAAGTCGTGGTACACTGGCTGCAACAAGAAATAGCCCAATGGGCCCACCGACGGGGATCGATCCCAAACCGACCGCGCATCAAGCGAGTGCATTACCACTGGACTACGTCCCGCCCCACGCTATCAAATGAATACATAAACATTTTATTTAATAATATTTTACTAACTGTATAGTACATTTTAATATGGTAGCAAAAGTAGGTACAGTGTTGGTCAATGGGTGTATTTCTTTATATAAAAGTACTTATTTATTTGGTCTTTATAAATAACAAATTACATTTGTATGTTCAAAACCCCAAATCCCAAACTAAAACGAACTACACCCCCCAACCCCCTCCCCCAACCTCTCCCCAAGAAACCCTAACAAAACAAAGTTAAAGTTTGTTTTGTTTAACGACACCACAGCACATTGATTAATTAATAATAAGCTATTGAATATCAAACATTTGTTATTTTTGAATCGCGGTCCGCTACAGTTTTCCATTAGCAGCAAGGGATCTTTTATATGCACTATCCCACATACAAGAAAACACATACCACGGACTTTGACCAGTTGTAGTCACTGGTTGGAATTAGGAAAAAAAAGAAAGAAAAGTTGAATGGATCCACTGAGGTGATTTGATACTGCAACGCCAGCAACTCGGGCGAGCGCTCAACCGAATGAGCTAAACACAGTCCCGTGTTCTCCGATGAATACACAAATTGTGTTGTGAATTTCAACATTGTAATCGTACGAGTTAAACAAAGGCTCACATACGCCGCGTGCAAAAATAGATATATCGAAATACAATAGTTTCAATGTGAGAGTCTAGACTAGATGCGTGCGTCTGCAAAATGAATGCGGCCAGCGGCAGTGAAATAATCGTGTGTGGTGTTTATACCTCAAAACGCAAACCGCAGACGCAATAGTCGGACCGCACGCACGTGCCGCATCCAGTCTGTATGAGACTTTGACATAGTTTAAGGTCCTTCAATATAGACTTTATAAATTACAAAAGAAAAGAAAAGAGAGAAAGAAATACTAAACAAACGAGAACAAGCAAACGAAAAAAAAATTATAAAAAAAAAAAAAAAAAAAAAATATATATATATATATATATATACCCAAACAAATACTACTAAAAGAAACACGCAAAAATCCCAGCACAAAACGAACAACAAACAACAAGACGAACAAATAACAAGAATACCAAAACAAAAAAACACATTATAACTGACATTCCTACTGTATCTTACTCCTTCACGTGAGACTAGAAACACACCTGGACCAAAAATGTCATATTTTTATTACTTGCGTGAAATGATATCACACCGACACCAGACAAAGCAACGCTTATATCTGCCTACTATAGTTGTTTTATGAGAACAGAATAGTGGAGATCCACTATCCGGGGCGACCGGCCTTGGTGGCGTCGTGGTTAGGCCATCGGTCTACAGGCTGGTAGGTACTGGGTTCGGATCCCAGTCGAGGCATGGGATTTTTAATCCAGATACCGACTCCAAATCCTGAGTGAGTGCTCCGCAAGGCTCAATGGATAGGTGTAAACCACTTGCACCGACCAGTGATCCATAACTGGTTCAACAAAGGCCATGGTTTGTGCTATCCTGCCTGTGGGAAGCGCAAATAAAAGATCCCTTGCTGCTAATCGGAAAGAGTAGCCCATGTAGTGGCGACAGCGGGTTTCCTCTTAAAACTCTGTGTGGTCCTTAACCATATGTCTGACGCCATATAACCGTAAATAAAATGTGTTGAGTGCGTCGTTAAATAAAACATTTCTTTCCTTCTTTCTATCCGGGGCGGGACGTAGCCCAGTGGTAAAACGGCCGCCTTATGCGCGGTCGGTCTAGGATCGATCCCCGTCGGTGGGCCCTTTCGGCTATTTCTCCTTACAGCCAGTGCACCACGGCTGGTAAATCAAAGGTCATGGTATGTGCTATCTTGTCTGTGTGATGGTGCATATAAAAGATACCTTGTTACTAATGTGTTAAAATAACAAACAAATAGTTTTTGAAACATAATAATTTATGAACTATTGTTCTTGAAGCTAAGACAATGACGTTTTAAAGGCATACTGTCACGGATTTAAGGATCTTATTTCTCTAAAAATGGATAATAAATAAAAATTACATTAAATGTTGGAAACCAAATCTAGCTATCGCATCACCTGAACTGAACCATGATGGAGTGAAATCCATGTCATCCCTCTCGGCAATTTCAGTTTTTGAATTATGGACCATTGCCATAATTCAATTATTTTTACAGTATGGTGGTTATGAAGATGGTTGAATAAAGTACATTAAGGGACAAAACAAATTATTTTTGTTCGGGTAGTACTTTGTTAGACCATTAAATAGGTCAGTGGTCTGTGACAATATGCCTTTAATAAAAAGAGCATATTAAATTTTTAATCTGCGGCTAATGGATGTCAGACATTTGGTAATTTTGACATATAGCATTATTACCATGACTTTTCATTAAAACTTCAGTGTCTTAGCTTCAAGAACAATAGGGGCGGGACGTAGCCCAGTGGTAAAGCGTTCGCTTGATGCGCGGTCGGTCTAGGATCGATCCCCGTCGGTCGACCCATTGGGCTACTTCTCGTTCAAGCCAATGCTCCACAACTGGTGTAACAAAGGCCGTGGTATGTACTATCCTGTATATGGGATGGTGCATATAAAAGATCCCTTGCTGCTAATCGAAAAAAGTAGCCCATGAAGTGGCCACGGCGGGTTTCCTCTCTCAATATCTGTGTGGTCCTTAACCATATGTCTGACGCCATATAACCGTCAATAAAATGTGGTGAGTGCATCGCTAAATAAAACATTTCCTTTCCTTTCCTTTCAAGAACAATAGTTCATACGTTATTATGTTTTAAAACTACTCAAGTCTTGAAAACTTTCGTTCTTGGCGTTTTTTCAATTCGTCCCATATGATCTCGACAGTCATATCTATCCCCGGATCATCGCTATCAAATTCAGGCTCGAACTCATACTGCAAGACACCTTTGCTTTCTCCATGACTGCTATAATTTTTTGACGTAGTGAATAAGTCTAAGAAACTGCCAAATCAGGGGCTTAGCGTGATCTGGACCGGGGGGGGGGGGGGGTCGAAGTGTTCCCTTTTATTATTTTGTTTTTGCACCACCAGAAACACCACCATTTGCTTCAGCGGGGGGTGGGGGGTGGGGGTAGTCCGAACCCCCCGACCCCACCCCAGTCTACGCATCTGCAAACATCTGCACTCTGGGATAACCCCTTTTTGCGTGTCACAGGCTAAAAATAGCCCACTCGGCATCTGATAGAGGTTTTTTTTATCGAGGCGTTTCAGAAAAAAATAAATTACTACTAAAAAACGGGTCGCGATTTTTAAAATTAACTATCGGATATATTAATATAAAGATTATTTCCTTCAATACATCTAATAAAAATGTTTATTATATAACATTTAGTGAAATATCTTAAAATATCAGTGAAATAAAAGTGCTATCAGTCACTCAGTGACGATAACACATTTTAGAGTGAAAATTTCACTATTTCACTCTAATATGTGTTATTGTCACTGTAGAAAGTGTTATCTTCACTGTAAGAAAGCCAGAACTATTTTGCTGCTGGCATTTTAAAAATAAAGGTAAATTGCCAAAAGTTATATAATAAATAGAAAATTTCATGGGTTTTTTTGGGTTGTTTTTTTGTTGTTGTCAAATATGATTTATATCTTATTTTGTGAAGTTTGCAATGATATCAAAGTCGTTGCGCAAGCGCGACTCGTGAGATATGATTGCAAACGTCACTCGATGAGATATAAATCATATTTGACAAAAACATGAAATATCCTCTATGTCTTTACTGGGGCTGTCAGGGTTTCTGCCAGAGGGTAAAATGAGTATGGCGCCATACCCGAATTTTTATTTTTTTAAGTTAACATTTTGACAAAATTAATGACTCATCATTATTGTATGATTTTCTTAAGCCTAACACTAAATGTAATCCATTTTCTTTGTGGAGGAGGCCCCCCGTAGCCCCTGTTGACTGTGGTTGCATTCAATAACATAGCGCCATACCCAAAAATTTCTTTCTGGCAGAAACACTGGCTGTTTAAAAACACTTTGTTGAACTTGTCCAACTGTCACATTTTCGGGAAACTCGTCCAGTCTAGTATATGAACAGAACAACCTTGCAAATTTGAATTTCAAGTCACTGGCCATAGTTACCGATGTATGTACTTTCCCATTAGCAGCAAGGGATCTTTTATACACACCTCCCACATACCACGGCCTTTTATATATACCATATACGGGGAAAAACCCTATCGGATGAAGGATCCACTGAGGTGATTCGATCCCACGACACAACATCTCAGGCAAGCACTCTACCGACTGAGATAGATCCCGCCCCATATTAAATGATACTAATAATAATTTACCCGCCACCCCCCCCAAAAAAAAAACCCACCCCAAAAAACAACTTCACCAAAAAGCACCCCCACCCCCCAAAACCCCCCACAAAAAACCCAAACAAAAAACAAACAAAAAACAACAACAAAAAACAAAACCCCAAAACAAAACAACAAACAAACAACAAACACACACACACAAACAAACACTAAAAAAAAAAACATAAACAAAAAACCCCTAACAAACAAAAAAACAAAACAATGAACAATAGCAAAAACTTTAGAAACAAAACAGATGTTTACTAGTATTTGTGTCCAAATATTTACCAAACAAAGTCATCGTTTTGATTAATATTTAGCATAACTGAACTTACCATGTGGATGATTTATGAGTGTGATAACAAGCACGTGTCTCTTCCTGTCCTGTCTTTTTTTCTTTTTATCTTATTCTTTTGCCTATAATATGTCTCCTTCCTCTAATTGCCTTTGGCTATTAAAATGTATTGTAAATTAAAATATACCGTTATGTAATATGTCGCCACGTACAAGTATATTATATGCATGTATAGATGAGAGGACCTCGTAACTTAGGAAACGTGTGCCACATTCTTTTGTTCTTATTGCAATAAAATATATTTTAGGTACGGCGGAAGCAAGTAGACATTGGTGTGTGTGTGTGTGTGTGTGTGTGTGTGTGCGTGTGTGCGTGCGTGCGTGCGTGTGCGCGCATGTGTGTGTGTGTGTCTGACTGAGATCGAGGGCACACAGCAAAGTTTTTGGGGGGTCCGGGGTTCGAGGGGATGCTTCCACGAAGTAAAAGTTTAAAAACTAGATGTCCTGAAATGCAGTTTCCTGCATTCTACAAGTAAAATTAATATCAGCTTTAATATTTACTGGTACTAATATTTTTTATTCAGAATTATTGGGAGTTCTAGAGACCCCCCTCCCCAGCTCCCTGCTCCGCCGCGTCTGCTTTATGCAATAAACTATATTTTCAATCAATCAACTGGTTAATTAATCAGCTGGTGACATTAAAGTTTTCTTCTTTCCCGACTGACGGGTAAAAAAATGATGGTGTGTAACCACCAGAGGCAAAGGTCACACAACTTCCTGGTTTTATGGTTACACACCATCATTAATTACTCCATGCAGCTCAAAACAATTTCTGTGTCAGTATATATTCTGTGAAAAATACAACATTATCGAGAGGGTCATGTGACTACTGAGTTTATGGACTGCTCTCAACTGACAGTTACCGTGTAAAAAAAATCAACACAGGCCGACCACGACATTTTTCAGTTAATGGTTCCCAATGCCTGACCATCGTCTCGTGTTGCTGTTATACAAGTGGCACTATACCACTTGAACAGTTGTTATCAGTTAGTACCACATATAAAAAGTTATTTCAAACCAATGGGTTATTTCAATACTGTAGATGTCAACCTGCTTGCAATCATCAAAGAAAGATTTCAAAAGGCATATCGGAATTTTGTAGTATTTCTGTTTCTTTTTTATGATCCCATTAGGCTATTTCTGGTGTAACAAAGGCCGAGGTATGTATTATCATATAAAAGACCCCTTGCTGTTAATCGAAAAGAGTAGCCCATGAAGTGGCGACAGTGGGTTTCCTCTCTCAATATCTGCGTGGTCCTTAACCATATGTCTGACGCCATATAACCGTAAATAAAATGTGCTGAGTGCGTCGTTAAATAAAACATTTCCTTCCTTCCTTCTTCTTCTTTTTTTTTTATGAGGAAGTATTCCCTAAACCGGACTATACAGCAAGTAACGACACGACAAGTGGTGGTGTGTTGTCTACAGCTCCTGGTCTGAAGCAATTCATATAGCATCTACGGCAATCGTCATTGTTTGGGCCCCATCTTTATTTTAAAGTAATGGAATGGATGTAGGTTAGTGGTAGAGCGCTCGCGTGAGAATAGATAGATAGATAGATAGATTAGATAGATAGATTAGATTAGATAGATTAGATAGATAGATAGATAGATAGATAGATAGATAGATAGATAGATAGATATAATAGATAGAACAGATGTTTAACGACACCACAGTACAAAAAATACATCGGCGTTTGGGTGTCACACTACGGTAAATGAAAAACGTTGAAGTGATGATCAATATAAATATAAAACTTCAACCGTTAAATAAAAACACAGTGTAAAGAACTGTGCAGAGAGAGAGAGAGAGAGAGAGAGAGAGAGAGAGAGAGAGAGAGAGAGAGAGACAGAGAGAGAGAGAGAGAGACAGAGAGACAGAGAGAGAGACAGTGAGAGACAGACAGACAGAGAGAGAGAGACAGAGAGAGACAGAGAGAGAGAGAGAGAGAGAGAGAGAGAGAGAGAGAGAGACAGAGAGAGAGAGAGAGAGAGACAGAGAGAGAGACAGTGAGAGACAGACAGACAGAGAGAGACGGAGAGAGAGAGAGAGAGAGAGAGAGAGAGAGAGAGAGAGAGAGAGAGAGAGAGAGAGAGAGAGAGAGAGAGAGAGAGAGAGAGAGAGAGACGCCAAAATGTATCCGTCGGCACCACCAACATCCCTGGCCCGATAACATGCTGATATTTAGATTTTCGTGCTTAGATCAAATTAAGTTTCACGCACGGTGTTCTGAGAACATCTGGGCTGTCTGTCCGGGATAATAGATTAATGGTTAGCTAAGTCACTAGGCATTAGTCAGAGAAAATTGCAGGCGGAAGATGGGCGGGGTGAGGGGGGGGGGGGTGTGAGTGCGGAGAGGGGTTGAATCCCCCCTGATCAAGCAACTTCTTTTTTTTTTTTTTTTTTTTTTCCCTAATATATATTTGTTTTTTGGGGGGGTGGGGGCGGGGTAGGGAGCATGACTCGTTCCCCAACTATAAAGTTCGCTCGCCACAGTCTAAACACCCCTGCTACAATTCTTGCACACGCGTCCAGGATTATTCAGTCAGTGATGTGGACTTACACGCCCCCCCCCCCCCCCCCCCACCCCCGACACTAAGACCATTAAGACCCTTTCTGGGTTAGGGCCGATACCCACCGATGGTTTGACCACTACACAACTATTCGATCCAGTGGCTTAGCGATGGGGAGTGGGGGCACTGGGGCAATGCCCCCCCCCCCCACCCCACCCCACCCACCATGAAACCTTGTTCTTTTTTTGTTTACTGTAACACATTTTATAAAATCATACATACATAAATACATAGTGCGGGTTGTCCCCCCCCCCCCCCAATAGTGGTTGTTGGCCCCTAACATAAAATCCTGGTTACGCCAATGATTCGAACCCAGTGCCTATCAACCTTACGTTCAATGGCAAAGACGGATCTAAGGGAGGGGGTGGAGGGGGGGGGGGGCGGGCCTAAATTTTGAGAGAGTTATAATTTTATTATATATTAATTTTCTTCCCTTTCCAAACCTCCCCAAAGTTCCCTTGGCATTCCGCCTCATGTCATTGCCCCCCCCCCCCCCACCCCCTCCCAAATGGATTTTCTGGATCCGCCACTGACTGACCTGACCACTACACAACTATAGCCTGTGCACGAAGGGTTTTTTTTATATATTATTTTTAAGGCTCTATAAAGTAATACTAATAATTAATTAGACATTCAGTCTAATGTCTGGTTCTACGCCTGATACAAACCATAATGTTCGTGTGATTAAATGTGCCTCTCTGAATAAACCGGTTCCGTTCTGCAGGGACTGTGTGCCATTTTAATCGTGCGATCAATCATAGCAGAACACTACAGCAATTGAACAAAGTGTACTGAATTATATATCTCTCGAATCGCCCAGGCCGTGCGACATCTGTTGTCCTGCCCAACCAGAACGTGAAGGACTCTTTTTTTTACTTTTTGTTTTTCTTCTTTTTTTTTAATATTTTTTTTTTATCCAATACGAAACCTCGATACATTTCCACGAAATTAATTGCGCTCATCCACGAAGAGCAACGCTTGCGTTCGCGAACGATTTTTTGATTGGTTCCAGGTGTCATCATTCGGTTTAACGTGAAGCGCAAGAACCAGTGTGAGGAACGGGTTTTTTTCTGGTCTGTCTGGCTGAACTCGGTCCATTGTCTCCCAACCAGAACAGTTCCATGAAGATGTTTGAATGACAAGCAAATTATATAAAATATTTACGGAAAACGCACTATTTTTGGAATAATCTTTAAAAGGATTCTGTTGATACCTTTGGAAAGTGTTTGTGATCGTATTTGTAATACGGGTGGCATTCATTGACAAAATGGTTTAGTTCAAGGGTTTCGACTGTTTGTTTTTGGTGGTTGTTTTTCAACAAGAAGGGTTTTATCGTGGTAAACAGAAATTGCTTTCGTGTTGACGATGTTATTAAAGTTTCATTGATGTAGAGTCTATGGCTCTTTCAAAGGTATCTGTATTGTAAAACTATAGCCAATTTGTGTGCATATGTAAACTATCTTTTGAAATAATGGACTGCTAAAATATTGCTGTTAAGTGATATGTAGGATTGTAATACAGATATTGGACTGGGGTAAACTTAAATCTGTAGGATTTCAGTATGGGTATTGGACTAGCGTAAACAATCTTACGAAATCTGTAAGATTTTATCATTAATATTGAACTGCACAAAAGAATCTTAATGAATTTGTAGGGTTTTAGTACACATATTGATCACTAATCAATGTCAAGGAATTTAATGAATTTGTTGGATTTTAGAATGGATATTGGACCGGAATAAACAATCTTAATACACTAAACAATTTTAAGGAACATAATGAATGTGTTGGATTTAACATTAATATTCGTCTGGAGTAAACAGTCTTGAACACCGCTAAACCTTTGTTTTCCAAAGAACCTCTAGAACTCCAAGATGGATATTATACGGATGCGAGCGAAAAGCGTCGAGGACAAGAAGTACAGACTTCTTCAGGATCGTCTGGAAGCTGGACTCTCTGAAGGAGAGAGATACTTTCTGACAGCTGCAGAGATCGGGGACATCGATACCCTGAAATCCCTGTTAAACGAGGGCAAGGTAAGCATCAACTGTGTTGACCCTCAGGGTAGGACAGCATTGGAACTGGCCGTGGCGGCAAATGTCGAAGGTGTCGTCTGCCATTTGCTGGACAAGGTTTCTGGAAGGATTGTTCACAAGGCTTTTCTTTGCGCCTGCGACTACGATCGGGACACGATCTTTGAGATTATATTACAGCATCCCATTTACGCCAGGTCGCCGTCAGACGAAGATGTGGAACTGACAATGCCTTTGTATTCCAAGTACGTGACGAGAAGAAACCCGCAGGTGGAGCTTCAGGATAAGCTGAGGGAGGCGCTGATTCGGGCGGCCAAGAGGAACAACTTCCAGATCGTCAAGCAGCTTATGCTGAGAGGGGCCACCCTGGTGCTCCCACACGACTACTTCTGCAACTGCAACCAGTGTACAACTCAACGCAGTGAGGATTTTAAGGTAGATACGTTTTACTCTTGTACTCTTGTAGGCAGAACTCTCTGGCGAAGTCAGAGGCTGTGCTCACAACAGGCTTGTTTGAACACTTTTCTGATTGAAGTATACCATACATTCTCCATACTTAATAGACAAATTTAGAAAGTCAGACAGGACTGTATTTAATAGAAGGGCAGGTGCCACTGGGCAGAGAACAGTTGCCCCACCTGGACAAATTATGAAAATATTCCCTTTTTATCTAGCTGGAAAAGGCCTTATATTAGTGTCATGATTCTTTATAGACTCACCCCCCCCCCCTTATTATATGCTAGCTACGGTGTTATGGTATGACATTGTAATATAAGACCCTGTCCACCTAGACAAAAAAGCTATTTAAAATTAATAGGGATATATATATATATAAAAGCAGAAGCACGAGATGTTTAGGTTGTCCACACCTTTATAACCGATAACGAACACCGATTGGAAATAGTTCCTTCGTACTATGGCTTGAATTGCTTAAAATTGCACTGAATTAAAATACTATGTATCTTAATCGAATTTACACAGAATACAACACAGGTGGTCGCTAGATACCATTTATCTTATCACTAGTGATTTAAATAGAGAATACTTCATGTGTGGCCGTTAAATACAATTTATCTTATTACTAGTGGTTTAAATAGAGAATACTACATGAATGGCGATTAGATATAATTGTAACTAATGGTTTAAACAAAACATACAACACAGGTGGTCGCTAGATACCTTTTTACCTTATCACTAGTGATTTAAATAGAGAATACTGCATGGGTGGCCGTTAAATACCATTTATCTTATAACTAGTGGTTTAAATAGATAATAATACACAGGGTAAATATCATTTATCAATCACTAGAGATTTAATAGAGAATACCTTATGAGTAGCCAATATATATGATTTGGTATACTACAGAGGTGGCCGCTATATACCAATTACCTTATCAGTAGTAATTTAAATAGAGAATACTGTATGAGTAGTCGTTAGATACCTTTTATCTTATAACTAATGGTTTAAATAGAGAATTATACATGAGTGGTTATTAGTTACCATTTAGACAACACACCACCTTTTGTCGTGTCTTTACTTGCTGTAGCAGCTTAATATAGTCCAGTTTAGGAAATAGTTCCTCATAAAAAAATACTTCAAAATTCTGATGTGCTTTTTGAAATCTTTCTTTGATGATTATACATAGGTTGACCTCGTGGTCGTTGTCAGTCGAGAACACTCTCAAAAATTAGTAATCATACGACCCTCTCAACAGTGTTGTATTTTTCACAGAATATATTCTGACACAGAAATTGTATTGAACTGCATGTAGTAATTAATGATCGTGTATAACCTTTATCTTATAATTTGTGGTTAAAATAGACAATACTACACGAGTGCCCATTATATATAATTTGTAACTAAGGATTTAAATAGAGAATACTACATGAATGCCCATTATATATCATTTGTAACTAAGTATTTAAATAGAGAATACTACCTGAGTGCCCATTATATATCATTTGTAATTAAGTATTTAAATAGAGAATACTACGTGAATGCCCATTATATATCATTTGTAACTAAGTATTTAAATAGAGAATACTACGTGAGTGCCCATTATATATCATTTGTAACTAAGGATTTAAATAGAGAATACTACGTGAGTGCCCATTATATATCATTTGTAACTAAGGATTTAAACAGAGAATACTACACGAGTGCCCATTATATATCATTTGTAACTAAGGATTTAAATAGAGAATACTACACGAGTGCCCATTATATATCATTTGTAACTAAGGATTTAAATAGAGAATACTACATGAGTGGCCGTTAGGTCGCATATATCTTATAATTTGTGGTTTAAATAGAGAATACTACGTGAGTGCTTTAAATTCACAAATTTTATTTTTTTGCCAAAAAATATACATTTTGTAGGCATACATACATATTTATATATAAAATAATATAATGTGCACACTGCGGGGAATGGTATGTAGCATCGGGTTACAATCGATAAAATTCTATAGTAAATGCATAGCAATAATATACAACAATAACATATGTCATGTATCAATGTTGTCTGTTCTATGCGTGGTAGCAGTTTTCAAATATTTACACAATTTAATTAGCTGTTTTGAATTGTCGCTGGACAGTAGTTGCGTTAATTTAAATGCTGATGGTTTATTGTAATAAAAAGGTTTAATATATTTATCTCTTATGTTACTGATGAAAGGACACACTAGAACAAAGTGATATTCGTCTTCTACTACATTCATATTGCACAGACGACAAATTCTATTATTCCTGTCAATATTGTGGTATCTGCCCGTTTCTATAAAGAGATTATGGGAAGATAATCTGTATTTACTCAAAATATGTTTCAAGGCAATAGGTTTCTGCAGATAAGGTTGTAAGCAATAATTATTAACAACGAATTTGTATACCAGACATTTTGGAGAATTGTTGAATACAGCATACATAGATTGAATAAATTGATCAATCATTCTCTGTTTGAATAGTGATATAAATGTATTGCGATTTTCTACATTTTGATTATAACATATGTGACCAAAACCATTTGTGAGAAGCACGTCTCTTATTTGACTAACCCAGTTAACAGAACGTGGTTTTCTTATGCACTCGTCATATAGGGTGTTATAACACTCTTTCAAAATACAGTTATCTGTATTCAACACATTTATCCAATATTTAACCATACGGATGTTCCTACTTATGTACAAAGGTGATCTACCTAATTCAAAATAGACCATCATATTAGTAGTGCTCCTTTTCACGCCTAAACTACGTTTACAGAATTGTAAATGTAGGATCTCGTGACTATTTGCTTTGTTAAAACCCCAAACTTCACAGCCATAATTTAAAATACTACTAACATATGTATCAAACAGTGATAGTAATGTTTCTGCATTTAAGAAATAGTTACTAGTTTTACCAAATAAAGCAGCCATAGCTTTTCTACCTTGGTTGCATATTACCTTCTGAGCGGTATTAAATTTTCCATTATAATGAAGACAGACCCCAAGATAGTTAAAACTGTCAACAATTTCTAAATCGCTTTCGTGGTATGTCCACCTTTCTTCAGGTTTCACATTTCCACCTTTTCTGAATACTACAATTTTACTTTTATTAATATTTACGTTTTAAATTCCATTTGTTTGAGTATATATACAAAGTATCTAACATACTCTGCAATTCAGGCGCACTTTCGGAAAACAATACTGTATCATCGGCATACATCAGTAGACAAAGATGAAGCATATTTAACTGGTATAGTCGGTCGGTGGAATTTAACAGTTCCATTTCTAGATCGTTAACAAATAAAGAAAACAAGAATGGCGAAAGAGCTTCTCCTTGAATTAGACCGGATTTGTACCAGAAGGATTCAGATATATTTCCCTGATATTTCATACATGATTTTATCTGACCATACATTGATTTTACAACATTTACAAGCTTACTATTTAATCCTAATTTATAAATGTTTAGCCACAATGCCTTATGCTCAACTGTATCAAATGCTTTACTAAAGTCAATAAAAGCACAATAGAGTCTTTTCTTACTGCCAAGCGTAATAGTTATAAGACTCTGCAGAGCAAAAATAGCGTCAACTGTGCTAAAACCGGGCTTAAACCCAAACTGTGCATCAGATATAATATTGTAGGTTGAACTCACATTCAATAATCTATTATTTAAAATTGTTGTGAACAATTTTGATAAGTGGCTCATGAGCGTGATACCTCTATAATTATTTACATCGTTTTTATCACCCATTTTAATAACAGAAATAATTGTGCCATTGCACCAATTTTCTGGAAAGATGTCAGAGTCTAAAATAACATTAAAAAGTTTACATAGTATAGGCAGCATTATATCTTTACATTCAGCGAAAAACTCATATAATAGGCCATCAACGCCGGGGCTTTTGTTACGCATAGCTTTGCTTAACACATATCGGAGCTCATGTTCCGTAATACGCTTAATTCTTCGTATAAGGCTTGGTTATCTTCATTAGTGCAGTCGTTAGTCCCTTGTGTATCATCGTTTTGTGTAGAACAAGCGAGGTTTTTAAAGTGATTCATAAATGTGTCTATTGTTATATCACAGTTATGGTCTTTTTTAGATTTACTAAATTTTTTGTAAAATGCTTTAGGGTTATTTTTCATAAGAGTACCAATCATATTTCCTTCCTGCATTAGGTAAGATGAACGCAGTTTCTTTTGTAACACTTTGTACTTTGTAAATAGATAGATGTTGTTAGGTACCATATATCTCTTATAACCAGTAATTTAAATAGAGAATACTACATTGGTAGCCGTTAGTTACCATTTATTTAAGTAACTAGTGATTTAAATAGAGAATACTACATTGGTAGCCGTTAGTTACCATTTATTTAAGTAACTAGTGATTTAAATAGAGAATACTACATTGGTAGCCGTTAGATACCATATATCTAACAAACAGCTTTGAAACAACAACAACAACAACAACAAACAACAATATGTTTACACAAATTAATCACTTTGCTATACTGTTCACGAATAATACAAGTATTAATTATTCACACAATAAATTAAGGACATTAAAACGCGGATGTTGGGCCGTCACAGTCGATATTATTTACACAATAAATTAAGGACATTAAAACGCAGATGTTGGGCCGTCACAGTCGATATTATTTACACAATGTAACAATTAATATCATGAAACAAGTATCATATGGAATTGTTCGTGAAGCATACACTTACCTAATGCGCAAAATGCAATTAGATTGGCAGGGAAACGATGTGTAATATCAGTGTTGAATGCTCTGATTTAGACAGTTATATGTATGAAATAAAAGGACTGGGTTTGAATTTCATAAAGTTTCAATAATACCTATAATCATAGGCGGCAGAAGGAGGGTGGAGACAGGATCACTGTGATCATATGTCCAATTATAAGGACGTGTTCCTACACGAAACCATGACTAACGTTATCGCGTATGCCTATGTGAAAAATGACAAAACAGGACGTGTACAGTGTGGCTAAATCACCATATCATCATTATTGTCGACGTCGTTATCATCACCACCACCACCACCACCGTTTATCTTCGTCAACATCATCATTTGACATAATCATTAATCATCATCATCATCATCATCATTACTATCATAAGCACCACCAAGATCATTCATAAACCACCACTACTATAGTGAATAACCATCACAACCACCACCACCATCATCATCATCATCATCACCATCATCATCGTCATCACCATTAGCACCAGAACTAGCCAGGGTCGCCATCGTTATTAACATTATCGTAATCATATCACCACATCATCCTTATCATTTTGACTATTATCAACATCAACGCCATAATTATCATCATCATCATCAGTATCAGCATAATTAAAACCTGAAAATAAAAAATTCAACATCATGACAACCATAGGCGTAACAGACACGGGCGCAGGGAGGTCACCAAAACACCCCCATCCTCCACCCCACCCCACCACCCCCGCCCCAAGTGTTTGGCAGTAATGCTAATATGCATAAATGTTGTTATCCAGATTCGGGCATTTTCATTGAATTCGTGCAAAAAGCAGCCAGTCTTCCTATAAAAATGGAATCCTTTACCCCTATGTTGACAACCACCACTGCCGTCATCATCATCATCATCATCATCAACATCATCATTCATCATTATCATATCACCACATCATCGTTATCATTACCAACATTATCAACAACAACATCACCGTCATTTCATTTCAACTTATTTTCGTGCTTAATCAAGGTTCAAGCATCACCATCATATTATATTTAGATAAACTGAAAATATTTTGCCACAATATCAACATGACTAACACCGCACTGGCATGTGTGACGTCATTAACAATAATGACCACTAGACTAATATCAGAAATGTCCTGTCCTGTTTCTAAATATTGATGAAAGTCTAATGTACCCTGTCACACCCCTTTCTTGATCCCACCGGCGACGTTCGCGTGGTCTATTATCAACTCTATTAATAAATTATATCTCAAGCCACGTCACTCTAGGGAATTTCGCGAGCTTTTTGTCACTTCTGGTAATCACTGACCAAAAGAATAGAGGCTTTCAAAATAATGAAAATTGGATTTAAAAAAAAAAAAATTGTGGATATAATTATTGTGTATTTTGCAGAATTGTTTGTACAGAGAATTGCGAATAGTGTGAAGATATCATACGACACTATATCAGATTTCATCCGTCAACGATAGTGTGAACAATAGGATATTTTTCAAATAGAAATATATCTCGGTGAACGGTAAATGTGAATCTCCACATCTTGATATGGTTCTGTGATCCCATTCACCTAAAATGATTCATAGTGCTAATCTCGCCTCACCATATTATAAACTAATTTATTAATACAAAATAGAAATACAGATGAACAAACTCACAATCTCGCATCACCATATAATAACATCATTTATACAAAATACAAATAATGTTTAACAAAATTACAATTTTGCGTCACCATATTAGAACATAATTTATTAATACAAATTCAGTTAAACAAACTCACAATCTCGCCTCACCATATTATAATATAGTTTATTAATACAAATTCAGTTAAACAAACTCACAATCTCGCCTCACCATATTAGAACATAATTTATTAATGCAAATTCAGTTAAACAAACTCACAATCTCGCCTCACCATATTATAACATAATTTATTAATACAAATTCAGTTAAACAAACTCACAATCTCGCCTCACCATATTATAATATAGTTTATTAATACAAATTCAGTTAAACAAACTCACAATCTCGCCTCACCATATTATAATATAGTTTATTAATGCAAATTCAGTTAAACAAACTCACAATCTCGCCTCACCATATTATAACATAATTTATTAATACAAATTCAGTTAAACAAACTCACAATCTCGCCTCACCATATTATAATATAGTTTATTAATACAAAATACAAATAATGTTGAACAAATTCACAATTTCGCCTCAACATATTATAACATCATTTATTAATACAAAATACAAATATAGATCAGAGCCAGTTTATCCTTGTAGCACAGGGGCCCCGCGGTGATGTGTCATTTTTCACCTCTCCCCGAGAGGGTTGCAAAATATATATCCTAGGAAGGGGGACCGCTGGTATTTTTTTATACAGGCCCCGCGGATCCTTAAACCGGCTCTAATACAGATTAACAAACTTACAATCTCGCCTCACCATATTATAACAGCATTTATTAATGCAGGGCTGTACCCTCGGGAACAGTATCTCACTTTTTTTTTAGTCCAAAATATAACATACACATCTCAGTCAGGGTTTAATTTATATAGTGTTTCATTTGTTTATAAAAAGTAGTGCCCAACACCCCCCCCCCCCCCCCCAGGATTTTGATCAGGGTACGGCCCTGTAATGCAAAATATAAACACAACTACACATTAATTATTTTACAATCTCGCCTCACCATATTATAACATCATTTACTAAAAGTTAAAGTTTATTTTGTTTCACGTCATCACTAGAGCACATGGATTAATTAATAATCGGCTACTGGATAGTCAATATTTGATAATTCTGACTCGTAGTCATCAGAGGAAACCCGCTACATTTTTCCAAACGCAAGAAGGGAGCTTTTATATGCACTGTCCCACAGACAGGAAACCACATACCACAGCTTTTGACCAGTTGCGGTGCATTAGATGGAATAAGAAAAACCCCAATCAATTGAATGGATCCACCGAGGTGGTTCGAACCTCCGACGCAAGTACCTCAAGCGAGCACTCAACCGGCTGAGCTAAATCCCGTCCTTATCATATCTTGCATACAGATGCATAGAGGACCATCAAATCTCACATGTAAGAACAACTTGAGATGGCGGTTTGTCGCGTACTATTACTAGGTCACTGTGACCTACCTTTCACGGCTATTGCACATAACAGTAAATCCTTGTCCGGACCATATCTTGCATACAGATGCATAGAGGACCATCAAACCTCACATGTAATAACAACTTGAGATGGCGGTTTGTCGCGTACTATTACTAGGTCACTGTGACCTACGTTTCACGGCTATTGCACTTAACAGTAAATCCTTGTCCGGACCATATCTTGCATACAGATGCATAGAGGACCATCAAACCCCACATGTAATAACAACTTGAGATGGCGGTTTGTCGCGTACTATTACTAGGTCACTGTGACCTACTTTTCACGGCTATTGCACATAACAGTAAATCCTTGTCCGGACCATATCTTGCATACAGATGCATAGAGGACCATCAAACCTCACATGTAATAACAACTTGAGATGGCGGTTTGTCACGTACTATTACTAGGTCACTGTGACCTACTTTTTATGGTCTACTGCTCAAAACAGTAAATCCTTGTCCGGACCATATCTTGCATACAGATGCATAGAGGACCATCAAACCTCACATGTAATAACAACTTGAGATGGCGGTTTGTCGCGTACTATTACTAGGTCACTGTGACCTACTTTTCACGGCTATTGCACATAACAGTAAATCCTTGTCCGGACCATATCTTGCATACAGATGCATAGAGGACCATCAAACCTCACATGTAATAACAACTTGAGATGGCGGTTTGTCGCGTACTATTACTAGGTCACTGTGACCTACTTTTCACGGCTATTGCACATAACAGTAAATCCTTGTCCGGACCATATCTTGCATACAGATGCATAGAGGACCATCAAACCTCACATGTAATAACAACTTGAGATGGCGGTTTGTCGCGTACTATTACTAGGTCACTGTGACCTACTTTTCACGGCTATTGCACATAACAGTATATCCTTGTCCGGACCATAGCTTGCATACAGATGCATAGAGGACCATCAAACCTCACATGTAATAACAACTTGAGATGGCGGTTTGTCGCGTAATATTACTAGGTCACTGTGACCTACTTTTTATGGTCTACTGCTCAAAACAGTAAATCCATGTCCGGACCATATCTTGCATACAGATGCATAGAGGACCATCAAACCTCACATGTAATAACAACTTGAGATGGCGGTTTGTCGCGTACTATTACTAGGTCACTGTGACCTACTTTTCACGGCTATTGCACATAACAGTAAATCCTTGTCCGGACCATATCTTGCATACAGATGCATAGAGGACCATCAAACCTCACATGTAATAACAACTTGAGATGGCGGTTTGTCGCGTACTATTACTAGGTCACTGTGACCTACTTTTCACGGCTATTGCACATAACAGTAAATCCTTGTCCGGACCATATCTTGCATACAGATGCATAGAGGACCATCAAACCTCACATGTAATAACAACTTGAGATGGCGGTTTGTCGCGTACTATTACTAGGTCACTGTGACCTACTTTTCACGGCTATTGCACATAACAGTAAATCCTTGTCCGGACCATATCTTGCATACAGATGCATAGAGGACCATCAAACCTCACATGTAATAACAACTTGAGATGGTGGTTTGTCGCGTACTATTACCAGGTTACTGTGACCTACTTTTTATGGTATACTGCTCATAACAGTAAATCCTTGTTCGGGCCATATCTTGCATACAGGATCATCAAACCTCACATGTAGGAACAACTTGGGATGGTGTTTTATCACGTAGTATTACTAAGTCACTGTGACCTACTTTACACGGCTATTGCACATAACAGTAAATCCTTGTCCGGACCATATCTTGCATACAGATGCATACAGGACCATCAAACCTTACATGAAGGAACAACATGGGATGGCGGTTTGTCGCGTACTATTACTAGGTCACTGTGACCTACGTTTTATGGTCTACTGCTCATAATAGTAAATCTTTGTCCGGACCATATTTTGCATACAGGATCATCAAACCTCACATGTAGGAACAACTTGGGATGGCGGTGTGTCACGTAGTATTACTAAGTCACTGTGACATTCTTTTCACGGCTATTGCACATAACAGTAAATCCTTGTCCGGATCATATCTTGCATACAGATGCATAGAGGACCATTAAACCTCACATGTAGGAATAACTTGGGATGGCGGTTTGTCACGTAATATTACTAGGTCATTGTGACCTACTTTTCACGGTCTACTGCACATAACAGTAAATACTTGTCCGGACATATCTTGCATACAGGGCCATCAAACCACATGTAGGAACAACTTGGGATGATGGTTGATCCAAAACAAACTGTTCATCTATCCCATTGCAAAAAGTTCACATAGTTAGACTTGAATCATACCCGTAATATATTCATTAATATAGATATGGTTTTCCATCAAACTCCTGATGGGCATATCATGTATCTCACTGGTACTCTTGTTTTCACAGGTGTACACTAGCACTAGACTCGACACCTTCCGAGCCATGGCGAGCCCAGCCTATATGGTGCTTACGGAGGAGGACCCGATCATCTCCGCCTTCCGGCATAGCGTCAACTTCCGGAAGATGGCGGAAATTGAATCCGAATTTAAGGTAATCATTTCAGCTTATACCTTTAAAACAAAAACAAAAGAAGAAAAAAAGAAAGAAATGTTTTATTTAACGGTTAAGGACCACACAGATATTAAGAGAGGAACCCCACTGTCGCCACTTCATGGGCTACTATTTTCGATTAGCAGCTAGGGATCTTTTATATACACCATCCCACAAACAGGGTAGTACATACCACGGCCTTTGATATACCAGTCGTGGTGCACTGGCTGGAACGAGAAATAGCCCAATGGGCCCACCGACGGGGATCCATCTCAGACCGACCGCACATCGTTTACACCTTTAATGTGCTTAGTGCTTTACTGTTTTACAGTTATTGTACAGCCAGGCTGTATCAGATGGTAAAGGACTTCGTGAGAAACCTTTTACAGCATTTTATTTTTACAGTTACTGTACAGTGTTGTACTATTTTACAGTTACTGCACAGTGTGTCACTGTTTTGCAGTATACCGACAAAGTGGTTAATTTACAGTTACAGCACCATGTTATAGTTCATGTCTACTTTACAATTACCGTACAATATATATATATATATATATATATATATATATATATATATATATATATATATATATATAACAATTAATGTACACTATTTTACTGTTTTACATTCATTGTACAATATTGTACTGCTTTACAGTTATTGTACATATTTTGCTGTTTAGCGGTTACTGTACACTAGTTTACTTATTTACATTTGCTGTACAATAATTTACTGTTTTACAGTTACTATACAATATTTTACTGTTTTACAGTTACTGCACAGCAGTTTACAATCTTAACTTACTATACAATGTTTTACTGTTTCACAGTTAATAATATGCACTATTTTGCTGTTTTACATATATTGTACAATATTTTACTGTTTTACAGCTACTGTACAATGTTTTACTGTTTTACCGTTACTGTACAATATTTTACTGTTTTACAATTACTGTACAATGTTTTACTGTTTTACAGTTACTGTACACTATTTTACTGTTTTACCGTTACTGTACAATAGTTGACTGTTTTACAGTTACTGTACAATATTTGACTGTTTTACAGTTATTGTACAATAGTTTCATTGTTTTTGCAGTTACTGTACACTATTTTACTGTTTTACAGTTAATGTACAATATTTTACTGTTTTACAGTTATTGTACAATAGTTTTATTGTTTTTACAGTTACTGTACAATCAGCTGGATCAACAGGTACAGGATTTCACGACTGACCTCATGGATCAGTGTCACAGCTCGGACGAGGTGAAGACAATCCTGAGCGGTCCCATCCCCGTCCAGGAGGAGGGGGACGAGGTGGAGGAGGATGATAACGACAGCGCAATACTCCCCATCCTCACAGCGGCCATCAAAATGGGACAGAAGAAGGTTCATTTTTCATTTATTTAATATTTTAAAATTATTTTTATCTTTTATTTATTTATTTTTTATTATTGTTTAATTGGATTTTGTTTCCCGGTTTCGGTTTTTTTAATCTCTCCTACCCCTCCGATTTTTTTCAAATCATTCAATATAATTAACCAAATATTTGCTGATACAATAGTGACCATTTAAGCTGTAATAAAACTCGATTACCTTTTTTTTCTTTGTTTCTAGTACTGACGGAACAAAGGTGACCCCTCTAATTTCAAAAATCTTTTAACAAATATTCCACTGCAATTCACGAACTACTTTGCTGTTATATGGCAGACAATTTTAGCTGTATTAATATATTTTTATTTATTAGAAAGTTCTTTCAGCTATTGAAGAGGTTTCCCCACGAAACCAAATTCCCTAAACCTGGCCCAATTATTTAGCGTTTATATAATAAAATTAATCGAATCCAGTTTTATGCTGCTTTCCAGTGAGCACTAGCCTTTGTAACTTAGTTATCTTTTGTGATCCGCGTAGGATTTCCATCCATAATTCAGTATTAGAAATATTGCGGACAGTGTGCCTTTAATAAATTCCAGAATGTTGCAGCTCAGTCACGTATGATATAAAAATGAAGTAACGATCCGTAGAGATGTCTTCTGCTTCGATTAATTTATAAAAGCTTCGTTACAAATAGTACACGCCGCACTCGGGAAATATAATTACAAAACATTGCTTTTAAATTAACAATGTCCTGGGGTTTTTTTTATTATAACAGTAATCGACTTTTACATCGAGTGTCTGCGTGTGTTGGGTTTTTTTTTCTTTGTTACCGTTCGTGCAACAGTGGAAATTCCACATTTTCCTAGATACTCGAAATATGGCATAGATCAATAATTAATCAATGATTTCTCTACTTGTTAATGGATTTCCGTCATAATAAATTAAATCAAATACAGATTCAATACTAAAAACTGGCTATGTGTGCATCCGAAAAAGAAAGAAAGAAAGAAATGTTTTATTTAACGACGCACTCAACACATTTTATGTACGATTATATGGCGTCAAACATACGGTTAAGGACCACACAGATATTGAGAGAGGAAACCCGCTGTCGCCACTTTATGGGCTACTCTTTTCGATTAGCAGCAAGGGTTCTTTTATATGCACCATCCCACAGACAGGGTAGTACATACCACGGCCTTTGATGTATCAGTTGTGGTGCACTGGCTGGAGCGAGAAATAGCCGAATGGGCCCACTGACGGGGATCGATCCCAAACCGACCGAGCATCAAGCGAGCGCTTTGCCAGTGAGCTACGTCTCGCCCCATACGAAAAAGAACCACACTTACTGCGGCCCGAATATAATTTTTTTGTACTGCCACCCAACATATTTTAGTGTACTAAGGTTATGTCTAAAACTAATCATGAGTGAAATAGTAGCTTTACATTAATTATACAATCAAAAATCAGCACTGGCGTAGACCCCGGGGTAGGGGGGGGGGGGGGTGGGGGGGAGGGAGGGAGAGAGATATAGGGCCATACCCTCCAATAACACCGACCCGTCCCAATCTCCTTTTGCATTTACATATCGACCCAAAACACGACTCCTAGACAATGTGGGTGTCTCCAGAGGTGGATCTAAGGGGGGGGGGGGGAGGGGCTCGCCTCCCCCCCCCCCCACTAAATTTTGAAACAGTTATTATTTTATTATATATTAATTTTCGTTTTTAACGATCCACTCCAAACCTCCCCTAAAATTCCATTGGCATTCTGCCTCATGTCATTGCCCCCCTCCCCCTCCCCTGTAAATGGATTTCCTGGATCCGCCACTGGTCTCCAATATTAAATCCCCAAATACTAAATCCTGGCAATGCCAGTGGATATCAAACCCCCAAACCGGAATATCCTCGAATAGATAAATAAATAAATAAAGTTTGTTTTGTTTGACAACACCACTAGAGCACCTTGGTTTATTAATAATCTGCTCCATTTTTTATGGTATATGTATTTTTCGTTAAATATCCATTCTTTCATGCATTCATTTTTCTGGGTCCCTTTTTAAATAAGAACAGAATCTCTCCAAACCGGATATCTCTTAAAACCATATTTTGTTATTTAGTTCCATGGATGTCCAGTGGAGGATCCAGAAAATCCATTGGGGGGGGGGGGGGGAATGAGCAATGACATGTGGCCGAAGGGCACAACTATTCCTGAAGGGATTCCTCAGAATGAAGAAACAAAAAATAAATATAACTTTCTCAATATTTAGAATGGGCGGGCCCCTGGTCCCCCTATAAACCCGCCTCTGGGTTGACTACAGTTAACTGTTTTTCTGTTGTAGTTTGTTGCTCACAATCAGAGTCAGGCCCAGATCGCTGAACTGTGGTACAGCGGCGTGCCCTTTCTCCGCTACCTGAACCGGTTCACCTACCTGATGCTAGCCATACCTATAGGCATCCTTCTCGTACCTGTGATGTCCGTCATATACCTCGTGTGGCCGTGGGGAAAGGTAAGTGGTGTACCACCCATGTCCGTTATATACCTTGTGTGGCGGTGCCGTACCAGTCATGTCCGTCATATATCCCGTGTGGCCGTGTTGTACCAGTCATGTCCGTCATATACTCCGCGTGGACGTGTTGTACCAGTCATGTCTGTCATATACCTCGTGTGGCCGTGTTGTACCAGTCATGTCCGTCATATACCCCGTGTGGCCGTGTTGTACCAGTCATGTCCGTGTTGTACCAGTCATGTCCGTCATATACCTCATGTGGCCGTGTTGTACAAGTAATTTCCGTCATATACCTCGTATTGCGGTGTTGTACCAGTCATGTCCGTCATATACCTCGTGTGGCCATGTTGTACCAGACATGCCCGTCATATACCTCGTGTGGCCGTGGGGGAAGGTAAGTTGTGTACCAGTCATGTCCATCATATACCTCGTGTGACCGTGTGTGTGTGGGGGGGGGGGGGGGTGTAAGTGGTGTACCAGTCAAGTCTGTCTGGTGGTGTTTTACCAGTCATGTCCGTCATATACCTCGTGTGGCGGTGCCGTACCAGTCATGTCCGTCATATACCCCGTGAGGCCGTGTTGTACCAGTCATGTCCGTCATATACTCCGCGTGGCCGTGGTGTACCAGTCATGTCCGTCATTTACCTCGTGTGGCCGTGGGGGGAGGTAAGTTGTGTACTAGTCATGTCCGTTATATACCTCGTGTGACCGTGTGTGTGTGGGGGGGGGGGGGGGGGGGAGGTAAGTGATGTACCAGTCATGTCTGTCATATACCTCGTGTGGCGGTGTTTTACCAGTCATGTCCGTCTTATACCTCGTGTGGCGGTGTTGTACCAGCCATGGCCGAGATATACCTCGTGTGGCGGTGTTGTACTAGCCATGACCGTCATATACCTCGAGTGGCCGTGTGTACCAGTCATGTCCGTCATATACCTCGTGTGACCGTGGGGAGTGGGGAGGTAAGGTGTGTACCAGTTATGTCCGTCATATATCTCGTGTGACCGTGGGGGGGGGGGGGGGAGGTAAGTGATTTACCAGTCATGTCTGTCATATACCTCGTGTGGCGGTGTTTTACCTGTCATGTTCGTCTTATACCTCGTGTGGCGGTGTTGTACCAGTCATGTCCGCCATATACCTCGTGTGGCCGTGGGGGGAGGTAAGTTGTGTACTAGTCATGTCCTTCATATACCTCGTGTGTCCGGGGGTGTGTGTGGGTGGGAGTGGGGGGTAAGTGGTGTACCAGTCATGTCTCTCATATATCTCGTGTGGCGGTGTTGTACCAGCCATGGCCGTGATATACCTCGAGTGGCCATGTTGTACCAGTCATGTCCGTCATATACCTCGTGTGGCCGTTGGGGGAGGTAAGTTGTCTACCAGTCATGTCCACCATATACCTCGTGTGTGTGTGTGTGTGGGGGGGGGGGGGGTAAGTGATGTACCAGTCATGTCCGTCATATACCTCGTGTGGCGGTGTTGAGCCAGCCATGGCCGTCATATACCTCGAGTGGCCGTGTTGTACCAGTCATACCTCGTGTGGCCATGTGGGGGGGGGGGGGGGGGAGCTACGGTGTGTACCAGTCGTGTCCGTCATATACCTCGTGTGACGTGGGGGGTGGGGAGGGAGGCAAGTGGTGTACCAGTCGTGTCCGTCATATACCTTGTGTGGCGGTGTTTTAACAGTCATGTCCGTCTTATACCTCGTGTGTCCGCGGGGGGAGGTAAGTTGTGTACTAGTCATGTCCGTCATATACCTCGTGTGACCGTGTGTGTGTGTGGGGAAGTAAGTGATGTACCAGTCATGTCTGTCATATACCTCGTGTGGCGGTGTTTTATCAGTCATGGCCATGATATACCTCCAGTGGCCGTGTTGTACCAGTCATGTCCGTCATATACCTCGTGTGGCCGTGGGGGGGGGGGGGGGGGGGGGAGGTAAGTTGTGTAACAGTCATGTTCGTCGTATACCTCGTGTGACCGTGGGGGGGTGGAGGTAAGTGATGTACCAGTCATGTCTGTCATATACCTCGTATGGCGGTGTTTCACCAGTCATGTTCGTCTTATACGTCGTGTGGCGGTGTTGTACCAGCCATGGCCGTCATATACCTCGTGTGGCCGTGTGTGTGTGTGTGTGGGGGGGGGGGGGGGGGGGTAAGTGGTGTACCAGTCATGTCTGTCATATACCTCGTGTGGCGGTGTTTTACCAGTCATGTCCGTCATATACCTCCTGTGGCCGTGACGGGAGGTAACTTGTGTACCTGTCATGTCCATCATATACCTCGTCTGACCGTGTGTGGGGGGGGGGGGGGGGGGGGTGGGGGGGGGGGGGGGGGGGGGGGTGGGGGGGGGGGGGGGGGGGGGGGAGAGAGAGGTAAGTGTGTACCAGTCATGTCTGTCATATACCTCGTGTGGCGGTCTTTTACCAGTCATGTCCGTCTTATACCTCGTGAGACGGTATTGTACCAACCATGGCCGTCATATACGTCGAGTTGCTGTGTTGTACCAGTCATGTGTGTCATATCCCTCGTGTGGCCCTGGGGGGAGGTAAGGTGTGTGCCAGTCATGTCCGTCATATACCTTGTGTGGCCGTAGGGGTGGGGGAGGTAAGTGGTGTACCAGTCATGTCCGTCATGTACCTCGTGTGGCCGTGTTGTACCAGTCATGTCCGTCTATACCTCGTGTGGCGGTGTTGTACCAGTCATGTCCGTCATATACCTCGTGTTTCCGTGTGTGTGTGGGGGGGGGGGGGGGGGGGGGGGGAGAGGTAAGTGGTGTACCAGTCATGTCTGTCATACACCACGTGTGGCCGTGGTGTACCAGTCATGTCCGTCCTATACCTCTTGTGGCGGTGTTGTATCAGCCATGGCCGTCATATACCTCGAGTGGCCGTGTTGTACCAGTCATGTGCGTCATATACCTCCTGTGGCCGTGGGGGGAGTTAAGTTGTGTACCTGTCATGTCCATCATATACCTCGTCTGACCGTGTGTGTGTGTGGGAGGGGGGGGGAGGTAAGTGTTGCACCTGTCATGTCTGTCATATACCTCGTGTGGCCGTGTTGTACCAGTCATGTCCGTCTTATACCTCGTGTGACCGTGGTGTACCAGTCATGTCCGTCATATACCTCGTGTGGCGGTGTTGTACCAGTCATGTCCGTCATATACCTCGTGTTTCCGTGTGTGTGTGTGTGGGGGGGGGGGGGAGGTAAGTGGTGTACCAGTCATGTCTGTCATATACTTCGTGTGGCGGTGTTTTACCAGTCATGTCCGTCATATACCTCGTGTGGCGGTGTTGAACCAGTCATGTGCGTCATATACCTCCTGTGTCCGTGGGGGGAGGTAAGTTGTCTACCAGTCATGTCCACCATATACCTCGTTTGTGTGTGTGTGGGGGGGGGGGGGGGAGGTAAGTGATGTACCAGTCATGTCTGTCATATACTTCGTGTGGCAGTGTTTTACCACTCATGTCCGTCATATACCTCGTGTGGCGGTTTGTACCAGACATGGCCGTCATATCCCTCGAGTGGCCGTGTTGTACCAGTCATGCCCGTCATGTACCTCGTGTGGCCATGGGAGGGGAGGGGGGAGGTAAGGTGTGTACCAGTCATGTCCGTCATATACCTCGTGTGACCGTGGGGGGGGGGGGGGGGGGGGGGAGGGAGGCAAGTGTTGTACCAGTCATGTCCTTCATATACCTCGTGTGGCCGTTTTTTTACCAATTATGTCCATCTTATACCTCGTGTGGCGCTGTTGTACCAGTCATGTCCGTCATATACCTCGGGTGGCGGTGTTGTATCAGTCATGTTCGTCATATACCTCGTGTGGCCGTGGGGGGGAGGTAAGTTGTGTACCAGTCATGTCCGTCATATACCTCCTGTGGGGGTGGGGGGTGGGGGTGGGGGGTGGGGTGGGGTGGGGGTGGGGAAGTAAGTTGTGTACCAGTCATGTCCATCATATACTTCGTGTGACCGTGGTGTACCAGTAATGTCCGTAATATACCTCGTGTGGCCGTGGGGGGAGGTAAGTTGTGTACTAGTCATGTCCGTCATATATCTCGTGTGACCCTGTGTATGTGTGGGGGTGGGGGGGAGGTAAGTGATGTACCAGCCATGTCTGTCATATACCTCGTGTGGCGGTGTTTTACTAGTCATGGTCGGGATATACCTCGAGTGTCCGTGTTGTACCAGTCATGTCCGTCATAATACCTCGTGTGGCCGTGGGCGGGGGGGGGGGGGGGGAGAGGTAACTTGTGTACCAGTCATGTCCGTCATATACCTCCTGTGGCCGTGAGGGGAGGTAACTTGTGTACCTGTCCTGTCCATCATATACCTCGTCTGACCGTGTGTGTGTGGGGGGGGGGGGGGGGGTGGAGGTAAGTACTGTACCTGTCATGTCTGTGATATACCTCGTGTGGCCGTGTTGTACCAGTCATGTCCGTCTAATACCTCGTGTCACCGCGGTGTACCTGTCCTGTCCGTCATATACCTCGTGTGGCCGTGGGGGGAGGAAAGTTGTGTACTAGTCATGTCCTTCATATACCTCCTGTGTCCGTGTGTGTGTGTGGGTGGGGGGGGGGGGGGGGGGGGTAAGTGGTCTACCAGCCATGGCCGTGATATACCTCGAGTGGCCGTGTTATACCAGTCATGTCCGTCATATACCTCGTGTGACCGTGGGGAGGGGGGAGGTAAGGTGTGTACCAGTCATGTCCGTCATATACCTCGTGTGACTGTGGGGGGTGGGGAGGGAGGCAGGTGGTGTACCAGTCATGTCCGTCATATACCTCGTGTGGCGGTGTTTTAACAGTCATGTCCGTCTTATACCTCGTGTGGCGGTGTTGTACCAGTCATGTCCGTCATAAACCTTGTGTGACCGTGTTGGGGGGGGGGGGGAGGCAAGTGGTGTAGCAGTGATGTCCGTCATATACCTCGTGTGACCGTGGTGTACCAGTCATGTCCGGCATATACCTCGTGTGACCGCGGGGGGAGGTAAGTTGTGTACTAGTCATGTCCGTCATATCCCTCGTGTTACCGTGTGTGTGTGTGGGGGGGGGGGGGGAGGTAAGTGATGTACCAGTCATGTCTGTCATATACCTCGTGTGGCGGTGTTGTACCAGCCATGGCCGTGATATACCTCGAGTGGCCGTGTTGTACCAGTCACGTCCGTCTTATACCTCGTGTGGCTGTGGGGGGGGGGGGGGGGGGATGTAAGGTGTGTACCAGTCATGTCCGTGATATACCTCGTGTG
The DNA here is from genome assembly GCF_016097555.1 of Gigantopelta aegis. NCBI lineage: Eukaryota > Metazoa > Mollusca > Gastropoda > Neomphalida > Peltospiridae > Gigantopelta > Gigantopelta aegis. The sequence continues at coordinate 13,197,404 of NC_054713.1, read as the reverse complement.
TCGGTGTTGTACTAGCCATGGCCGTGATATACCTCGAGTGGCCGTGTTGTACCAGTCACGTCCGTCTTATACCTCGTGTGGCCGTGGGGGGGATGTAAGGTGTGTACCAGTCATGTCCGTCATATACTTCGTGTGGCCGTGGGGGGAGGTAAGTTGTGTACCAGTCATGTCCGTCATATACCTCGTGTGTCCGTGTGTGTGTGTGGGGGGGGGGGGGATGAAGTGGTGTACCAGTCATGTCTGTCATATACCTCGTGTTGCGGTGTTTTACCAGTCATGTCCGTCTTATACGTCGTGTGGCGGTATTGTACCAGCCATGGCCGTCATATACGTCGAGTTGCCGTGTTGTACCAGTCATGTCCGTCATATCCCTCGTGTGGCCCTGGGGGGAGGTAAGGTGTGTGCCAGTCATGTCCGTCATATACCTTGTGTGGTCGTAGGGGGGGGGGGGTAGTGGTGTACCAGTCATGTCCGTCATATACCTCGTGTGGCCGTGTTGTACCAGTCATGTCCGTCATATACCTCGTGTGGCGGTGTTGTACCAGTTATGTCCGTCATATACCTTGTGTGGCCCTGCTGTACCAGTCATGTCCGTCATATACCTCGTGTGGCTGTGGGGGAACGTAAGTGTTACCACACAAAATTATATCCAAGGCCTCTCTTGTCTATATCTCCTTCTTTGTGTAACATACCCTCCAATTGCATTGTCCCCCACACCTTTTGTCTTTACATATTGCCTCAAATCAGAACTCCTAGACAATGTGGGTGCCCGTAATATTAAAGACATATTGTCACAAACCACTGACCTATTACATGGCCTAACAAAGTATTACCTGTACAAAAATATATTTGATTTCCTCTAAATGTACTTTATTCAAACATCTACGTAACCACTATACTTCACTTATTAATGATATTTTGTGAAAATAATTGAATTGTGGCAATGGTCCATAATTCAAAAACTAAAATTGCCAAGAGGATTGACATGGATATCACTCCATTATTGTTCCATTAAAGAGATGCGATAGCTATGTCTGGTTTTCAAGAATTAATGTAAATTTTCATTTATTATCCATTTTTAGTGATATAAGGTCCTTAAATCCGTGACAGTATGCCTTTAAATCCTGGCACTGCTAATGGAAATCAAACCGC
>NC_054713.1:13193805-13196052 GCF_016097555.1 Gigantopelta aegis | reverse complement strand
ACGTGGAGTGGAAGTTTGCGCGTACAGAGCTGTGGCTGACGTTCATAGAGCCAGGAACGCTTGTACCGCCTCCCTTCAACATCATCCCAAGTCCCAAGAGCCTTGTTGACTGCTGCAGGTGGTGTCGCAACAAGTGCTCGTGCACCAAGAAAAAGGAAGAACCAAAGACGTTTAAATACGCATGCGTTCAGGTATAATATTATAGTCTGAGTATACATTTCCGGTCACCCTACGGACATTTGTTTTCAGAACGATTTGACTGATGTAACAAGTTGGGCCCCTTTATTTTCATTTTGTTTTTCTTCTTCTTTTCTCCCTTTTTTAAAATTCCGTCTTATTTCATTCCACTCTGGACACGTCTCTTATATTTCAACTTTGTCGCTGTCCACATCCACATCCCAGTCCTTGCCTCTCCAGCCGTTACAGGTGCTTGTCTCTTGTAGCCATTAGGATTTGGGATGTCCATATACGTAAAAATAGTCCATAAAATATACGCCGCACGAGCATAGGTCAGTCTGTCAGTTAATTTTGTGTTTAGTGTCGGAAGGCGCAGAATGTAGCTACATTGCCGAAAAATTAAATAATATATTTTCAACCATATTCATACCAGTTTATTCACGTTTTCTTTGAAACATTATTAAAGATTTACATTTGTTTTATAGCGTTGTGCTTGAAACAACAACAATAAAACCCCACTAAAACGTTTTGGCACCATACGCATTCTGCCCGGTTTGACACCCAATAGCCGATGTATTTTTCGTGTTGGGGTGTTGTTAAACATTCATTCATTCATTCATTCATTCATTCATTCTGCCCGGGCAAATGTTTAAGCGAATTTGATATTTTGTAGTTTCGAGTATTTGATATTCTGTGTATTTGATATTACGTGCATGTGTATTTGATACTATGTGTATAGGCAGTTACCCGCTTCCGACGCCTTCAATGCACGGGCATTTGACATGATTATCTGTACATGTATTTGATATGTCATGTACGTGTATTTTATATTTTTGTGTTTGTATTCAATATTATCTGTACGTGTATTTGATAGCCTGTACACGTGCATGTGACATTATATGTACATGTATTTGATATGTCTCGTACGTGTATTTGACATTTTTGTATTTGTATTCAGTATTATCTGTACGTGTATTTGATATGTCACGTACGTGTATTTGATATTGTTGTATTTGTATTCAGTATTATCTGTACGTGTATTTGATATGTCACGTACGTGTATTTGATATTGTTGTATTTGTATTCAATATTATCTGTACGTGTATTTGATATGTCACGTACGTGTATTTGATATTGTTGTATTTGTATTCAATATTATCTGTACGTGTATTTTATATTCTTGGCACTGCACGTATCCAGTACTCTTCGTTCTTGTATTTGGTATTCTTTTGTGAATATATTTATTATTTGTACATGTATTTGATATTATTTCAATGCATACTTACTAGTATTGATATTCCATAAATCGTATTTCCTGAATGTGTATTTGATATTCCATGTACGTGTATTTTATTGTATTTTTTGTGTGCACATGATTTCATACTCTGTGTACGTGTATTTTATATTCTGTGTACGTGTATTTCATATTCTGTGTACGTGTATTTCATACTCTGTGTACGTGTATTTCATACTCTATGTACGACCGGCCTCGGTGGCGTCGTGGTTAGGCCATCTGTCTACATGCTGGTAGGTACTGGGTTCGGATCCCAGTCGAGGCATGGGACTTTTAATCCAGATACCTACTCTAAACCCTGAGTGAGTGCTCCGCAAGGCTCAATGGGTAGGTGTAAACCACTTACACCGACCAGTGATCCATAACTGGTTCAACAAAGGCCATGGTTTGTGCTATCCTGCCTGTGGGAAGCGCAAATAAAAGATCCCTTGCTGCTAATCGGAAAGAGTAGCCCATGTAGTGGCGACAGCGGGTTTCCTCTAAAAATCTGTGTGGTCCTTAACCATATGTCTGACGCCATATAATCGTAAATAAAATGTGTTGAGTGCGTCGTTAAATAAAACATTTCTTTCTTTACTCTGCGTACGTGTATTTCATATTCTGTGTACGTGTATTTCATATTCTGTGTACGTGTATTTCATACTCTGTGTACGTGTATTTCATACTCTGTATACGTGTATTTCATATTCTGTGTACGTGTATTTTATACTCTGTGTACGTGTATTTTGTATTCTGTGTAAGTGTATTTCACACTCTGTGTACGTGTATTTTATATT
>NC_054713.1:13161305-13188805 GCF_016097555.1 Gigantopelta aegis | reverse complement strand
GTTAAATAAAACATGTCCTTCCTTTCCTTCCCGTAGACGCAGGGGATGACATACTGAGGCGACTGATAGAGAAGACGTCCAGCCGAGCAGACGACAAAATGGAAGATCTCTTCAAGCGAATCAGATGTGTCGAGACGGGTATAGACGCGGTTAAGGTTGAAGAAGACGAGATCAAGAAGATGCAGGTTTGTAAAGCCCTGAATCCAGATGAAGGTAGGGGCGGGACGTAGCCCAGTGGTAAAGTGTTCGCTTGATGCGCGGTCGGTCTAGCATCGATCCCCGTCGGTGGACCCATTGGGCTATTTCTCGTTCCAGCCAGTGCTCCAAAACTGGCATAACAAAGGCCGTGTTATGTACTATCCTGTCTGTGGGATGGTGCATATAAAAGATCCCTTGCTGTTAATCGAAAAGAGTATCCCATGAAGTGGCGACAGCGGGTTTCCTCTCTCAATATGTGTATGGTCCTTAACCATATGCCCGACGCCATATAACCGTAAATAAAATGTGTTGAGTGCGTCGTTAAATAAAACATTTCCTTCCTTCCTTCCTTCCAGATGAAGGTCCGAGCCACTCTATCTGCATTTGTTAAAGTTTGTTTTGTTCAAGAACACCACTAGAGCTCGTTGATTTATTAATAAATCATCGGCTATTGGATGTCAAACATTTAGTTATTATGACACGTAGTCAGCAGAGGAAACCCATTATATTTTTCCTAATGCAGAAAGTGATCTTTTGTATGCACTTTCCCATAAGACACGATAGCACATACCATGGCCTTTGACCAGTCGTGGTGCACTGGTTGAAACGAGAAAAAAACTGCAATCAGTTGAATTGATCCACCGACATGGTTTGATCCTGCGACGTAAGCACCTACAGCGAGCACTCAACCGACTGAGCTAAATCCCGCTACTCTATCTGCATTTGTGTCAGTCCCGGTTTAATGTCTGTTTCTCTCTATTTCTCTCTCCTTGTCTCTGTGTCTGTCTGTCTCTCCCTCTCACACTAAAAACCCCCACATTTCTGCAGAATATTTAGGCTAATTATTTCGCTGTTATTTAGCAAAATAATAAGGGCATCGATGACACCATACGATTTGATTTATGCATGTGGTACAATATTGTCCTGAAATGTCTTGATATGTTTTAATTACTTCGATTTATTTTATTAAATTTGTGCGAGTGTGTCCTACACCACATACTTACTAGTATTCCAAAATATTGTTTTACAAATACTGGAATATTTTTTGAAACAATTTTAACACACAAATAAAAGTAGTGTCAGTGTGTATTTGATGCGTCAATGATTTTTGTTTTGTTAATGAATTAGCTAATTTACACCAAACGTCTAGGCCTCACCATACAGATGTCATCCTCCATTGAAATCCGTGTCAAATTGCCCAACTTCAAATGAAAATTGCCAATATAACGGGTTTTCGTTGGCACTAACAGCATACACCATTGGGAACATAAATTATATAAGCATCTATTTTCACTCTTATTTTACAATTTTTACGTGATACTGAATTTTATTCTAAATTTTAATTATATCTATCTGTGATGTTTGTATTTTTACACAGTCCTTTACACTGTGTTTTTATTTAACTGTTGAATTTTTATATTGATGTTGATCATCACTTTGTTTTTCCCATTACCATAGTTTGACACCCAATAGCCGATGTATTTTTCGTGCTGGAGTGTCGTTAAACATTCATTCATTCATTCTATTTTTACTCCAAAATTGAGAAATTTTCCGTCTCCGATTTTTTTGCTATATGACAGCATCTGACTGTAGTACCGATCCGACCAGGTGGTTGAGGAACCAATTCACACCGGTCACACTCATGTCCCAAAATGTCGATGCACAATATTACAAAAGAACTTGAGCAAAATCCAGCCAGTTGGCATACCTGTACCAACGAAAATGACCAATTGTTTTAATTCTTCCCCAATTACTAGAAGTGAATATGTGATCCACAACATATGTCACAATTAGGAACTATAGTGTACCGTGATCAGTGAACTCTCACCCGGAAGTGAACTATGTAGTGAGACCTTGAAATTGTTCCACCACCATGTGATATCAAACTTAATGTATACAAATAATAACTTTCCTGCTATGTTACAGATTGAACAGATGGAAATAGTGAAACAGATCAACGAAAAACGAGATGGTGGTAGTGATCGATTCCTACAACATCTTGACCAGGCCAAGCTAGAACTACTTGCGCGGATGGAGTCGGAGCGCAAGGAGGTGCTTCGGATATGGGAGGAACAATTGCGTCAAGTAATTAAAAAGATGGATGAAAGCAGACGCCAACAAGACGTACATTTGACCTCGGTGGAAGCCAAGTCGCCTTCTGGTTCCAAGCAGGTCACCAGTTCCACGTCACCACGTGGCTGGAAGAACCAATGATATTCATTTATTACAGTCACGTGTTCTGGAATTTATGCTAATGAGTCTCCAGACTGTGACAAGCGAAGTTTATAGGGAGGGTCGAATCGTGCTCCTTCGGAAAATATATTGAAAAAAACAAAATCTACTTGAGCAGGGAGAAGTTTCGACAGCAAAACCTTCCCCCTGCACAACCGCCTGTATAAGTCATGGATCAGAACTGTTTCGTTTTATATTTCAACGGAAAATAATGGAATGTTTGTTTGTTGACACCTGGGCACATTTTAAACTACGGCTATTTTGATGTATACCTTATCGTTATTTCAATATTTATTTTATTTTTTTGAAAAAAAAAGAGAAGAGGAAACCCTCCGTCACCGTATAGGATGAAGAGTTATGCTAGGCTCAGACTGTCAACAGTCACAACAAAGTTGGCCAATTCGACGGTTGCGTTGTAATTTCCCCAACTCCCGACTTACGACGAATGCGCTCAGATTAACAACTAATGGGTTATATACGACGAGAATCGAGTTGTAAGAGCGCTCAGACTAACAAATGGGCAGTCGTAGAAGTCGTGAGAGTAGAAAGTTGGCTAACAAATAAAATAAATACGAATATAACAACACCACAGCATTATGTTTATTAATTATCAAAATATGGTAATCGTGACATATTCAAAATAAATAAATACATTTTAAAACTGTTTTAAAAACACTGTACATTAATTAAAACTTTTGTTAAATAAATACATTTGATTGAATCATATTTGGATGTCAGTCTGTTTAACGACATCAATATATAGAGCACATTGATTTATTAATCATCGGCTGTTTGATATCAAACATTTGGTAATTCTGATACGCACTCTTAAAGGAAACCTGCTACATCTTTTTTCATTAGTAGCAAGGAATCTTTTTTATGCACCATCCCACAGACAGGTTAGCACTTACCAACGGTCTTTGATATACCAGTCGCGGTGCACTGACTGGAACGAGAAATAACCCAATGGGCCCACCAACGGGGATCGATCCCAGACCGACCGCGCATCAAGCGAGTGCTTTACCACTGGGAAATGATTTATTTAACGACGCACTCAACACATTTGTATTTACGGCTATATGGTGTCAGACAGGATAGTACATACCACGGCCTTTATTTCACCAGTTGTGGAGCACTGGCTGGAACGAGAAATAGCCCAATGGGCCCACTGACGGGAATTGATCCCAGAGCGATCGCGCATCAGGCGAGCGCTGTACCACTGAGCTACGCCCCGCCCCATGTTGTGGATAATTGCACAATTCACAAAAACGAATAGATTTAACTAAACATTATGTACATCCATTTTAACTTGATGTTTGTGCTAAAATGACCTAGTAAAATTCAAACACGCTGACCTCAGCTATCTGGGATGTTTATCCATAAGCGCACGGGCTCCCATTTTTGAAGGGAGAGGGGAGGGGGAGCAGGCTGCTTTTTGCCTGAATTAAACGAAAATGTCCGAATATGGATAAGAACATTTATTGTTTTATATTAGCATCACTGACAAACAGCTGTAAAGGGTTACAAACGAATCACTACGCATTATTACATGGATTACAACTAATTTTGAAGGTAGAATGATGAAAATATATACATGGTAAAAATTACTCAGGTTAGCCCATTTTACCCGAATCTCTCTACTATTTTTGCCCGAATTTGAGGATTTGCTCGTACGCTAATGTGTTATCCACGGCAGGGCTTATAAGTTCGTCGTTAGCGAGAAATAATTCGGTGTAGTGACCTCACATCTTCGTTTTGGGTCAAGTGATTAAAACTCACTGTGTATGGAAGCTGGTATTGGGGTGTGCGAACCCCTCTACTTACACGTTACAGCCTTAAGTTTTATTACCTAACCACTACACCACCGAGGCCAATCTGCGACACGCGTACCTCATGCAAATAATTTCGTCTAACGCTGACTGAAAATATCGCTCAAAATATTTTTAAAAAACCCATGAAAACTGCAAATTTCACTTTCACTTTTTGGGTTTCCACCACTTTATCAAACGTCCTTCTCTTTCGATTGGCTTAATCATGTCAGCTGACGGTGCATAATATATGGTATCTCTTATCTGATAGGCTCGTCCAGCATTCTTGAAGGCCAATCGTATTTTGTCTCTCACGGTCACTGGGTTATCCCAATTTGTTTCAGGGGTGTCAGGTGGAAGATCGTGCTGAGCAAATGAGATCTCTGGCTGGAATGCGACGTAACAGTGCTCGCACCCGTGCGCGTGGCGCGAATGCGTGGGCGGATAAAATGGCGCGAAAGTAGTGATGAAGAATGTCAGACGATTGAACTCGAACACCCAGCCCTTCTTGCCGACGTAAGATCGGTTCATGCATTTCACCTTTTTAGGGTCGTGGTCCGACATCACTTTCAGAGTTCTTCGGAAGGCATTGGCAAACATCTGTAAAACGTAATTTTTAACAACCAGTCGTCATTATATAGTGGCCAACCTACCTGGGTGTTGTTGTTAAGCCATCGATCAGGGACTTGATGTGGTTATGACCTTGGGGGTGGGTGGGTGGGGGGGGGGGGGGGGGGGTCGAATATGAACCTAATTAACCCGTGTGTCTATATTTTCCATGGACACCAAAAAAATATGAAAATTGCACTTTAAAAACTTGTTTAAGCCTTAGCGGTGTGGGTGTATGTGTATGTGTATGTGTGGGTGGGTGGGGGTTCGTCCGAACACCCCAATCTACTCCCCCGTCGACATTAAGGTTGGGGAAGTACATTTATAATATAAATAAAATTTCTATAAATGCAATAAAACATTTCATTAATTAGTAGGCCTAAACATGTAGTCCTTGTGATTTTCAAAGACATGTAAAAAGCGTGATGACGTACGTTTTACGATTTATCTTTCATTGTTTCACTGGCAATGGCGTAGCCAGCATGAGGCAGACGAGGCGCTTGCCTCATCTGGAATTTCCCCAGATTTATTTTATTTTTCCCATGGCACTGATATTTATTTTACAGGTCTGCGTTTACAGGCGTTTTTTTTTTCCCTCTCTGGCTACGCCCCAGCCTGGATTGTTCAATTCTGTTCATATTTCAGATTGTTTGTGTACGTTAATATATCTACCGTATCTAATTATGGAGAGTGCCTACAGAAATTGTGTGACTAATCCAACACTTTTGTGTTACTTTTTAAAAGCAATATGTTTTAATCTTTTATAAATCACTGTATGCAATCCGACTTACAGGGTTTGTTGGATATAGGTGGTAGTGTGTGTGTGTGTCCGTCTGTGTGCCTGTGTGTACGCGCGTGTGCGTACGTACGTACGCGTACGTACGTACGTGCGTGTGCTTAATTCTCTTTGTCAATGATGTACTGGAAAAGCGTTCTGATGCATGACTTGTTTATGTATGTACGTTTTAAATTATTGGTGAAAATAAAACAGTTAAAAGGGACATTGTCTATCTTTTCTATAATTTTTAATCATTAACCTAAGCTCACTGTTCTTTAACACAACTTTGGGTCTAAAAGGCATACTTCCATGTCAAGTCTACAGTTTGACCTAAAATCACACTTCTGCGTCAAGTAACTTTGGGTCTTAAAATACATGCCTCTTTGTCAACTAGGTTTGGGTCTAAATGACATACTTTTATGTCAAGTAGCTTTGGGTCTAAAAGAAATACGTCTACGTCAAGTAGCTGTGGGTCAGAAGACATACCTCTAGGTCAAGTAATTTTGTGTCTGAAAGATATAACTCTATACCAAGTAGCTTTGGGTCTAAAGAAATACCGATGTCAAAATGCTTTTGGACTAAAAAACATATTTCTATGTAAAGTAGATATGGGTCTAAAGGATATACCTCATTAAGTAGATTTGGGTCTAAAAGACATACCCCTATGTCAAGTAGCTTTGGGTTTAAAAGACATAGCTCAATGTAAAGTAGCTTTGGGTCTAAAATACATATATCTGTCAAAATGTTTTGGGTCTAAAAGACATATCCCTATGCCAATTAGATATGGGTCTAACGAACAAACCTCTCAGCAGTAGATTTAGGTCTAAAGGACATACCTCCATGAGTCTGTCAAGTAGCTTTCGGTCTAAAAACATACCTCTATGTCAAAATGCTTTGGATCTAAAAAAAAAAAAATGCCAAGTAGACTTGAGTCTAAAAGACATACCTTTTTGTCGAGTGGTTTTGGAACTAAAATATACTCTTAAGAAAAAAGAAACTTGGCATTAGTAAACATAATGCTATCGGATTATTTTTACAGAATCAAATACATCGTAAAGACAATCAAGTAAGTGAGCGAATGGTGATGCAAAAACACTATAAAACACATATGTCTGTGTACATGTTTCATGTGGATTCCCAGAGATAATGTTTCGGACAGAGTAATCCCCTTCCCATGGCGTCTTGATCTTTGGTTGCTTGTATCATGTCTCCCAGGGTTTTTTTAAATTAAATTTTAAAAATCAATGTCAAGTTTCTTTTTTTAAAGAGTATACATACCTCTATGTCAAGGCCGTACAGTTTCCCCGGCAACTCTAACACAAACATGTCCAAGCCAAGCTGTTCACACAACATCGTGAACTGGTAAAACGTCGGCAAAATCCTGAAATAAGGTAGGGCCAACAAAAAATAAAAAGATAATAAAATATAATAATAATAATAATAATAATAATAATAATAATAATAATAATAAACGACACATCAGGGCATTTTAAACTTCGGCTGTTAGACGTCTAGAATACTTTGACTCTTGGTCTTGCTTCTTCTTCTTTTTTCTTTTTTTCTTTTTTTACACGCTCTCGGGCTTGGCAGAATAAACTTTTTACTAACCCTACCGTGAAAAACACTAGTCACGGGCATCGGGCTACCGTATTCTAGAAATAGCTCGCTGCTGTCACTCCTACTGAATAGTTCAATGGATATTTTATGTAACTTCACATATACAGTACACAGTACAAGTACATGTCGTATGGTATTTTAAAGGTACTACTCGTAGGCTACTGACAGCGTACTTATGGATGCCTTTTTAGCTCGAATCGTATTGTAGATATATTTTATGTTGCATAATATGTATTCTCGATTGGTATTTATCAAATATTTGATATCCAATAGCTGATGTTTAATTAATATGTTCCATAAAAACACCACTACCCACCCCCACCCCGACCCCGAAAACCCCCCACAACACCCTCCCCCCCAACCCCCAAAAAAATAAACAAACAAAAAACAACAAACAACCCACAACAACCAAAAACACAACAAAAATAAACAAAATAACAAAAAAAAAACCCACCCAAAACAAATAACAACAGACAAACAAACGAACCCAACAAAACAACCCCCCCCCCAAACAACAAACAAACAAAAACCAAACAAAAACCAAATCAAACAAACGAACAAAACAAACAAACGAACAAAATCAGCCTACTTAATTGTATCGATAAAGTAAATGCTTTCAAGATTAAGTAAATATGTTCTTACCTATAAACGTTTTCTTCTGAAAAAAAAAAATAAAAAAAAAATAAAAAGACATAAGTATTGCACTAACCCAAGTTTGAATCCATCCAATATGTACATTTATTATTTAAAGCAGTTTGCATATCTTACTCCAAGATTTGATAGCATGACAGCGGATCCACTATTAGTATGTATATGTATTTAATACTAAACACGTATAATACATAGGCATAAGATGGACGTGCATATATTATATACAATAATAAAGGTAATGTTCACAGATGGGGATGGTAACATTATTCATAACTGTAAGCAGGAAGGGCTTTATGATTCTTACGACCCTGACCAGAATATTAATGAGGCCTCTTGAAAATTATCATATTACCATCCCCACAGTCTTACCGCCCCCCCCCCCCAAATAAAATCCATAACAACAACAAAAAATTAATTTAAAACATCTATGAACTAAGAGACAAAGACAGCGACAACGACAGAGAGAGAGAGAGAGAGAGAGAGAGAGAGAGAGAGAGAGAGAGAGAGAGAGAGAGAGAGAGAGAGAGAGAGAGGAGAGAGAGAGAGAGAGAGAGAGAGAGCGAGAGAAGGACAGACAGACAGACAAACAGACAAACATAGTTTTCAAATAAAATAGAACTACACTAAGAGGTCTTTTCGAATGAGCATTTGTTTTTATTTTGATTGGTGGGGAGAGTGGGGGGGGGGGGGTGAGGGGGATTTAGTTTTCTTTAGTTAGGGTCATGACATTATCTTCTAGCATGATACCTAGCGTCAGTTCCTCCTTCCACTCCGGAGATCCCCAAATTCTGGCCGTCTTGGCGAAAATACATTCCGTGTTTCGTTTTATTGGATCCATGTTTGTAACACTCTGGGCGTTTTCTGCGTCGTACGTGACGTATCTAAAAACCGCGTTTTCCATGTTTCTCGTCTGCTCCTTCGTCAGAAGTGGACAGCGCGGTTTTCCTTTCAGTGGGTTGACAGTTTCGTCGTTAGTTGTAGCGGCTTCCGTATCGCCGAATAGAAAAATTGAACCTTGGAAAAAAAAGAAAAAAGAAAAAAGTTTGTAACTTAAATTACACTTCATCACATTTCAAATAAGTTAGACTATTTGGTCTTTAGTACATTATAATATGGATTATAAATGTGTGTTTATGGTGTGTGTGTGTGTGTGTGCGAGAAAGACAGAGACAGAGACACACACACACACACACACACACATACACACACAGACAGACAGACAGAGACAAGACAGAGAAAGGAAGAGTTTGTTTTGTCTTGTTTAACACCATTAGTGCACACTGATTTATTAATCAACGGCTATTGGATGTCAAACATTTGGTAATTTTGACATAGTGTTAGAGACAAAACCCGCTAAATGTTTCCATTAGTAACAAGGAGCCTTTTATATGCACCATCCCATAGACAGGATAGCACATACCACGGCATTTGATATACCAGTCGTGGTGGGTGCACTGGCGAGAGAGAGAGAGAGAGAGAGAGAGAGAGGAGAGAGAGAGAGAGAGAGAGAGAGAGAGAGAGAGAGAGAGAGATCCTGAGCTTTAAAAATAAATTCACCTTTATTTTGTTTTATTTAACGACACAAGTAGAGCACATTGGATTATTAATCATTGGCTATTGGATGTCAAAGCAAATATAGTTTCAATTATGTAATGATATGGATGGTGCGTGTTATCAGTCGATGCATGGCGGATTAAACACATGACAGAGCAAGGACAGGTAGGCCCAAGCCTAGAGTGAGCCTTTTGGGTACATTGGAGTAATACAAAATATGATGGGCAGGCACAACAGAGCAGGGGAGGCTTGATAATTCTGAATCAAAAACATTATTGGTCGTAAATCTTAAGGCAGAGATTAATTTTACTTGTAGAATGCAGGAAATTGCATTTCAGGACATTTATTTTTCAAAAGTTTACAGGGAAATATTCCCCCGAACCCCCTAGAAACTTTGCGCTTTCGATCTCAGTCAGCACCCCACCCAACCCCACCCCATTATCTGCTTGCTTCCGCCGTGCATGATGGGTTGCGTCATGTGAACAAAGATGCGAGTCTTGAGAACAGAATTTTTTTATTTTTTTAAAAGGGGAAAATTCTCTTTGATTGGGCAAGGGGGTCGACTCCCGAAATCCACACCCCGCACATGCAGCTGCTATCGGCGTTCAGTTTTGGTAACTCACCTAGCAAAGCCAACGTAGTAACCAGTGTCTGCCACGATAGCGTCACGGTTACCGACGTGTACAGCAGCAACAACAGACACGTCAGCTGGGAAAACCTCCGAAATGTCAACAGTATCTCCATCACATGTAGCGATACAGCGTAGTCCCCTGTGTAGACGGGCTGACGGGTTGAATAATAATTTTAAAAACCCAACAACATAAAAACACCTAACGTGAGTGAGTTTCACTTTAACAGAAAGACCAGTTAACACATCTTGTACCTACATTATGACATTGTTGTGTTAGTGTAGCTCTGTATATATCCTAACACGGGTTGTGGACTGAAAAGTGTGACAAAAATAGCTCGATGATTAAACGATCGAAAACACGTTTGGTCTGTTGACGTGGTCGGACATTTGTAATAACATGTTTTGACATGCCTTTCTTTAATTATTAATAAGCTGATACAGGAATTGTTAAACCTATTCCTATCTTTTTATTCTATTTATATATGTTTTATTATTCACTACTGATGATTTGCTGCAATAAACAGACACGTCTTTATGATAAACTACAACAGCTGTATCTGTCATCTATTTATTTTCCTCAATAGCCAATATTAAATATACCAGACTTCCGCGTATCGTGAGCGGGTCGTGATCTTTACAACATACTTTATGAAAATCCCCAACCGCACCATTTGTTAATAATAAGCAATTCAATGTTATTTTAACAAATATTCATAAATGTGAAGAAAACAAGTTGATCGGTAATAAAAACAATTCTACTGAAAGACAAAAAGAAAGAAAGAAAAAAATATTGCGACACTCTTTTTCTATCAATAGTCTATGGACTCAGTCATATATGATTTTTACAGCAGCTATTCTAGTCCCCCAAAAACGTTTGTTTAACGAAACCACTACAGCACATTGATTTATTAATTAACGGCTATTGGATGTCAAACGTTTGGTAATTTTTAACATATAGTCTTAGAGAGGAAACCCGCTACATTTTTTATTAGTAGCAAGGGGACTTCCATATGCACCATCCCACAGACAAGATACTACGATCTTTGATATACCAGTCGTGGTGCACTGGAACTCAGGGCCGTACCCTGATCAAAATCCGCGGGGGGGGGGGGGGGGGGGGGGGGGCACTACTTTTTACAAACAAATGAAACACTACAAATTAAACCCTGAGATGTGTAAGCTATTTTCTGGAGTAAAAAAAAGAAAGAATAAAAGTGAGATTCCGGGGGGGGGGGGGGGGATTTCCCCCTGCCCCCCCCAAAAAAAAATGGTACGGCCTTGGAACTAGAGTATTAATATACATCTTTACTATACGTATGTCGTAATATTTATAACGACACCTCAGCACGTCTAAACTGACGTCTAACAGATGGTTAGAAAGAAATGTTTTGTTTAACGACGCACTCAACACATTTTATTTACGTTATATGGCGTCAAACATATGATTAAGGACCACACAGATAATGAGAGAGGAAAGACGTTATCGCCACTTCATGGGCTACTCTTTTTCGATTAGCAGCAAGGGATTGTTTATATGCATCATCCCACACATGGTTATTTCAGGTGCGTGTGCAAAGGATGGCGATTGGGGGTCTCCGGATACAACCCGACGCCATATAACCGTAAATAAAATGTGTTCAGTGCGTCGTTAAATGAACCATTTCCATTTTTCTTCGTTTTTAGAGGGAAAATGACTCGACCCGCCCCCCGCGCCCGTAAATTCTTCCTTCGTCCCCTCCGCCGCTCAATTTCCTGCACACACACACACCTGTATTTGAATACTTTCGACCTACAGCAAGTCAGGCGGACTATGCGAACGACCGTCCTCGGTGATATAGTGGTTAAAACTTTCTGACTTGAGGATCGCATCCCAGCAGCGGCTGCGGAACAGGGAGAGACGTAGGAGCCATACCTCGGGCCCACTTTTTTTCTTTTTACTGTGCTCAGAGGGCTGAAAATGCCGTATCTTAAAACCATATATATATATATATATATATATATATATATATATATATATATATATATATATATATATATATATATATATATATATATATATATATATATATATATATATATGTTAATTCCCAGACAGGGCCGTACCCTTATTAAAATCCAAGGGAGAGCACTACTTTTTATAAACAAATGAAACACTATACAAATTAAACCCCGAGATGTGTATGCTATTTTCTGGAGTAAAAAAAAAAAGGTGAGATTCCCATGGGGCAACTGTTCACCTTTCCCCCAGGAGGGTACGGCCCTGCCAGACCATCGCAATGACAGTGTCCGGCGACCCCGACCACCCCCCCCCCCTTTCAAATCCCCGCTAGGTACGTGCTCTCACCCATGTGACAAAATGATCTTTAAACACAGTTTAGGTCCCTAGGAACAGTATCGGAGGGATGGGGGAGGGGGCGGTGTGTGTGTGTGTGTGTGTGTGTACATTCTTTATAAGTCTCTTTCCAGTCCAACCCGTGGGACTATGTAGGATTCGTCTCCATCATTTTGTCTGTCCCACGTAATGACAGTTTTTGACTCTTTTTTTTTGCACAATCCCTCAAGGTATTGGGCTGAAATTTTGTGTATCGTTTGACTTTCATGGGGATTTAGTCAAGGCAAAAAACCCCACAACAAACAAAACAAAACAAAAAACACCATACGTACATACATGTACATGCACGTAGGCGTACGAGCTATATGGTTGCAAACGAATCGCCCTACATTTTTACATGGATTACACCCAATGTTGTGGTTAGAATGATGGAAATTTAATAGATGGTGAAAGTGTTCAGGCCAGCTATTTTGCCCGAATTTTTCTATTGTTTTTGCCCGATTTAGAGGATTTTCTCGTACGCTTATGTACATGTATACATATTTTATTAAGTGGTCTCCTGATGCGTAGTCGGTTTAGGATCGATCCCTGTTGGTGGGCTCACTGGGCTATTTCTTGTTCCAGCCAATGCACCACGACTGGTATACCAAAGGTTGTTGTATATGCCATCCTGTCTTGTAGGATGGTGCATATAAAAGATCCCTAATTGCTACTAATGGAAATATGTAGCTGGTTTCTCTCTAAGACTATATATTAAAAATTCCAAAATTTTTGACACCCAATATGCGATGATTAATAAATCAATGTGCTCTAGTGGTGTCATTAAACAAAACAAACATTAAAAATAAAACCACAATCATCAACTGTTTTAAAAACTTTAATGCAAAATGTGCAGTGTAGAAATAAATCTGCAGATTACATCCAATATGAAACACATACAGAGAACAATATCACAGCTGGTGAACAAGAGATCGTGCAACTTGTGCTGCCTTAAAGTCGTAGATCCAAGTTTCAACCCATGGGATTGGACACTATGTTTTAGGGGTGTCACGATACACCTACCTCACGATACGATACATATCACGATACATAGCCACGATACGATACGTATCACGATACCTCATTTCCCCATAAAACAAGAAGTTCAAGACCCTAGTTTCAACTAATGGAAATGAACACTATGTTTTAGGGGTGTCACGATACGATACATAGCCACGATACGATACATATCACGATAAGTTTAAGTTTAGGTGAAGTGATTATCACCCCCATCCCA
The DNA here is from genome assembly GCF_016097555.1 of Gigantopelta aegis. Taxonomy (NCBI): domain Eukaryota; kingdom Metazoa; phylum Mollusca; class Gastropoda; order Neomphalida; family Peltospiridae; genus Gigantopelta; species Gigantopelta aegis. The sequence continues at coordinate 13,175,119 of NC_054713.1, read as the reverse complement.
GTTTTAAAGGGACATATCCTAGTTTCAACCCGTGAAAATTAACACTAAGTTTAATTAATCTACAAACCTGTAACACATTTGGATAAAGTTACAACAGGGTGAAACCTGAGTCTGTGACCTTGAATTGGTGAAATACCCTCTAAAAAACAAGACAAACTCGACTCCATAATTGTTACTTCTCAGACGCACGTGAGTTTCTAAAAATATGAGAAATGCATTTTGTGATATTAAAAACACCAGGATGACCAAAAACACTTCGAATGTACGGAAATGGATAATCTAAACAATAAATATAAGTAAAGTATGATTTCAGTTATCAAAATGGCTCTAATAGTAAAAAAAAAATGTCTTAGTGTTTAAGAACTAGGGTATGTCCCTTTAATACAGAAATACCACATCACAGTACACTGACATACGCAGGAACATGTTCTTTGTCCTGATTAAGTTTTTTCTTGTTCCATCCAGTGCACCACGACTGTTCAAAAGCCGTGGTATGTGCTTTCCAGGGAAAATGTAGTAGGTTTCCTCTGATGACTACGTGTCAGAATTACCAAATGTTTAACATCAAATAGCCGATGATTAATTAATCAATATGCTCCAGTGGTGTCGTTAAACAAAACAAACTTTGTCCACTTCACTGTCTTTCTTCGACAGATTTAACTTGTCTCAATAAGTACATCTCATTACAAATGGTGTTGGTAGATTGATAAGGAAGGGAGGAAATATTTTATTTAACGATGCACTCAACACATTTTATTTACGGTTATATGGTGTCGGACATACGGTTAAGGACCACACATATTGAGAGAGGAAACCCACTGTCGCCACTTCGTGGGCTACTCTTTTTTATTATCAGCAAGGGATCTTTTATATGCACCAGCCCATAGACAGGATAGTACATACCACAGCCTTTGATGTACCAGTCGTGGTGCACTGGCTGGAGCGAAAAATAGCGCAATGGGCCCACTGACAGGGATCGATCCCAAATCGACCACGCATCAAGCGAGCGCTTTACCACTGGGCTACACCTTGCCCCGATCAATAAGGAGTTAAAGATATGAATTGATACACAAGCAAAAGGTATCGTGTATTGTATCACCAGCAGTAGTATCGTGGTACATCGATACATCAGTGTATCATGACGCCCCTACTATGTTTGGTTAATTCTCAAACCTGTAACACACTGGGCTAAAATCACAATACAGAGAAACAATGTGAAAATGGGGAAATACACTCTAAAAATGTACAAAGCTTAGGTCATCTCGAAATCAGTTACTTCTCTGAGGTACATGCATTTTAAAAAATATGAAAAGTGTATTTCATGGTATTACACTGTAGGAACACTCTGGATGACCAGAAACAATTTGGATGTACTACAATGGATCACAAGTATCACCAAACAGAAACCCCTAGTACTAATACTATAGTCACATACATAAATAAGTATTCTATATTTATATTATATAACTATTGCACACTCAGCGTTAGTGGTTGGGGGTACCTGTGGAATGGATAATCAAAAATGCCACCAATAGTGAAAAATACTACATATTGTTTAACAACTAGGATGTGGTACTTTATAAGGAACTATCCAGAGTTAGTTTAGTTTTATTCTTGCATAGAATACGAATATGTTAGAAAATTTGTTTATAATTTTCATTATTATGCATACTTACCTAGTCCTAGCACAACAACAATGCTAAGTTGAATAAAACTATCTATAACCAATACATTCCTGGTCATCGTAATGTTTTGAAGCTTCTCAATATCAATTTTTATTTAAAATAATTTTGTACATAATATAATTTACAATTCCTTCCAATAGTCAAAGAAATGTTTTAATAATTCAGCCAAAGGTGATTCCAAATGTATCTATGTAATTATTTACATTTAAAACATGCGTAAGATAGTGATTTTAAAAATAGGAAAAAGTAGGATGTGTGTTTTATTTTGTTGAGGGAACAAATGGAAGTCTTGTCAGGGCTGAAAACTCTGGATTGTCTCATCAACACAAAATCAGACTAATAAAGTAAACTGACAGTTCCTGTACGTAATATAAATACAAGAAAAGATAAAATATTATGTGAGCAGATGTGACATACAACATGTATCAAACAAGTCTAAGAAAAACTTACTTCCATACTTCAATAATATTAAATTTATAATCTTAGATATGGAAGTAAACATTATATTATATATACATGCATGTATGCATATTAAATTACATGTAGTTAATTTCATTATAATAAAATATCAAAAATAAAATAACAAGGCATTTAATTTTCATATCTGATATCAAATATATTTATTATTACAATTTTAATTATTATTATTATTATTTTTTATAATAACATTTAATAGCTCCAAAATATTGAACAGGGACAAAGCATGGTCTGGACATTGGAGGGTGGGGTACGGGTGGGGGTGGGGAGGTTCCAGTAAGAACTTAGCGACCCTTTTGTCAACATTTACCCTAGACATGAATAAGCAAATATTGCACCGTAAAAACATTGTTTTAATGCCAGCGGTGGGGGTGGAGGGTTGAGTGAGATTCATCCACACCCAGCCTATACCCCTGTTAGAAATGGAAAGCCCAACCCTACTGGAGGACCAAAATAAGTTTGGGTTTTTTGTCCTACTCAATATAAATAAAGATATAAAGAGCCTGCATATGTATTCTGCCCAGCATTTACTGGATAAATATAATTAATTTATTAAAAATGTAATTAGACTGAAGCAAATATATTTATTATAAACACATAACCTTTGAAAACCTCAACAAATAGAGCAAAATAATGAAAACACTTCAAATTATTGTTTATGACTTGATAAGAATGAAGGAAATGTTTTATGTAACAATGCACTCAACACATTTTATTTACGGTTGTATAGCGTCAGACATATGGTTACGGACCACACAGATATTGAGAGAGGAAATCTGCTGTCGCCACTTCATGAGCTACTCTTTTCGATTAGCAGCAAGGGATCTTTATGTGCACCATCCCATAGACAGGGTAGTACATACCACAGCCTTTGATATGCCAGTCATGGTGCACTGGCTGGAACGTTAACTTGATAAATGTAGTCATCTACAAACTGTTTACGTGATCCTTTAAATCATGTATTGGTTATGCATAATTACTAATTAATCTTTTAATTTCTTTTTAAATTAAAAAAAAAGGTTATGCAAACCAAAATAGGCTATGGAGTTTCTTTTGGCATAACATCTTTTTAGGTTATGCAAATAGTGAATTTATGGAGGCCTATAAATTATGACATTAATCTAAAGGAATAAATCCTGTCTGGACGGAGGAGCTGATGAAAGTCAACAAATGTGCTCATGACAGGCGTGTGCTACAACAGCTTGCTCTGAATGTTAACGTTCATACCCTATAACCATGACCAAAGGTATAACATGACACAACCAATAAAAAATGTAACATTATTATAAAACTAGAAACAACAAAATAATTATAATTACATAAAAAATATTAGTAAATATAAACCAAGAGATCACAAAATAATTATAATTATATATAAAAAAATATTAATACATTTAAAACAAAATAATTATAATTACAGTGTAAATAAATAATTATTACAAACTATAAAACTCAGTATGTGTATCACAAAATAATTAATATCACAAACTATAAAACTCAGTATGTGTATCACAAAATAATTAATATCACAAACTATAAAACTCAGTATGTGTATCACAAAATAATTATACATGTGTAGCTACAAAATATAAAACTAAGTATGTATATCACTAATTATTACAACACTACAGTATATATAAATTTTAAAATATTAATAAATATAAAACAAAATGCATGACAAAATACAACTACATATAGTGGTGAAATGAATTTTCCTTGACCAGTGCCGCCACTACTGGGCTGAAGGCTGGAGTGGACGCTGGGGTGGAGGCTGGGGTGGATGGTGGGCTTGATCACAAAATTACTAAAAAGTATATTGATTCAACTAACAAATATTTTTCAGACAAGATAACCATAACAATCATACATGTAGGTCGTTTGCCCTGCTAGGTTAAAAAATATGTGTGTATAAAGGGCCGGTGATGTCATGAGTATTTTTTTTATGGTTTTGATTTTGATTTTGATTTTGTTTTTAGTTTTGTGTGTGTGTCGAGCCTTAGTTATTTTTTGTCGACTATGTCAGACATATACCACATACTATACTTCTGTCAAAACATAAATAAATTACTTGCCAACATATAGTGGCTTTGTACCCTTTGTTGCTTCTATTATCGCAACCTACATTGTGTATTTGAATGATCATCACGGGTAATTTAAATCAACTGTTTAAATATATAATTATACATGTATGTCCACAAATAATGTATAAAAATGTCTTTGAAACCTTAAATTGTCATTTGTCAGGTACAAATATGAAATGGAGTAATTGTATCTTCAGCAGTTATTACATGTGATTGTCAAACATAATGCAATTGCAATATAAAATGACATAAATTCATCATGGTTTGAATATCATACATGGTTTTTAAAATATTTAATGAAAATATCTAAAAATGATCACAAAAATATCAATAAACTTATTGCTGAAAATTTATAAATACTATAAAATAAAAGAATTACAAGAATAATCCTTTAACAAAAAGTATGGTATTTGTGTGCAAAACTTATTTCCTGGAAATAGTAAATATTTTATATATAGGTATTTGTGTGCAAAACTTATTTCCTAGAAATAGTAAATATTTTATATATAGGTACATTGTATTTGTGTGCAAAACTTTAATCCTGGAAATACATGTAGTAAATATTTTACATCTAGGTACAGGCATTTATGTGCAAAACTTTGTTGCTTGAAAAAGTAAAAATGTTTACATCAAGTCTTGTAAAATTTACTTCTAAGTGTACAATGACCAAAACTTGTCTGAAAAATCCCAAACTTTTTATGTTTTATCTGGATACTTCAAAACAATGTTGAACAAAAACTTGGAACATCTACAATTCATATATAATACAATGTATATTAAGATTTCATTCACAAGTACCACACAATGTTTTTAGAGGATTATATACCCATAATTAATATTCTTCAAAACAATGAGGCCACAAAAAAAAAAAAAAAAAAATGGCTCATCTACAATTCATGTTATATATTAAGCAATTAACAAATATCTCCATAGTACATTCATGACAACAAAACTTAAACCAAAATATTAGTTAAAAGATTTAAAATTCAAATAAACAATTAGTAAATAATTTTGTACTACATGTAATATCACTGTACAAACATTTAACCAAGGTAAATATCACAGAGCTCTACACTGTAAATCACAAATAATATTACCAAGAAAACATTTCAAATTGCATAAAAACAATATACAGTGCAACCCCTCTAAACCGGACACCCTTGGGACCAAGTAAAATGTCTTGTGTTAAGAGGTATCCAGTTTAGAGAGGTTAAGTTTGTACCGATTTAAAAAAAAAAAGGACAGTGCAAACTGTCTGGTTTGGGGGGAATTCCGGTTTACAGAGTGTTCGGTTTTGATAGGTTGTACTGTAATACATGTGTAAAAACACTCATTAGATACATTATCACATTTATTTTACCATGTGGTTATTAGTAATACCACTGTTACAAACACTCTTGAATTAAAAAAAATTCATAATATAATATTTATCCAAATGTCATTTTGTGCGTACTCTTAAGAAAACATATGATCTACATTAATGGAGGAATTTACATCAAAGTACACAAATGTGGCTAAAAATAGATCTAAAAATACTTGTCAGCAGTAAAACATCCATTCCCTGACTTCAGTTCAATTAGATTTTTGTGCTTATATACAATTAAGTTTCAAGCACACACCTCAGCTATCTGGGCTGTTAGTCCAGGACAGTGGGTTAGTTGTTAGTTGGTTAGTGGTTAGTGAGAAAGTAGAGGAAATAGTGGTCTTACACCCACCCATTGAACCCTTAAGAACAGCTGCAAACCCTGTACTTACCAGCCTGTAGTCCGATGGCTTAACCACTGCACCACAGAGGCCGGTCCATTCCCTCAAATGCACAAATAAATTAACCCTGAAGATGTGAATTTAGAAGCATGAATAAATGAAACCTAAATGTATATATTCTCATGTGTAATGTTGTGAGCTGCATAATCTGACTTTTTAGATCTGTGTATCAGAATTCAAATTAATGACATATTATCCAATGTTCAATATTAATGTTCAATTTGTGGTTTCAAAAAACAATATTAACCAATGACCGTAATCAATAATATAACATCATGGTTCTGCCAAGAAATGTGTGAGGTAGAAAAAAGTAAACGTAATTCTTGATTAACAAAATGTGAAATTCAAGACTTTATTACACTTAATATAGTTTAGAACCAGGGGCATAATTCACTAAATGCTCGCAGCTTTGTGATCTCGCAGTGCAATGCTGAAAGACTTAACAATGAGGATGCTTTGTTGTCTAGCAGAGCCGATAGGAGAATTTTGTGAATTAGGCCCCAGGCTTATTACCGTGCCCATATTCAATTAAGGTTCAAGCATGCTGTCCTGGACACAGACCTCATATATCTACACTTGGGTCAGTGGGTTAGTGGTTAATTAATGAGAGAGAAGTTTGTGTAATAGTGGCCTAGCTTACACATACCCAGTCATTAAAACTCAAGTTTGGATGAGAGCCAGTATCAAGTTGTAAACACAGTACCTTCCAGCATAACATCTGATGACGTATCCACTAAAACAGAGGCCATGCAGTCAAAAATAAATAATTTATTTGAAGTGGATAACAAGAATATACCAATGAAATAAACAGATAAAGTTTGTTTTGTTTAACGACACCACTAGAGCACATTGAATAATTAATCATTGGCTATTGGATGTCAAACACTTGGTAAATCTTACATAGAGTTTTAGAGAGGAAACCCGCTACATTTTTCCATTAGTAGCAAGGGATCTTTCATATGCACTTTCCTACAGACAGAAAAGTACATACCACAGCTTTTGACCAGTTGTAGTGCACTGGTTGGAACTAGAAAAAAACCCAAACCGTTGAATGGATCCACCGAGGTTGTTCGATCCTGCGAAGCAAGCACCTCCAGCAAACACTCAACAGACTGAGCTAAATTCCACCCAAGAATACCAATGAGACAAAGATTAATTAATATTAATGGGTGTATCAGTGAAATATCAGTTAACCATTCTTTTCAACTGATACTTCACTTATTCCAATATATACTATAGGTGACTTATACACCACTAGTCAAGTATAATTCACTTATAAGTGTGTATAAGTCATTTCCATAAGGGAATGAATGCATGTGTTATGTGTATGACTGGATTATATACATTTTATGTGTGCATTGGGATGAATTAAGTTTGTTGTGGACGAATCCATGGAAAGTAGGTCACAGTCACCTAGTTATGGTACAGGTATACATATACATGTATATGACACACCGCAAGCCCAAGTTATATTTACATGCAAGCTTTGATGGTCCTATATAAACTGATTAGGATGATATACCCTGGCCAAGAAAAGTTAACAGACAGTCATATGGACGGATGGATAAGTTGTCAAAGACTGGACAGACAGCCCAGATAGCTGAGGTGTGTGCCCAGGACAGCGTGCTTGAACCATATAAGCACGAAAATAAGTTGAAATGAATGAATAACTACATCACAACACAGGCCTGCGACATTCATCTGACATCACAACACAGGCTTGGGACGTCCATTTGACATCACAACACAGGCTTGGGACGTCCATCTGACATCACAAAACAGGCTTGGAACATCCATCTGACATCACAACACAGGCTTGGGAGTCCATCTCACATCACAACACAGGCTTGGAACATCCATCTCACATCACAACACAGGCCTGCGACGTCTGTCTCTTGAGTTTCGCTCCTTTCCGTACCGGCGTTCTGGAACTCACAGACCGTGCAGTTTTGTCTTCAGTGACAGGAGATTCTGATAAAACACAAAAAGTAGAATAGACAATGAGTTGTGGCACTATAATGATGGTGCATTTTAATACACAAAATAAATATATAAACAAAAGAGTTCTGTACGTTAATAACACTGGCGTAGGAAGTGGGGGAAGAGGGCAAGGGGAGGGGGAGGGCATGTGCTCACCCTTGTTTTCTTGCTCCAGTAGCAGCAGTGATGGTTTATACATATTTAAGGATTGTCTGTTATTTCTTTTACATTCATCGGGGTATAAACAAACAAAAATCATCCACAAACTACATGTATGTCACATAATGTGAATCGGTGAAGCCATTCTCATATAAGTTTGTGGATGATTTTTTTGTTGATACCCAGATATACGTGAAAGAAATAACAGACAATACTTATAATTAAATTTAAATCATACAGGCCAATAATAACACTAACATCATACTTTATTTTGAATTATTTTTTATCCACAAACAGTAACGCTCAATAAGACAACTTGCCCATATAAAATGATGTCATCAGATATAACGTTCCCTGATGAGGTAATTTTTACATTCATCGTAAAATGAACAAACTCCAGTTGCTACGTCTGGACCAATTATATATATGTGTGTGTGTCTCCCCCCCCCCCCCCCCCAACCTTTTGGCACCTTCCTAGACCACTGAATAATATTAAAGGGACTGTCCTAAGTTTTCTGCCACTGATAACATTGATTAAGACATTGGTGACTAAAATTACATAATATTAAAAATATTTTTGTGCATAATATGTTACGGTATATTAGATGTGCTTCTAATCATCCTAATGATTGTACTAGGCATAACTTTCCATAACTTTCCATATATATATATGTTATATGGTAAAACATGGATAATTGCACCAATTCACACACTTTGGGTTTTTGTTTTTCACACCCAGATGAACGTAAAAGAAACACCAGACAACCATTTAATAAACAATTTGTTTTAAATCTCACTATTTTTGTCCACTGACTACCGAGTGGGTTCCCCAGACGACCATTTAACCTTTAGACTACTAGATTACTTTTTAACAAAAAACACATTGAGTGAGTACAAGTTCATAATTTTTACTCACATATATTAACTTAAATGTTTTATAAATACATGTACATACAATAAAGTTCATATTTGAATCGGTAAGTATTATTTTCGTGGATTTTTCTAATTTGTATGATATTTTAGATCAATTAATGTTATGGGCATTTGTGGCCAGCTGTCCAGTACTTATGTCCATTATTCCCGGTAACAGTGGTCTTTTGACCAGAATTAAAAAAAAACCAAACTACGATTCATATCCCAATATTTGGTGATTTTCATTGTTGGTAAAAATATCAAATTTATTATCAAATTGGCTGTTATAATCAGCTATCGATCCCTGAAAATGACCGCGACCTGCCACCATTGTTGTCAAGCAAAAATACTTGCCGAAAACCACTTTTTGAACTAAAAATTCCAAGGTATTTTTCATTGAAAAGACATGAACAAAAGACACCAACTTGTCACGAAATCTGTTTTCTGTATTATACATCTGTTTCCGGTGAGTGCCGTGTGCAAAATGGCGAGAAATATGAATTGACGAATGCACTGTATTATACAGTGTACATTACGTCGACTGGGGTGACATTGGGTGAGATGTTTTGCCTGCAGTAGTCAGAAGGTTAATAAACAATTTGTTATAAATCTCACTATTTTTCTCCCCTGACTACTGGATGGTTCCCCGACAACCATTTAATAAACAATTTGTTTTAAATCTCACTATTTTTCTCCACTAACTACTGGGATGGTTCCCCAGACAACCATTTAATAAACAATTTTTTATAAATCTCACTATTTTTCTCCACTAACTACTGGATGGGTCCCCAGACAACCATTTAATAAACAATGTGTTTTAAAATCTCACTATTTTTCTCCACTAACTACTGGGATGGTTCCCCAGACAACCATTTAATAAACAATTTTTTATAAATCTCACTATTTTTCTCCACTAACTACTGGATGGGTCCCCAGACAACCATTTAATAAAGAATGTTATAAATCTCACTATTTTTCTCCACTAACTACTGGATGGTTCCCCAGACAACCATTTAATAAACAATGTTATAAATATCACTATTTTTCTCCAATGACTACTGGATGGGTCCCCAGACAACCATTTAATAAACAATGTTATAAATATCACTATTTTTCTCCAATGACTACTGGATGGGTCCCCAGACAACCATTTAATAAACAATGTTATAAATATCACTATTTTTCTCCAATGACTACTGGATGGGTCCCCAGACAACCATTTAAAGGGACATTCCTGAGATTGCTGCAATTTTTAAGATGTTATTGACTAACAGAGACTTTTTAAACGATAGTAATTACATATCAAACATATTTTTCTGCATAAAATATTAGTGGCTGTATATTAAATGTGTTTCTGAGCGTTCTTATGTTTGTACTAGGTTAAAGTTCATTTTATTTCCTGAATTATCTTTTTTCATATGTACGAAATTATTTGAAGATGAAATCCAGTTTGGGCTTAATTCTTACAAATATTAAGATGACCAGAAACACACTGAATATACAGACACCGATATTCTAAACAAGAAAATATATTTAATATGTAAGTTTAATAGTAGAAGTATTTTATTAGTCAGAAACATCTTACAATGCAGCAAAATCCAGGAATGTCTCTTTAATAAACAATTTGTTATAAATCTCACTATTTATTTCTGCTGACTCTGCTGACTCCTGGATGGTGGGTTCTGTTGTTTCTGGTTTCTGCTCTTCCTCCTCTTTGCTGGCGATAGACTCAAGCTGATCCTTGTACCGCTCGGTAGTCTTACTGCCGGATAGCGATTGGTGCTCCTCGCATAGCCACAACACCTTCCCATTGGCCATGTGACATCTGTAACCATAGCAACATAAGTCACTTTTAAACAGTAGAAATGTCCATGCCATCCAAGTGCTGGAACACATTCGTGAAATATTCATAAAATATAAACTTAATCGTGACATCTGTAACCATAGCAACATAAAAAAGTTTGTTTTGTTTAACGACACCACTAGAGCACATTGAATTATTCATCATCAGCCACTGGATGTCAAACATGTGATAATTTTGACACATAGGCTTAGAGAGGAATCCCGCTATATTTTTCCATTAGTAGCAAGGGATCTTTTATATGCACTATCCCACAGACAGGATAGCACATACCATGACCTTTGAATTACCAATCACAATGCACTGGCTGTAATGAAAAGTAGTCCAACTGACATGGATCGATCCTAGACCAACCGCGCATTAAGTGGGCACTTTACCACTAGGCTATACACCCCCCCCCCCCCCCCCCCCCCATAGCAATATAAGTCAGTTAAATACATGTAATAGTAATATCCATACCATCCATACGGTTATATGTCGTCGGACATATGGTAATGGACCACACAGATATTGAGAGAGGAAACCCAGTGTCGCCACTTCATGGGCTACTCTTTTCGATTAGCAGCAAGGGATTTTTTATATGCACCATCCCACATACAGGATAGTACATACCACAGCCTTTGTTACACCAGTTGTGGAGCACTGGCTGAAACGAGAAATAGCCCAATGGGTCCACTGCTGGGGATCAATCCTAGACCGACTGCGCATCAAGCGGACGCTTTACCACTGGTGTTAGAACATATTCAAGACATCAGAAGTAATACTTTAAATATGTATAGTGTCCACCTGTGTTACTTAGATTTACTTGTAATTCAGCAGACAAGATGTTTACAAATGCCTTTCTTGGGGCAACGAAAAGAATATTAAACTTGGTTTCATTACATGAAATTTTTATTTCATTTCAGAAATACTTAGGTATAATTTAATTATAAATGTTAAGACTTGTTTAAAACAATCTTGCCGCCTCCTTTAAATTCGAACTCATCTGCTCCTCCTCTGGCAGCTTCTCCTATCTTTCGACTTCTTTCGCTGTCCACCTCCACATCCCAGTCCTTGTACATGTATGTCCAATCACAACTGATGCTTTTTCAGGGGCTATATCTGTGCCACAGATCTGTGATTTCAAATCAAGTTTGACTGTTTGTTTAGTCTAGCTACCTACTTCAGAAAGTTTTTGGTGGTCATTTCTGGTGTTAAATTTACAAAAATCATTGCAGCAGTTTATTGATAAGAAATAGAAGTGATGTATGTTATATACCTTACAATTTACATGTAAAGCCATTCCATTAGTTTACATGTAGCTGACATAACAAACGCACGTAGCAAAACAAGTTTATTCATTTCTTGTAAAAATGTAAAAATGACGTCAGGGAACGTCATATTTGATGACACCTTTTTATATTGGTAATTTGTATTATGGAGCATTATTGTTCAAGAACCAAAAAAGGAATTGTGGTTTTATTAATATGCATGTTTCAAATTTAATTACAAGGACTGTCTGTTACTACTCTGGGTTTTTGTGTTGTTGTTCATACCTCTCTGAATCTAAAAGAAATAACAGACAATCCTTAAATATATGGTATCTGTGGTGTATCAGGTCATTAATCTTGATATGAAATGGACGTGTGTGTAACATCATATATATTGTACCTCTTCAGGCCTCCAAGTGTACGTTCTGTATCTGCCTCCATCACAGTCTTCAGCATCAGAGTGTATTCCTCCTGAAACTCGGACATCATCTTTGTACACCACTGAAAAATTAACGACAATGCTTTCAGCTCAACAATGCATCGGAAACACTGCAAAACCCTTTATGATTTCACGATCCTATTCCAATATACATGTATTTTTTAGTAAAAGTGCCCTTGACTTTCGATGCAGGAACCTGAAACATTAACTAATTCAATAATCCCATTCCTATATGTCAAGATTCGTGAACATCGGATGAGAAATGAAGTCACTGGATTGGTGACATCCTAATTTCTATTAATAAACATAACCTTGACCTTTGATGCAGAAAAGCTAAACATGAACGTGTTCAAGATGTCATAATCCTATTCCTACATGTCAAGTTTCATGAAAATTGGATGAGAAATGAAGTAACTAGACTGGTGTCATATTTCTATTTTTAATAATAGTGACCTTGACCTTTGATGCTGCAAGGTGAAAAGCGAACTTGTTCAAAACATGATCCTATTCCTGTATGTAAAATTTCATGAAAATTGGATAAGAAATGCATTACACGAGTTAAAGTTAGTTTGTTTTGCTTAACAACACTAGCACATTGATTTATTAATCATCGGCTATTGGAAGTCAAACATTTGGTAATTCTGACATATAGTCTTAAAAGAGAAAACCAGCTAAAGTTTTTCCATCAGTAGCATGGGATCTTCTATATGCACCATTCCACAAACAGACAGCACATACCACGGTCTTTAATATACCAGTTGTGGTGCACTGGCTGGAACGAGAAATTGTTGAATTAATTTAACAACGGGGATAAATCCTAGACCGACTGCACATCAGGCGAGCGCTCTTCCACTGGGCTACATCTTGCCCCATGCATTATGTACGTACATAAATATGGGCAAGATGCTGTATGTCCTAGATAACTCTTCTTGAAGAAGTAACAAACTTTAAATAACAATCAAATGTCATGTACAGGACAATGGTAACATACTGTCTCTACACAGAAGTAACATTTTGTAGTATATACAATGTTAACAATTCAGAAAATAGAAAACAAAGCAACAAAGAAAATAGCATGCAACATTTGCAGACATCAAATAGACAAAAACTCAGCATGGTCTCTGTGTATTTCCCTGCACCCACCTGGCATCCTCGTCCTCTACCACTAATAAAGCTGGTCTGACCCATGGCACTAACTAATGACAG
>NC_054713.1:12046305-12073805 GCF_016097555.1 Gigantopelta aegis | reverse complement strand
AACAAGAACAAATTATGTCATACCGTTATTAAACATGTACATCGACAGAAATATTCAGTTTTAAAATCCGAATACAATTACAACCGGCCCTATTACATACATGTACGATTTGTAAAACTTCATTGAAAAACCCCAAAACTGTATTACAAGCTCGTGTGCAGGGCTGCGTTCAGCTAGACCGAGCGGGAAAACGTCCGTTAGACTGCTTCACAGTAAACCAAATGGCCACGCTGGGAACCAATAAAATAGCTGGCTGGTTTGGGGGCTGGTCTAGTCTGTGGCGAGCGACGTTTATAGGATGGTCGAGTCATGCTTTCTCAGAAAATATTTTGAAAAACAAGCGAGAAGTTTTTTTGTTTAACGACACCACTGGAGCACATTGATTTATTAATCATCGGTTATTGGATGTCAAACATTTGGTAATTTTGACAAATAGTCTCAGAGAGAAAACCCGCTTCATTTTCCTGTTAGTAGCTAGGATCTTTTATATGCACCATCCCATAGACAGGATAGCATACCACGGCCTTTGATATACCAGTCGTGGTGCACTGGCTAGAACGAGCAATAGCCCAATGGGTCAACCAAAAGGGGAAAAAACCGAAGGAAATTTGCTTTAGCGGAGGGTGTGTGTGTGTGTGTGTGTGTGTGTGTATGTGTGTGTGTTCCGACTCCCATAAATCCCCCTGCGCAATTGCCTGTATTAAAATTATACTGACCTGTTACTATAAAAACACCACGAAAAACATTTTAAAAATTGCCTTTTATAGATGAACAATTATTATGTTGATAAACGTTAACCCTAAAGGTACCATATACAATCGAATGTTTGACAACTGTCAAGTGTAACGGTAGTATTCACTGTTTCAAGAGGGCTGGACGTAGCCCAGTGGTTAAGCGCTCGCTTGATGCGCGGTCGGTCTGGAATCGATTACCGTCGGTGGGCCCATTGGGCTATTTCTCGTTCCAGCCAGTGCACGACAACTGGTATATCAAAGGACGTGGTATGAGCTATTCTGTCTGTGGGATGGTACATATAAAAGATCTTTTGCTACTAATGAAAAAATGAAGCGGGTTTCCTCTCTAATACTATATGTCAAAATTACCAAATGTTTGACATCCAATAGCCTTCACTGTTTCAAAGTGTCTGTGTTCTGTGTATGGACATTAATTTAAGCAACATCATACTCTTTTCGTCTAGAAAACGATGCCTTTTAAATGTATCATGCCTGTTGTACATAGTAACAAATCGTTAAAATGCTGATACAGGTTTGAAGTTTTCACGCCAGGGACATTTATGAATCATATTTAATATGCATAGACACGGTTGGATATATTTTTATTGGGACTTATGTTAGTCCATTCCCATAACTTCGATGTACCCCAAAAACCCAGTATTTAACAGACAAATTTCTTTTAAAATTAATTTAAAATACTTACATTTCCATAAAGTTTGTCCAGTTCTTCATTTTTTAAAATGTCATCAGGGTATCCTATTTTTTCATTAATTGCATCCGCCTGAAAGACAGCAAGACATATCAAAGCCGATTTCCAACAAAATGGCGGGTAGTTTATGGGAAGAATGCTTGTTTAACGATTACTTGCCAGGATGCTGCCCCTTAGATCTCTCTCTCTCTCTCTCTCTCTCTCTCTCTCTCTCTCTCTCTCTCTCTCTCTCTCTCTCTCTCTCTCGCGTCCTCAATCTCTCTCTCTCTCCTCTCTCTCTCTCTCCTCTCTCTTCTTCCTTCCACTCTCTCTTCCTCCTCGCCTCGCTTCCTCCAATCTCTCTCTCTCTCTCTCTCTCTCTCCTTCTCTCTCTCTCTCTCTTCCCTCTCGCTCTCTCTCTCTCTTGCTCTCTCTTTCCTCCATACCTCTTCCTCTATATCTCCCTCTACCCCTCTCCATTCGCCTTCTCTCTCCTCTCCTCTCTCATCTACCTCTCTCTCTCTTTGCTCTCTCTTTCACTCGGTCTTCCAGAGAGAGAGATTCCTCCTCCTCGAGAGAGAGAGAGAGAGAGATCCTCTCCTGAGAGAGAAGAGAGAGAGAGAGGAGAAAGGGCTTTCCCTCTAGAATCACTATCTCAAGCCAGTATTGATCTCAGGTACCCTCCTCGCAAAAAAATCTCCTCACCCTATTCAACACCACTGGATAGAACCCCAACTAGTCGACGTTTAAAAAGGTTGCCGTTAAACACAACATTCCTTTCTTTCGAATTCTCTCTTCTTAAAAGATACATTCCTTTCGTTTCCAGTTTCCTTGTTCAACTGACATCCCTCTGGCCACTTCCTGGTGGGCATTGTCCATCCAATCCTCTCTCATTCTCCCAGCAACTCCTTGAAGGCCCTCTCGTAAATCCGATCATCTCCAGAGCCTGGAAAGAGAGAGAGAGAGTATTAAATACACGGAGAGAGAGAAAGGGACGAGCAGAGAGCAATCACTATCCATCCAAATGACATCGGCATTATCGGGTTTTCTTCTTGAGCCTATAGGTTTACTGCCTCACCGAGCTTTTCATTTCTTCAGAGAATCGCTTCCTTTCGTTTCCAGTTTCCGTGTCAACTGCCTTTTCAATCGCCATCTTCCTGGTGGCCTTGTCCATTGAGCTTTCCCCCCTACACAGGCCGTCTCCACCCATTCCCCTCGATTATTTTCCTCAAACCGGCTCAATGAGTTCCAGCCTTTTTCTTTCCTCCACTACACCCTCTTCTCTCTCCTCACTAACCTCCTAACAACTTTCCCACCCTGTCCTTGCCCGACAGACACACCCCAGGACTTCCGCATGACTAACAACTCCCTGTGTGCTCTAGATAGCCCTCAGATGTTGCTTGAACCTCTTGAATTATCATATAAGCACGAATAGAAGTTGAAATAAATAAATAACATACCTAGAGTTAGGCAGGAACAATGGCTCTTCGCCACTCCCGAAAAACATAAAAGTGTTCTAACGTTCGCTTTTTGTTTAACGGCCAGATGAAGTGGTCAAAAGTAGAAAATTAAAGATTTTTTTGATTTTTTTAAAAAATGGTTAAAATGATCAAATGAAATAAGTGTATTACACAAATGGTCAAAATTAA
Organism: Gigantopelta aegis; assembly: GCF_016097555.1. NCBI lineage: Eukaryota > Metazoa > Mollusca > Gastropoda > Neomphalida > Peltospiridae > Gigantopelta > Gigantopelta aegis. The sequence goes on along the minus strand of NC_054713.1, from coordinate 12,070,734 downwards.
CAAATAAAAGGTGTGTGACATTAAATATATGGTTAAAATGATCAAATGAAACAAGTGTATTACAAAAATGGTTAAACTTAACAAATAAAGGATGTGTGACATTAAAGATATGGTTAAAATGATCAAATTACAAGTTTGTAGCATCAAAGATATAGTTAAAATTACAATTAATGTGTGTGATATGAAAGAAATGGTTAAAAATATCAAATTGAAGAAATGTGGCATTAAAATATTAATGGTTAAAATGATAGAATTTAAGAAGTATGGCATTAAAGGTATGGTTGACGTGTGAACTAAAACAGTCAAATATATTTCCTTCTGGATGATTACATTACTGATTTTAAAGTTTATCCTGATACTTACAGTTCTGTTTAGCCATTTTCATCGAATGAGGAATCGACAAAACATTCGACCTTGCCTACTAGCCCTCTCTTTGTGACTCTCATAACTCGTTGCAGGGTTCGAAGACCTTGTCCGGGAAGTCTTCTCCCTACCGTATTTTTTCTTCCTCCCCTTTAAATCTTTTTTTGTCAGTATCCTGTATAAATTGTTCCCTCTTGTTCAGCCTAATAATCTTGATTTACCGCCCCCCCCCTGCTTCTAAAAGGTCCCCATCCTGGCCCCTCCTGTTTGCATCCCTGTTGTTTCGTTAGGCTAAAATCTCTCTTCCACCTTACCCTGTATATCCTTCTCCCCGTTCATGTAAATCATGTAAACCGTCCCTCCCCCCCCTAGTCTTTGATTTACCATCCCCCTCTTAATCTTTTTTCAAATCTGTAATTTCCTGTTTGTATATTGCGTAAATGTAGTTAAACCCTTGCTCCCAAATGAATCTCTTGACTTCCGTATTCCCTAAAAAAAATACCCAGTCTCATGTTTCCTCCCTCATTTCTCTCTCCTTTAAACAGCTGTAGAATCCCCTCCCTTCCCCAATTTATTTTTTTGTTAAAGCTTCTCTGAGAAATGAAATTCCTGAAAACCCCCTTTATCCTGTTTCCCCTTTTCCCTAATTTCAGGTAACCCATTTCTTTCCCTCTTGTTCCTAAACCCGCCATGACCATGTAATTGATGTCTCTTCTTCTTCTGAATGTGAGAACGAAAAATAGGTTCACCTTCAGCTATTGATTCGGCGAATGACACCCCTTTCATCTTCAGACAAAATGATACCATTTTATGGTCCCCCCTCTTTTCCATCACTCCAACAGCCAAACGGATAGGGTTATTGGTCTTCCTGGTCCTGTAGTCCATCAACAGACCCTCAACCATAAGGGTTATGGTCTTGGCGAGTGGCACTCATCAAACAGACAAATGGATAAGGGGTTCCCCTTTCCCCCCCCTGAGTCGGTATCTCTCAACAGAAAATATAATAAGGGGTTATGGTCCTCCCTTCAGTGGCAGGTTCCTCACCAGACAAAAGGGATTAAGGGTTATGGTCTTGGGGAGTGGCCCTTCCTCAACAGACCAACTCCTCTAAGGTTTATCGTTACTTCCCCTCCTACTCTTCTATCTTACTCAACAGACAATGGATAAGGGTTATGTCTTAGGGCCTGGCAAGGTCTTAAACCAACATCTTCCTAAGGGAGTCTTTCCGACCCTCTCAGTCCTCAATCAGACAATTATAATATGGTTTCTTGTACGGGGAGTGGCCCCATTCAACAGCTTCGAATAATAAGGGTTCATCGTCTTGGGTAGTGGCCCCATCAAAGTAATAAATCTTTGTCGTCCTCGGGTCCCTGGCTCTCTGACAGTTTCCAACAAAACACCCGACAATGACTCATAGTTAAAAAGACCTCTCTCCCCTTCTCTTTGACTCTCCATTCTTGTGCACGTTCTGTATGGTTTTCCCCCGTTAAAAACTCTTGTGGATTCCTTCCTCTATTTTCCAGTTCAATACACCCTCTCTCTCTCTCTCTCTCTCTCTCGAGTCCTCTCTCTCTCTCGATTCTCTCTCTCTCTTCTCTCCTCTCTCTCTCTCTCTCGCTCTCTTCTACACGGGTGCTGTTTTATACCTTGTTGTAATCCAGAAAGAACTTCTTCCAAATTTCGACGTGTCAAACTGATCGCTCTTGTTTCTGTGCAATCCTCCACACCATGTAGTTCGTCTATCGTCCTGTAAGTTATTAAAGGACACCTTTTCTTATAATCAGAAGCTTTATTTACCGTCGACTTCTAAACCAGGGGCCGTATTACAGGGTGGTGGTGATAGGTGCAGATCATTTTAATCAGGAAATGAATATATGTTGAACGACACTTCATTAAATTGTGTAAACGCGACTATTGTGTCCTAATATTTTATATTTAAGAAAACAGAAAGGGGACAGGATACCAGCAGGCCTCCACAAACGGCTACCAGAACGACGCGCGAGAGAGAGAGAGAGAGAGGAGAAGCGCCGCGAGAATGCGAGAGAGCGACGCGGCGAGACGAGCGAGCTGAGAGATGAGAGAGTTGAGGAGAGGAGAGCGGAAGAGCTCGATTCGAGGGGGGAAAGAGAGGAGAAATGCCCCTCGAGTCAGGGATCCGAGGAATGAGAAGTAAGCGGACGAACAGAGTGAAAGCAGATAGTACAGAAAGGAAAGGGAGGAACTGAGGAGGAGAACGACCACATCAGTGCGAGGAGAGAGAGGAAAAAGGAACGAATGGGAGAGAAAGAGGCAAACGAGATACTATATCTAACGGGAGGGGATGTTCGAATTTATAACCGTCCAAATCTCCGTCTACCCCGCAACGGCAGAGTACTCTCCTCTTATCAAATTACGATAGAGACTTAGTCATGTTCGGATTTAAACCTGTCCAATCTCCGTCTAGCTCTCAACGTCAGAGTCACCCCTTCCTAGTACACATATATAGATATAATCTTACTCATGTTCCATTATAAACGTCAAATATCGACTACTCTCAAACGGCAGAGTACTAGCTATACACACATATATACTTAGTCAGTTCGTTTATAACCGTCGAGCGCAGCCCCTCACCGTTGGGTGTGTCTTTAATGAGAATCCACAGGTCTCCGAAATAGTTGGGCGAACGGTTGATGTCTCATCGGTCTCTTTAATCTGTATCTCCACCTCGGGAACGCTCATGATCTCCTGGAAATACTTTAACCACTTTATCTGAAACAGGTAAACAACATTTTGTTTAACGACACCACTAGAACACATTGATTAATTAATCATCGGCTATTGGAAATCAAACATTTGGTAATTCTGACAGGTAGTAACCAGAGGAAATCCGCTAAATGTTTTCATTTGTAGCAAGGGTTCGTTTATATGCCCTATCCCCAAAGACAGGACAGCACATACCACGGCCTTTAACCAGTTGTCGTGTACTGGTTGGAATATTAGTTTGCTTTGTTTAACAACACTACTAGAACACATAATTGTTTAAGCATTGGCTTTTGATGTCAAATATTTGGTCATTGTGACATATAATTATGTTCCAACAAGAAACGTCCCCAGTAGCCGAAAGGCATCTTTTATATACACGTTCCAACAGACAGGACAGCATATACCAAAACAAAAACCGCACTACAGTGCGTCTCACACAGGGAATGTTTTTCATAATATTATATGTTGTTTACTACAAGTTATTTACATGTATTTCTGAGCACACAAAAATAGTATTTAAAAAAAAAGAAGGTTATTTTCAAAACATTTTTTACTTTTCTTCTTACATGAAACCAAACTGAAAATATTTACAAAAAACACATCTTTGTAGAAGGATGTGACGGACTATAGACGAATACTCTATTCCATAAACTGTCATGTTTGAAGATAAATTTGTATCTATAGGATTACATTTCTTTACTAATCAAACTCCAACAAATGCATTTGAAAGAGAGGATGAGCTAGCTTTGGAAGAGAAAGGAAAAACAAAAGAAAGGACAGAGAAGTAGTGATGCTCCAGAGATCGATTATAATCGAACATTGATCGGTTTGACTCAACCGATTTGATGATCGGTTATAAAAATCCATAATCGATTGTGTGGGAAAATGTGAACTGTAACTGTACCCCCAATTTAGATGCTATAATTGATTTAAATATGTTGGGGTTAGTGTTTATTTTCATGGCTACATAAATATACTGAAAGGAAAAAGAAACGTCGGGTCAGCTTTAAAGCCAGCAGATCAAATTGTAAGACATGATATGTACAATTGTACTACATATCTATGAAGGACGGACATTAATGATGATACTGTAAAAATGGTTTTATTGAAATGTGAAAGAAAATGGCAACATAATCCGATTGCAAATGAGGGTACCCCCCTCCCCCCCTCCCCCATAATTGAAAGCAAACACTCATGGAAACAATTCATTAGTATCCGTCACATTCTCGTTAGTCTGTGTATGAGTCCACTAGTCTCACTGGTCTCGCTAGTACCGTGTGTGAATCTCTGAGCTGGGCAAGGGTGATGGGTGGGTGTGGACGATTCCTCACTTTCCTGTTCAACTGATCCCACAAGTGCTCGATGGGGGGACAGATCGGAGCTGTAAGCGGGCCAGTCGAGGCGGACGATGTTGTTCGCTGCAAGGAAGTCCCTACACACTCTTGCAACATGCGGCCTCGCATTCTCTTGTTGCAATGTCATGTTGTTTTGCTGGACAAAGGGCGATGAGGCTGCAGGATCTCATCCCTGTATCGGACGGCTGTCAGGTTCCAAGTGATGACAACCAAAGACGTTTTCAACCCATGGGGAATTCCACCCCAGACCATGACTGAGCCACCCCCAGATCTGTCCGTCTCATCAACGCAAGCGTCGGCAAATCTCTTCCCACGACGCCGATACACGCGACGTCGCCCGTCCAACCGGAAAAGTGTGAACCTTGATTTATCCGTGAACAGTACACGCCTCCATTGCATCATGCGGAACCTTCCCGGTGCATGTGCACGCAGCCAATTCATCCGACTTAATGGCATCAGAGGGAGACCAACATAGGGACGACGCGCAACGAGATTGGCCTCTCTCAACCGATACCTTACAGTTGTGGGGTGGATGGGACGATTGTGGGTGCCTATGGTGTTGCGACCAGTTTCGGTGGCAGTAAGGTGATGATCGTGCAAATGCGCAAGCTTGCTTGCTCGGTCCTCTCGGCGTGACGTTATACGTGGGTTCCCGGACCGGGGACGGTCGGCAACCCTTCCTGTAACCCGTAAACGTATCACAAGACGTTGTATGGTTCGAACATTCACACCAAATTGCACGGCAACTTGTCTTTGCGTATGACCTTGCATGAGCTGTGAAATTGCTTGACCGCTCTCAACTTCGGTCAAGCGTGGCATAATGGCAATTAAAGTTTTACCAAATAACGCATCGGATTGTGTTCTGTAACAGGTAACACTACAATGTGGGATGAGTTGTAGCCCCGACTTCGTCCGAATCATGCTTTTACACGTACTTTTGGTGATTTTCATTCTCTTGCCGTACGCCGCTCCCTATCACACTTCATTGAGTGTGGATTCAGGGTATAATGCACAATAACCCAATGAGTTATTTGTACAACTTCCATACAAATCCGCCCACTTATTTAGGAATTTTTCCACAATTTATGACCCAACGTTTCTTTTTCCTTTCAGTATAAAAAGATATATAAAATAGTTATTAAAGGTAAAATGTACCATGTGTAGGGTCCAGATCCCGGTGAACACGGCAATAGATACATGATCCTTATTATTCAGATCATCCTTATGTTCATATAATTCTAACCGATTGTGTAATCGAAAGTGGATCGGTTGGTGACAACCGATTATAGCAGATGATTGATGATGGAATTCCAATCGATTCCCATCGCTATAGGCGATAGTGTGGTAACAACAATAATAACAAACAAACAAAAAAACCCCCAAAGAAACAGATTCCCAGTCTGGAGCTCCACGCGGTAAGACGTGTTTGTTTCGCGTGTGCACACTGCACGTGCTTTCGTGTGCTCGACTTGGGGGTCCTTCATTTCTTTGTTTTTGTCAGCGAAATGAAGTTTTGTACTGGGATGTATGCGGCCATTGGAACTGATTGAACGCTGGAACGCTTCTCGTTTCGACAGCCTGCACCACCAGGTTGGATTCTTTTTTAGCGAGATTCCTTGCCTCCACGTCATTTCTCCGTCTGACTGTCGACTTGGTTTTTTTCGTGACTCGTATGACGGCCATTCTGCAGAACGCCACGGTTGTTCGCGTTTAGTCTCTACATGTCCGAGCCTGCCCTAGCAGCACCGGAAGATTGACCGCCCCACTCTAAGAAGAAATAGGAAGCGGGGTCGGCCCCTACTACTCTTTTCTAGACTTTACTTTGCTTTATAGTGATACCATCTCGTATCCTCCGGAGTCGGGCCCGTCCGCACCACTATACCAAACCATGACGACTGGACTATACCCTAGTCTGATACTCTCTCTCTCGTTCAGACGGATCCGGCTTCTCGAGATCTGTATTTCAGCACAGCACTACACCTTCAACGTCTATCGACTGTCAATCCAGGGGTTTTCTTGACGGGATGCAACCCATCTCGTCCCTTTAAGCTGTGCACCCAAACGGCCTTAACGAGGCCACTCGCGTGGACATATCGATCGGACTTTAAACTTTTAGATCAGCGTTCAAAATTTTATGTCGAAGTTACTTCTTTTTTAAAATAGTATTAAATAGTCCGATCCTCTCTTCTTTCTCTTATTTAATTTTGGACTGTCCTTCTAAAATGCTCCAAATTATATAAATATTCGGCCGAGCAGTCAATTCTTTTTATTTTTGGCTTGTAACCTTTTTATTTATTTTATTTATTCTATTAACTTTTTTACTAATTGCTATTTTCAAAATTCTGTCCATTTTCAACCCCCCCCCCCCCCCCCCCCCCCCCCCCCCCGTCCATCCCGAGTCAGGCCACCGACCTTATCGGAGGTCGGACTCGGGATGGGCGTGTTCGAAACCCTAGTGGTATATGGGCACGTTAAACTAGTTATCATCATCACCAAAGAAACAAGCAAAACAAACGCTTACCTGGGTGTAGTTTTTAGCCAATTCCGATATTGTGTAAATGTTGTAAAGAGCTTCATTATCTCGGCGTTCTTCTGACGGAACCGAAATCTGTAAAAATACATAAACATAACAAAAACATTTATTATGTTTTACTACACCACTAGAACAAATTGATTAGGGAGAGACCTTAATATACGCATCGCCTGTTGGTCAATCCCTAATGTTAAAGTGGCAGTCCTGAGTTTGCTGCAAGTTTTAAGATGTTATCGACTAACAGAGACTTTTTAACGATTGTAATTACATATCAAATATATTTTTTTGCATAAAATATTAGTGGCTGTATATTAAACGTGTTTCTGATCGTTCTAATATTTGCACTAAGTTAAATTTAATTTTATTTCCTAAAATATAATTTTTCGTACGTACAAAATTATTTGAAAACAAAATCCAGTTTCGGCTTCTTACAAATATTAAGACGACCAGAAACACATTGAATATAAAGACACTAATATTCTAAAAAAAAATAATAATATTTAATATGTAAGTTTAATCGTAGAAATATTTTATTAGTCGGAAACATCTTACAATGCAGCAAACTCAAGAATGTCACTTTAATATAAACGTTAATAAATATTGTTTAAAAACCCCACATTGATTTATTAATAATCGGCAATTGGATGTCAAACATTTGGTAATTCTGACATATAGCTTTAGAGAAGAAATCCGCTACATTTTTTCATTAGTAGCAACGGATCTTTTATATGCACCATCCTACAAACAGGATAACACATACTTATTAACGATACTTCACTGTTTTTCTTTAGTGCTGAACCACACCACGACTGGTATATCAAAGGCCGTGGTATGTGCTATCCTGTCTGTGGGATGGTGCATAAAAAGATCCCTTGCTACTAATGAAAACAAAATGTAGCAGGTTTCCTCTCTATGACTGTGTCAAAATGACCATATCCAATGGCCGATGATTAATGGTGTCGTTAAACAAAACAAACTTTTGTTTAGTGCTGATCCACTATTCGTGATTTACAATTGGTTTCAGAGAGGATATATATATTTTTCACGCTAGCAATTTAGTTTTGCTCACCAAACTCAAAATCCTGTTTGAATTGAATAAAATTGAATTGACACTTCATTATAAACTCATCTAAAATAGTTCAAGATTTAAATCTCTCATATTAGAACCAACGACGAGAAAATCGAATCTTATTATTATTATTATTAAAAAAAAACCATATTCTGAAAAATAAGAGAAAAAAAAAAAACACTCAAGATATCTTGACCTTCCAATAAACATTAACTAAACTAATATCTTCTTCTGTATCTCTAAAATCGACCTACGTTTGCTATGGCAATCTCAAAATCGACAATATCTTTGGCATCTTTGACGATGGTTTGCGATGTTGGCGGAGGCTGGTCGAGTTCAGAGGCGATGTTCACAATAAGCTGCTCGTAAGCCAGCAGCATCTTGTCGTCTCTCCCACGCAGGTAGTAGTTCATCCCGGGCATCCCGAAATCGGGCTGATCAATCTGTTAGGAACAAAGAGATTATGTATATTAATCTTAAGATAAATTGTAAGGCGGTATATCAGGGCTCCCCAACACTGGCACTGTCTAATGGTCTAGGGACAATAAAAAAACACAACAAACAAACAAACAAAAAAAAAACAAAGAGATTATTTAAAGAGGGATTATCTTGACTTTTCAGCACTATCAAGACTTTTATAATTTGGTCTACAATACTTTTTTTTTCTCTCAGTTTACAGAGGCGGATCTAGTGGGCCCACTAAATTTTGCGACGGTTATAATTTTATTATATATTAATTTTCATCCCCCTCCAAACATACCCCAAAGTTCCCTTGGCATTCCGCCTCATGTCATTGGGTTTTCTGGATCCTAATACTTAAAGTGAAAGAACCTAGTTTTTAAACACTAAGGCATATCCCCCCCACCACCACCACCACCACCACCACTATTAGAGCCGTTCTTGATAACTGAAGTCTTACTTTACTTAGATTTTATTCTTTAGATTATCCATTTCCGTATATCCGAAGGGTTTCTGGTCATCCTGGTGGTTTTAATATCACAAAAATGCATTTTTATATAGTTTTAAAACGCACGTTCGTCTGAGAAGAAAGGGTTATGGAGTCGAATTCTAGTCTATGTTTAAGGGTATTTCACCGTTTCAGTGTCACAGACTTTTGTTTCACTTTATCCAAATGTGTTACAGGTTTGTAGATTAACCAAACTTAGTGTCCAGTTTTAGGGGTTGAAACTAGGATATCCGACTGTAAAGTACCACTTCGCTTCATTAAAAATTAAATTATAAATCAATACAGAAACACCTTTTTCAAATCGTTATTTGATCAAGTGGAACATTTCAAGGGACTATACTGAGTTTGGAGCCATTTAAAAAGGTTTTCGGCAAATAAAATATTCTTACATTATGAAAATTACAATTTGCTTTTATTTTATTTTTGCTTAGAAGTTGAATATGTTTATAACCAATTTGCATTTTTGGAAATCGTTATCGTATACTTGTACTTTTATTTCTTTTCTCATACTCCTGAAGAAATAAATATGCAGTTATATAGACGAAACGTCTTCTGTTAATTTTGGTGTTTTATAGTGGATTGCTTTTAGATAAAGACGTTTGGTTTTAATTTTTGTCTAAAATAATTTCGTACGTACGAATTTAATATTTCTTCCAATGGCGAAATGAAATTTGAAATACTTCGGCCAAACTTCATTTCAAATATATTAATCCGTGTAATGCATTATATTTAAAACATGTTACGGTAAAATAATGTTTAACCACAAACGAAAGTCTTGCTAGGATGGAACCTCAGAATTGTCCCTTAAAACACTATTATATCTTAACATGTTTTAAATATCAATAATTATATTAATTAATATAGATTATATAGATATTTATATTCTCAGCAAGAAACTCAATCTGATTAAAATTAGCTCTACTGGTCTACCAGTAGATCTAACAGCATTGCGTGGATATTCAGGTGACATTTCATCTATAAATAACAATTTAAATATCAACCAATTACACTTCACTGTTTATAGCGTTATTCGGGAGCATACAAATTCTAAAAATATCGGGCGAAACTATTTATGCAATAAGCAAACTAGTTGGTCTATTTCAACATTAAAAAACAGGGGAAAAGTGCAGTAATAAACTCTGGATTGTATACTACTATAAACAGATTTTATGGCTATACCATCACGTTTTTTTTTTACGTCTTGAAGCAAATTCTATATAAAATTTTATATTGAAATTAGTTTCCGGCATACTTCGTAATTCACCCGAATCATTTCGTATACCCTCGGCATAATCTCGAATGTTTTCAAATTCTTTTCAAATCACTGGCATGATTTTGATTGGTCGAATGAAAAGCCAACTGGACATAAGCTCCAACAGGGTGCTGTTAGATCCACAGGTAATAGTAATTAACAAGTATAGCTAATTTTAATTAGATTGCAAGAAACTGAAAGCAAATTGTCTTTTTAATGATGTAAAGATATTTTCTTTTGGAAAACCTTTTAATTGGCTACAAACTCTGGATAGTACCTTTGAAGGTCTCATGTGTAATCACTAAAGAACGATTTTAATATGTATTTGTGTATTTTATATTGATACTTTGAATAGTTTAAAGTTTGTTTTGTTTAACGACACCAGTAGAGCACATTGCTTTATTAATCATCGGCTATTGGATGTCAAACATTTGGTTATTTTGACATATAGTCTTAGAGAGGAAACCCGCTACATTGTTCCATTAGTAACAAGGGATCTTTTATATGCACCATCCCACAGACAGGGTAGCACGGAAACGACCTTTAATATACCAGTCGTGGTGCACTGGCTAGAACAGGAAATAGCCCAATGGGCCCACCGACGTCGATTGATTCAAAACCGACCGCGCATCAAGGACGCGCTTTGTCATTGGGCTATGTCCCGCCACTATTTTTTAATAGATGCATTTGGGACACTTCGAGAGACATTCCAAAACACAGGGATGAAAACCCTTTCCTTTAATTCTCTACAGCAGGGACTAATGACGTTCCAATGATCGACTGTAATCGAAAATTGATCGGTTTGGCTCTAACGATGTGATGATTCATAATCGATTGTGTGGGAAAATGTTAACTGTAATTGTCCATCCAGTCTAGATGATGGAATTGATGTAAATATGTTGGGGTTAGGTGTTTATTTGCATCTGTCCGTAAAGAATTTTTTTATTAAATAGTTATTAAGGTACGATTAGCCATTTGTAGGGTCCATTATGGCGACAATAGGTGCTTCCAGTTCAAATTGTCCTTATATATAATATAAAACGCAAAGCCTGTTTCTGGCCGCTTCTCCACTTTTGATTTAAACTGCTGTACTTACCCGATGCCGCACTTCGCAAGGATCTTTTTGCGCTCAGGTCCAGTTGATTACCATAAGAAACACGTACTAAATATTGCGTACAAATATGAATTCCATAAAATTTAATACAACCATAATGGAGGTAGCCATCTTTGATGCTTAACGCAGAAATGACTACATACACGATGGCCGTGTATACAGCTTCGGCTAATGAAGGCTGGTTCCCTACACGGTGGTCTTTTTTTTCTTCTTTTTTAACACTGTGTTTTAATTTAACTGTTGAATTTTTATATTGCTGTTGATCATCAAATTTGTTTTGCATTTACCATAGTTTGATACCCAACAGCTGATGTATTTTTCGTGCTGGTGTGTCGTTAAACATTCATTCATTCATTCATTCATTCATTTTAAAAAAAAAAAAAAATTTGGTGGGGGTGGGGTGGGGGATCCAGTGTAAACCCACCACACCCCTACGGATTACATCAAGTGTTCATATAATTCTAATTCCTGAATCTTGTAAGGATATAGAATGTAAGTATAATTCTAACCGGTTTTATAATTGAAAGCCGACTGGTTGTTGCAAACTGATTATAATCGATGATCGTTTGTTGAAATTGCACCCGATTCCCAACAATTAGCATTGGCCTGATGACGATATATAATTCAAAACTTGGTATACAAACTTACGTATATCTTCCTCCGTGTCGAGTTTTTCAGGTCGGTGGTCACGTGCATGTTAATCAGCGGAACGTTGTTGTATTTCCTCAGGGTGATTAACATCTGGACGAGATCAAAGGTCGACTCGTTCCAGGTCGAATTGATCATTGGCCAGCCTCCGAGTGTGTTGATAAATTTCACACCCGGTTCCACTCCCAAATCTTCGAGAAGAGCTGACATTTTGTTAAAGAAGAAGAAAAAGGTCGTATAAATTAGTGATATTCCAATGATCGATTATAATCGAAAATTGATCAGTTTGACTCTACCGGTGTGATTATCGATTATAAAAATCGATAATCGATTGTGTGGGGAAATGTTAACTGTAATTATTTCTAGAGTTTAGATGATAGAATTCGTGTAAATATAATGGGGTTGGTGTTTGGTTTAATGTGTACACAAAGAAAAATTATATTACGAAGTTATAAACGGTAAAATTATCGATTTGTAGGGTCTATCCGAGAGAACGCAACAGTAGGTGCATTGTGCTTATAATTAAAATCCTTCTTGTGTTTCTATAATTTTAACCGATTGTGATATAGAAAGTTGATCGGTTGTTGCAAACCGATTATAACCGATCATTTACGATGAAATTCCAACGGATTCACAACACTAGAATAAATTAGTTTTTTTGCCTGTTTGAGAGAAGAAAGCAAAGCAAACGAAACACTTATTTTGGGGGTTTTTCATTTTTATCATTTTAAACTACGGCTACTGTAGCCCGAGTCTGATGAAACGAAACTTATATAAAGAATAATAATCGAGTTAATTATCAGTTATATTCAAATTTATTACCCATACAAATATCTCGGTACACATTAAAGGGACATTCCTGAGTTTGCTGCAATGTAAAATGTTTCCGACTAATAAAATATTTCTACGATTAAACTTACATATTAAATTTATTTTCTGGTTTAGAATATCAGTGTCTGTATAGTCAATGTGTTTCTGGTCATCTTAATATTTGTAAGAAGTCGAAACTGGATTTTGTCTTTAAATAATTTCGTACGTACGAAAAAATAATATTTTTGGAAATAAATTGAAATTTAGCCTAGTAGAAATATTAGAACGACCAGAAACAAGTTTAATATACAGCCACTAATATTTTATGCAGAAAAATATATTTGATATGTAATTACAATCGTTAAAAAGTCTTTGTTAGTCGATAACATCTTAAAAAGTGCAGCAAACTCAGGAATGTCCCTTTAAAGTATAAATTAATTTAATTGTGGGTAATAAATAGAATATTAAACTTGCTACCATTTAGTATCATGTTTATGTCCCTCGTGAAATAATGTTAATTCTCGTTCGCTAAAGCTCGTGACAAATGAACATTAACAGCTTAGCAGTTTTATTCACCTGTTAGTATTGTCGTTTATGGGATTTAATTTGCTGGTGTACACCCATAAATAAACAGGTGACATTGCCCCTGGTGATACTTACTTTTGTTCATGCATGATGCGTACAAATCCTTTACAAGAGCAATGGAGTAGAAATCGTCTGGTTTTACATCAACTTCGAATAAATCTGCAAAGAATTGTTGTTAATAGTCAGTCTTATATAACAAGACAATACAAATAACACGCCGATCTGATGGTTTTGATTAAATAACAGAATATCAATTGATTATAGACTTTCTATATTCAAAATAATTGCACATCATAATACTGAGTGTGTATATGTATGTGTATGTATTATAAACACATGCAATTGCTTATCTCTCTCTCTCTCTCTCTCTCTCTCTCTCTCTCTCTCTCTCTCTCTCTCTCTCTCTCTCTCTCTCTCTCTCTCTCTTTTTCTAAATGTTCCCCCCCCACCAAAAAAAAATAAAAAAATAATAATAATGTAAACATTGAATTTCATTAAACAAATATCCTTTTTTCTCCCATTAATAGTTATGACTTGGACCCTACTTTTAAGAGTGACCTCGACCTCATCTCTGAGGACGCCGAACTGGTCTAAACTGGATCTGTCCTCGGGTATGACATGCGTCCTCATCCAGCCGCCACATGCGAACTCGTAGAAGTTGTCGCACGGGTTGACGTTGTGGTCGAGGGCGCGACTCACGCGGGCCGCTGGAACAACAACATGGACGAATGAATGAATAAATGGATGAATGAATGAATGAATAGGTGAATAAATACGTAAATAAATAAATAGTTGAATAAATAAGAAAATACGCATGGATTTACTCCTCAAAATGACAAAACCACTTTAAAAATCATATCTCTGCTCAGGGTGAAGTAATTTCGAAAAAAATAAAACAAAATAAAAAATAAAAATAAATCCATAAATAAATAAATAAATAAATAAATAAATAAATAAATATACATGGATTTACTCCTCAAAATGACAAATTAATTTTTAAAATCGTATGTCTGCCTAGGGTAGAGTCATTTCGAAAAAAATTTAAACTAATTAAATATGTGAATAAATAAGTAAACATGCATGGATTTACACAGCAAACTGACAAAACCATTTTCAAAATCGTATCTCTGCAAAGGGTGGAGTCATTTCGAAACAAAAATAAATAAAATAAATAAATAAATACGCATGGATATAGGCATGACAAAACAATTTCAAAATCAAATCACTTCCCAGGGTAGAGTTATTTAAAACAATAAAATAAAATAAATATGAATGGATTTAGACATCAAAATGACAAACCACTTTTCAAAATCGTATATCTGCACTAGTTTTCATAATAACACAATCAAGTATTGCTATTAGGAGGCCTGCCACTGCTATTTCTCTCTCCATCAGTTTAATACCTAATAACCGTTACTTAGCTGGTTCATCAAGATACGAACGCAAACTGATAAGCACCGTTCAACTAATCGGAGAGCTAAAAAGTGTATAAATTTTATACACGGAAACAATGTTTAATTACAATGATTTATTATCATAATACATTTTACTATACAATTTAATTACTGTAACACACTTACACCGTACATTGTTTACTACACAACTTTGTGTATTACACCGTATTATACCATTTAGTAACTATATATACTATGTATACCTACCAGCAACAACACATTCTTCTGTTAAACAAACATCAGCACTAGGTTCTAGAAGAAAAACAATGAAGGTAAATTAAAACTAATATATACAAGCTCAAAATTTGTAATGAATATGAACAGAAAAAAATCATATAAACATATCTGGACCAGATTTTAGAAACAAAAACAAAACAATGGATGTAAGTAAAAACTAATATATTAGTAGGCTATGACGCCACTACAACACACGTTATAGCCTACGATGGTTTTACGATATCGTAGCGCTAAGATAGCTTCGAAAATATGTATATGTTTATAATTAATACGCCATTTCTATTTGGATAATATACTTACTTTTGTTGGTCGGTGTTTTTACTATGTTATAACACATGCTGCAATTACAGTCTGTACAACTTTTAATAACGTACTTCCCCTTGTCGTAGGTGTTGCTACGTTGCATTATGCAATTACACTTTTGACGTATAGGTGTAGCTGTATTATAATATACAGTATACACCTACAGTTTGTACAAATCATAGTAGTGTAATAAATTTATAAACCATTATTACTAAAGACATCTAAGCGTTTTAGAGATTATCAACGTTTATGTACTAATAAGATTATAAAACTTGGGAAATATTTGGGAAATATTTAGTACGAGCAAATAAAGTAAGAAATACATTATTGGAATAATATAGAATTACAACACAGAACCTATACCCAGGTAGCACTACAGTTTATTTAAAGCAATAAAAAAAATTGAACATGGAAGTGCTATGCTAGTATCAGTCTATCAACTGCCAGCAGAAAGTTGACCAACTTTCTTCGGTCACAACTTCTACGACGGTCCAGTTGCTAGTCTGAGGGCTCGACCAACAAAATTTTCGTCGTATAGGACTTATATGGCGGCCGTGTTATCAGATTCAAAAAATTAATCGGGTCAAACATTTGTTGCTAGTCTCAGTTGTTAATCTAAGCGCATTCACAACTCAACGCAACTGTCGATTTGGCCAACTTTCTGCTGGCAGTTGACAGTCTGACCCTAGCATTACTGTTAAAGACCGGCCTCGGTGGCATCGGGGTTAGGCCATCGGTCTACAGGCTGGAAGGTGCTGGGTTCGGATCCCAGTCGAGGCATGGGATTTTTAATCCAGATACCGACTCCAAATCCTGAGTGAGTTCTCCGCAAGGCTCAATGGGAAGGTGTAAACCACTTGCACCGACCAGTATCCATAACTGGTTCAACAAAGGCCATGGTTTGTGCTATCCTGCCTGTGGGAAGCGCAAATAAAAGATCCCTTGCTGCTAATCGGAAAGAGTAGCCCATGTAGTGCCGACAGCGGGTTTCCTCTCAAAATCTGTGTGGTCCGTAACCATATGTCTGACGCCATATAGCCGTACATAAAAAGTGTTGAGTGCGTCGTTAAATAAAACATTTCTTCTACTCTGTTAAAATACACTGTGCGTTTACAATTTCTATACACAATTCACAGGTGGTCTTAATGGTGTTATTCTATTACAATACATTATAAATTTACAGTTTCTACCAGTCACCTGTGGTCTTAACGATGTTACTGTGCATTGTAGACAGACATTGTACATTGTAGACAAACATACAGATTGACAAACACACAGACAGACTGGTATTTTATTAAAGTATCACCTCATGTACATAATATTAAAATGCAATTTAAAATACAGTATAAATTACATAAGCCATTCCTTACAGGAACTGTGAGAGACTATCAATCAATAAAAATATAAAAATTAACGTACATATATATACATAACACACATAAAAGATGCATATACATAAACGTTTCAAACTAGTATCATCAAATTTGTATTGTATGCTTTTCAGTTTCTACAACTCACCTGTGGTCTTGGACGCAACAACAGCTAAGGCGACGACGACGGCGACGATGACGCACAGAAAGACAGCCACACACACAACGAGACGCTTCTCGAGGCGGGTCCGCCGTGTCCACCATCCCTTCGCGCCGTCGTTGTAGCTGAAACACAAAATACTCTTCATTAAAGGTGCATACTCCACGAAAAACATTGGGCCGAATTTACAAAGCTTGTTCTTCTTAAACTCAGATGTTTAAGCATAGTAAATGTACATAGATACACGCGTGTAAGTCAGATGTTTAAGCATAGTAAATGTACGTAGTTACACGTGTGTAAGTCAGGTGTTTAAGCATAGTAAATGTACGTAGTTACACGTGTGTAAGTCAGGTGTTTAAGCATAGTAAATGCCCGTAGTTACACGCGTGTAAGTCGGGTGTTTAAGCATAGTAAATGTACGTAGTTACACGCGTGTAAGTCAGGTGTTTAATCATAGTAAATGTACGTAGTTACACGCGTGTAAGTCAGATGTTTAAGCATAGTAAATGTACGTAGTTACACGCGTGTAAGTCAGGTGTTTAATCATAGTAAATGTACGTAGTTACACGCGTGTAAGTCAGATGTTTAAGCATAGTAAATGCACATAGTTACACGCGTGTAAGTCAGATGTTTAAGCATAGTAAATGCACATAGTTACACGTGTGTAAGTCAGGTGTTTAAGCATAGTAAATGTACGTGTACGTGTACGTGCAAGCGTGTAAGTCAGATGTTTAAGCAAAGTAAATGTACGTAGTTACACGTGTGTAAGTCAGGTGTTTAAGCAAAGTAAATGTACGTAGTTACACGTGTGTAAGTCAGGTGTTTAAGCAAAGTAAATGTACATAGTTACACGCGTGTAAGTCTAAAACAGGCTTTGTAAGTTCGGGCCATTGTGTCATACCTGTGGTTTAACTTCGCAGTTTTTTGCTTAAAGGGACATTCCTGAGTTTGCTGCACTTTTTAAGATGTTATTGACTAACAGAGACTTTTTAACGATTGTAATTACATATCAAATATATTTTTCTACATAAAATATTAGTGGCTGTATATTAAACGTGTTTCTGATCGTTCTAATATTGGTACTAGGTTAAATTTCATCTTATTTCCTAAAATATTTTTTTTTCGTACGTACGAAATTATTTGAAGACAAAATCCTGTTTGGGCTTCTTACAAATATTAAGACGACCAGAAACACCTTGAATATACAGACACTGATATTCTAAACAAGAAAATATATTTAATATGCAAGTTTAATCGTAGAAATATTTTATTAGTCGTAAACATCTTACAATGCAGAAAACTCAGGAATGTCCCTTTAATGTCTATATATGTTTACGATATTTCAACTATTCTACGTTTTTATAAGTAACGTCTCCTAATGCACGTTTTCCGTATACGTTTTAACTATTCTATTATTGAGCTTACTCCCACCTTACCATCGAAGTTAGTTTATTGTTCAATTTTTGGGTGTTTTTGTTTGTTTGTTTGTTTTTTGTTTGTTGTTGTTGTTGTTGTTGTTGTTGTTGTTGTTGGGTTTTGTTTAACAACACCGCTTGAGCACATTCATCAAAGTAATCATCGGATATTGGATGTCACAATGAACAAATGGTTAACATTTAATAGCTGATCGTTGAACCATGATTAGGTCGTTTTTCCATTGACAAAACTGTGCGATAAATCTGTATTACCGCACACTTTTTAAACACCACCTCTTACGGAGTCAAACTGTCTTATCGCGTCATTCAACGTCACTTTGGGGTGCAGTGTAAGTCAGTTACATTCATTCATTTCAACTTATTTTCGTGCTTATATCCAATTAAGGTTCAAGCACGCTGTCCTGGGCACACACCTCAGCTATTTGGGCTGTCTGTCCAGGACAGTAGGTTAATTGTTAGTTGGTTAGTAGTTAGTGAGAGAGAAGAGGGTGTAGTGGCCTTACACCTACCCATTAAGCCCTTAAGAACTCGCTCTGGGTTGGAGCCGGTACCGGGCTGCGAACCTGTACCTACCAGCCTGTAGTCCGATGGCTTAACCACTACGCCACCGAGGCCGGTGTAAGTCAGTTACAGCATAAATGTACTCGTGGTAAGCATGGTTACTGCACATGGTCAGTGTTTGGTTGACAGCAAATAAACTCTCTAGCTGTCTCACTCGGGGATATCAGCTGTCTATCAAAACAATGAAAGTGTGCAAATAACCATGCATACCGCTCGTAAGTTTATGCGTTAACTTTAAGTTAATCTTATCAATGTGTTCTATTGGTGTCGTTAAAGAAAACAAACTTTAACTTTCGTACTATAGCTAGACACGGATAATTACCTGACTTTTTCGGCCTTAGACTTAGAAACATCCAGAACAGTTGCTCCCATTCTTAACAACCAAGGGAAGAATTGCAAACTCAACGCACTGACTCCCTTTCTCTTGTGCCATCTAACAATTATGACATTGTCTTAAAGAGGTATTCTCGGGCAGACTACGACCATTTGAGGTTGAGCTCGCTGTTAATGTCATTTTACAAGAGGTGTGCATTAATCTAACGCAGTTTAATGTTATGTCTGGCAGAGGTCAAACTTGGAGTGACGTCTTGATGTAAAGTTAAGTAAGCCATCACTGTTAAATACTCATTGGAAGTGTCTCTTTAATTTGATACCACTTAGTCTGCTTGGTTGTCAGCTACAGTGATTTATATATGTTGTAAAGAAAGCAGTGGTAGCGAGTGATGCTGCAGTTAATGATAATGGTGGTGGTGGTGGTGGCAATTGTGGTGGTGATGATGATGATGATGATGATGGCGTGGCGATCGTAGTGATGATGATGACGATGCTGATGATAATGATGATCATGATGATGGTGGTGATGATGATGGTGGTGATCTATTTATAATGATGATGGTGGTGATTGTTATGATAATGATGTCATGGTAATAACATTTAAAAGTTAAAGTTTGTTTTGTTTAACAACCCACTAGAGCACATTCATTTATTAATCATCGGATATTGGATGTCAAACATTTGGTAATTTTGACATAGTCTTAGAAAACCCGCTACATTATTAGCAAGGGATCTTTTATATGCAACATCCGACAGGCAGGATAGCACATACCACCGCATTTAATATACAAGTCATGGTGCACTGGTTGGAACGAGAAATAGCCCACTGGGCCCACCGATAAGGATCGATCCCAAACCGATCGCGCATCAAGCGAGCGCTTTACCAATGGTCTACGTCGCGCCCCGTGTGGTGGTGGCGATGATAATGATGATGATGGTGGTGGTGGTGGTGGTGGTAGTGGTGGTGGTGGTGTGGTGGTCATGGTGATGAAAGTTAAAATATGTTTTGTTTAACGACACCACTAGAGCATATTGATTTACTAAACACCGGCTAATGGATGTCAAACATTTGGTCATTTTTGAGTCCTAGTCTTAGAGGAAACCCGCTACATTTTTCCATTAGCTGCTAATTGGCAAATGATGATCATGGTGATGACCATGATGGTGGTGGTGATGATCATGGTGATGACCATGATGATGGTGGGGATGATCATGGTGATGACCATGATGATGGTGGTGATGATCATGGTGATGACCATGATGGTGGTGGGGATGATCATGGTGATGACCATGATGATGGTGGTGATGATCATGGTGATG
This sequence comes from Gigantopelta aegis, assembly GCF_016097555.1. NCBI lineage: Eukaryota > Metazoa > Mollusca > Gastropoda > Neomphalida > Peltospiridae > Gigantopelta > Gigantopelta aegis. The sequence continues at coordinate 12,050,122 of NC_054713.1, read as the reverse complement.
ACCATGATGGTGGTGGGGATGATCATGGTGATGACCATGATGATGGTGGGGATGATCATGGTGATGACCATGATGGTGGTGGGGATGATCATGGTGATGACCATGATGGTGGTGATGATGATCATGGTGATGACCATGATGATGGTGGTGATGATCATGGTGATGACCATGATGGTGGTGGTGATAACCATGATGATGGTGGTGATGATCATGGTGATGACCATGATGGTGGTGGTGATGATCATGATGATGGTGGTGATGATCATGATGATGGTGGTGATGATGATGGTGATGACCATGATGGTGGTGGTGATGATCATGGTGATGACCATGATGGTGGTGGGGATGATCATGGTGATGACCATGATGGTGGTGGTGATGATCATGGTGATGACCATGATGGTGGTGGTGATGACCATGATGGTGGTGGGGATGATCATGGTGATGACCATGATGATGGTGGTGATGATCATGGTGATGACCATGATGGTGGTGGGGATGATCATGGTGATGACCATGATGATGGTGGTGATGATCATGGTGATGACCATGATGATGGTGGTGATGATCATGGTGATGACCATGATGATGGTGGTCGGGATGATCATAGTGATGACCATGATGGTGGTGGGGATGATCATGGTGATGACCATGATGGTGGTGGGGATGATCATGGTGATGACCATGATGGTGGTGGTGGGGATGATCATGGTGATGACCATGATGGTGGTGGGGATGATCATGGTGATGACCATGATGATGGTGGTGATGATCATGGTGATGACCATGATGGTGGTGGGGATGATCATGGTGATGACCATGATGATGGTGGTGATGATCATGGTGATGACCATGATGATGGTGGTGATGATCATGGTGATGACCATGATGATGGTGGTGGGGATGATCATAGTGATGACCATGATGGTGGTGGGGATGATCATGGTGATGACCATGATGGTGGTGGGGATGATCATGGTGATGACCATGATGGTGGTGGGGATGATCATGGTGATGACCATGATGGGGATGGTGATGACCATGATGGTGGTGGGGATGATCATGGTGATGACCATGATGATGGTGGTGGGGATGATCATGGTGATGACCATGATGGTGGTGGGGATGATCATGGTGATGACCATGATGGTGGTGGGGATGATCATGGTGATGACCATGATGGGGATGGTGATGACCATGATGGTGGTGGGGATGATCATGGTGATGACCATGATGATGGTGGTGGGGATGATCATGGTGATGACCATGATGGTGGTGGGGATGATCATGGTGATGACCATGATGGTGGTGGGGATGATCATGGTGATGACGATGATGGTGGTGGTGATGATCATGGTGATGACCATGATGGTGGTGGGGATGATCATGGTGATGACCATGATGGGGATGGTGATGACCATGATGGTGGTGGGGATGATCATGGTGATGACCATGATGATGGTGGTGGGGATGATCATGGTGATGACCATGATGATGGTGGTGGTGATGATCATGGTGATGACCATGATGGTGGTGGGGATGATCATGGTGATGACCATGATGGTGGTGGGGATGATCATGGTGATGACCATGATGGTGGTGGTGATGACCATGATGGTGGTGGTGATGATCATAGTGATGACCATGATGGTGGTGGTGATGATCATGGTGATGACCATGATGATGGTGGTGATGATCATGATGATGACCATGATGATGGTGGGGATGATCATGGTGATGACCATGATGGTGGTGGTGATGATCATGGTGATGACCATGATGGTGGTGGTGATGATCATGGTGATGACCATGATGGTGGTGGGGATGATCATGGTGATGACCATGATGGTGGTGGTGATGATCATGGTGATGACCATGATGGTGGTGGTGATGATCATGGTGATGACCATGATGGTGGTGGTGATGATCATGGTGATGACCATGATGATGGTGGGGATGATCATGGTGATGACCATGATGGTGGTGGTGATGATCATGGTGATGACCATGATGGTGGTGGTGATGATCATGGTGATGCCCATGATGGTGGTGGTGATGACCATGATGGTGGTGGTGATGATCATGGTGATGACCATGATGGTGGTGGTGATGATCATGGTGATGACCATGATGGTGGTGGGGATGATCATGGTGATGACCATGATGATGGTGGTGATGATCATGGTGATGACCATGATGATGGTGGTGGGGATGATCATGGTGATGACCATGATGGTGGTGGGGATGATCATGGTGATGTTAATAGTAATAATGAATGAAGATGATAACAGGCATATATGAACAATATTATGTATCAAATATAAATATAACTGTGGTAATTTCCACCCGAAACGCATATATTTAACACTCTATTTAAGACATAAACTAATTAACTGGCTCGTTCTAGCCAGTGCACCACGACTGGTACATCAAAGGCTGTGGTATGTGTTATCCTCTCTGTGGGATGGGGCATATAAAAGATCCCTTGCTGCTAATCGAAAAGAGTAGCCCATGGCCCATGAAGTGGCGACAGCGAGTTTCCTCTCTCAATATCCGCGTGGTCCTTAACTATATGTCTGACGCCATATAACCGTAAATAAAATGTGTTGAGTGCGTCGTTAAATAAAACATTTCCTTCCTTCCTTAAACTAATTAACTGGAGGATGTCAGTCTCGCCATAGTGTACAACAGTTGTAATGGTAGAAGACAACAGTTATGTGTGAATCTTTAGCCGAGATTTATGCATACCACCCCATGGCATCCTAAATGCCCACCTATAGTTTAAAAATACAGAAAAAAAAGTAGTTTGTTTTATTTAACGACGCCACTAGAACACATTGATTTTTTTATCTTATCATCGGCTATTGGACGTCAAACATATGGTCATTCTGACACTGGGTTTTTTTTTAGAGGAAACTCGCTGTCGCCACATAGGCTACTCTTTTACGACAGGCAGCAAGGGATCTTTTCTTTGCGTTTCCCACAGGCAGGATAGCACAAACCATGGAATTTGTTGAACTAGTTATGGATCACTGGTCGGTGCAAGTGGTTTACACCTACCCATTGAGCGAAACCAGTCCTACCAACCTGTAGACCGACAGCCTCACCACGACGCCACCGAGGCCGGTCAAAAATAAAGAAAGAAATATTTCTAGTCTCAGTGAAATTACAAAAAGGGTCATAATTATAAAGAGGACTCATTTTAAATCTTTTTAGTTAAATGTTGTGTTATTTTCATGATAATTAATGTGTCCAAACTGAATGATTGTGGATGCATTTATGACAATATTCACACCCATACAAACCACACCCAAGCGGGAGTTGGCGGATGTCACGTATATATGTATGGAAACTTTGCTCACCAAACTTTACAAAAAAACCCTCATTTGAATAAAGGTTTAGCTATAAATTGTTTCATAAAATCAGCTTGTTTGAAAATTACCCAAAATTATCGATCTGTGAATACCAAGCCTCTTTACGGCTAAACCGTTTGCACTGCTGGTGAAAAACCAATTGTCATTTTTTACAAATAACTCCTTGGCTATCACTAAGCTTAAGAATTTACTTCCTATTCCAAGTAAGTAGCCTTCAAAGATGGATCTAAAGTCAACAGCTTCTAAAGTAGGTATTGTGCTGTTTCTAGGACAAAGCATGGTACATCGTTGGATACGTATTGCGTTTTGTTTTGTAGCCTGTTGGACAATGGTGATGTGTTGTGTATAGGAAAATAATGTAAACCTACTTCTGGTTTATTTGGATAGCTACTATTAAAAACACTGTGGTGCATGTCTGAAAATGGACCCATTCTGACTGGGCC
>NC_054713.1:11988281-12046105 GCF_016097555.1 Gigantopelta aegis | reverse complement strand
TTAAAATTTAATATATTGGAGAATATTGTTTTAAACAATGAAAATAATGTTTTAACACATCAGCACATTTTTAAGCCAATGCTATTTGATGTATAAAAGTATAATATAGGGTCGTGGAGCGAAGAAAATCTAAGTCCAGTGATGGGGATCAATCCTGGAACCCACCGCACCTCTGACGTGAAGCGCTTTACCACTGAACTACCTCGACTCCCCCCTAGAGACAGCCTAGACTGGTTTTCTAATAAATATTGCTCTGAGCAATTTCTGGTGTCTTCTCTAGAGAAGAGCGATGTCTTACATGATTAAAATCGATCATAAATTTTGCTAATGTAATATTATTTTATTCGGCGTGGGAATCAGAAATTAGTAAGAGCGATCCATCAAGGTAAATGCGTGGGTTGTAAATTAAGACGTCGATATTGTGGAAGCATTAACTGGAAAATAACCATTTTCAATGTGGCTCCGTACGAGAAGGTCCCAAATTGAACTCTTTGGAAGGGGGTGTGGGGGTGTGTGTGGGGGGGGGGGGGTACATTAAGTGGAGGGCAGCTTGGGGGATAAGGAGGGGGAGGGGAGCATAATGATTATTTTATATCTGATTCGTTTGCCACATCTTTCTTCTTTTTGTTTCTCTTTTTTTTCTCTTTTTCTTGTTATATGCGATTTCGTGAAAGCACAGTCATTGTATTCATTCATTTCCGGAGATTTTCCAATTTGAGGGAAGGGGTGAGTACCCCAGCGCCCCCCCCCCCCCTAAATCCGCCCAGGATATAGCTTTTGTCGAATTTCACTTTATTTTGCAGTATCCATTATTAAAGGGACATTCCTGAGTTTGCTACAATGTTTAAGATGTTATCGACTATCAGAGATTTTTAACGATTGTAATTACATGTCAAATATATTTTACTGCATAAAATATTAGTGGCTGTATATTAAACGTGTTTCTGGTCGTTCTAATATTTGTACTAGGTAAACTTTCATTTAATTTCCTAAAATACTGATATTCTAAACAAGAAAATATATTTAATATGTAAGTTTAGTCGTAGAAATATTTTATTAGTCGGAAACATTTTACAATGCAGCAAACTCAGGAATGTCCCTTTAAACAGTATTACTGGTAAAAAAAAAAACCCCAAAAAAACCTTCTGCATTTAAACTGGCAACACTTTTAAGTCTTCAAAATGTAACTCACTGGCGTAGGAAGCGGGGGGTGTGGGGGGGTGTGTGTGTGTGTGTGTGTGTGTGTGTCAAGGGAGATGGTTATATATATTTATATATATATGTGTGTGTGTGTCCCCCCCCTCCCCCCCCCCCCCCCCCGTTTTGGCACCTTTCTACGTTACTGTAACTCATTTTTTGGAAGATATTTGATCCAAACTACCTATCACAGAGAATTTGCAAAATTAATTCTATACTCTGTCCATCCTGAAATAGTTTTTTCACTTTTGTACTTTTGTAACCTATGACTACATCTTTTACTAATTAGTATAGATGCAATATCATGTTACACATGCATTTACGCGTTTGCTGATTAATGTTCAAGCACGCTGTCCTGGACAGGCACCTCAGCTATCTGGACTGTCTGTCCATGACAGTGGGGTAGTTATTAGTTGGTTAGTGGGTTAGTGAGAAAGAAGCCGTTGTAGTGGTCTTACACCTACCCACTGAGTCGTTAAAACTCGCTCTGGGTGGGATGGAATGGGATGGGAACTCTATTTACGTGCCCGTATCCACAAGGGTTCAGGCACGCCCACCCTGGATTTAGCCTCTGGACTTCGCCAGTGACCAATTCCGGGGCGGGGGTGGGAGCCGGTGCCTGTACCTACCAGCCTTATGTCCGATGGCTGAACCACGACACTACCGAGGCCGGTAATTATGTAAATTGATTATGTAAACTTCTGTTTAATGCCTATAGACAATTGCTTTGACAAAATAAATGAACCGAAGGTACTAAATTGTCGAGAACACCGGCTAACACTATTACTTGTTCTCGCACCATCACACTGCATTTGTCCGAACTCCTTGCGTGTATATGGGGCGGGACGCAGCCCAGTGGTGATGCGCGATCGATCTAGGTCGGTTCCCGTCGGTGGACCCATTGGGCTATTTCTCGTTTCAGGCTGTGGTATGTACTATCCTGTCTGTGGTTATGGTGCATATAAAAGATCCCTTGCTGCTATTCGAAAAAGAGTAGCCCGTGAAGTGGCGACAGCGGGTTTCCTCTCTCAATATCTGTGTGGTCCTTAACCATATGTCCGACGACATATAACCGTAATTAAAATGAGTTGAGTGCGTCGTTAAATAAAACATTGACTTAATTTCTTCCATATAACCGTAAATAAAATGTGTTGAGTGCGTCGTTGAATAAAACATTTCCTTCCTTCTTTCGTGTGTGTATATATGTATACGTCAGGCGAAAATTCTAATTTGTTCGTCCTCCGTGTGCGTAAATACGTATACGTAATCCGCAATGCGCATTCCGTAACAATAACTTTCTATGGAAATAGGTTGAGTAGATTCCGTTTATTAGTCTCCGTACAGTGACTGCAAATCCGATCACTAGATATGCGTTATGGATTACGTTTACGCAGACGTATTCGTACACGCATACGGACATATATTACAGGAATCTATTCAGCTTATTTGTATAGAAAGTTGTTGTTACGGATTATGCGTTACGGATTACGCATAAGGCTTACTGTCAAAGAAACTTTGCGCCTTACGTACACTAGTGAGCGTTTCTTAACTGCAGAACGGTCGCTACTCGTCAACTGGGTTTGTTTGTTTTGTTTTACGACACCTACACCACTAGAGCACATTGATTAAATATTCATCTGCTATTGAATGTTCAACATTTGATAATCCTCACATGTATTCTTCGGAGAAAATCCGGTGTTTTTTGTAGTCCATTAACAGCAAGGAATCTTTTATATTTATTTCCCACAGACAGGACAGCACATACCACGGTATTTGATACACCAGTCTTAGGGCACTAGAGCTTAGGGACAAAGAAAACAGAGATTGGGTCCACTAAGAGCGTTCAGTCCTGCGACCAAAGCACCCCAGGAAAGGCCGCTGCCGATTGAGAGTAGGATCCCGTCGGCGCATCTATTGTAAGTTAACCGGCCTCGGTGGCGTCGTGGCAGGCCATCGGTTTACAGGCTGGTAGGTACTGGGTTCGGATCCCAGTCGAGGCATGGGATTTTTAATTCAGATACCGACTCCAAACCCTGAGTGAGTGCTCCGCAAGGCTCAATGGGTAGGTGTAAACCACTTGCACCGACCAGTGATCCATAACTGGTTCAACAAAGGCCATGGTTTGTGCTATCCTGTCTGTGGGAAGCGCAAATAAAAGATCCCTTGCTGCTAATCGGAAGAGTAGCCCATGTAGTGGCGACAGCGGGTTTCCTCTCAAAATCTGTGTGGTCCTTAACCATATGTCTGACGCCATATAACCGTAAATAAAATGTGTTGAGTGCGTCGTTAAATAAAACATTTCTTTCTTTCTTTTTTTTCTATTGTAAGTTAAAGTTTGTTTTGTTTAACGACATGACTAGAGCACATTGATTTATTAATCATCGGCTATTGGATGTGAAACATTTGGTAATTTTGACATATAGTTTTGGAGAGGAAACCCGCTACATTTTTTTATTAGTAGCAAGGGATCTTTTATATTCAATTTTCCGCAGACAGGACAGCACATATCACGGCCTTTGATTATACCAGTACACAGTGACCATTTCGTAACTTCGAAACGGTCGCTTCAGTTGAGTTTCTTTGTTTTCTTTTACGACATACGACATACCACGGTATTTGATACACCAGTCTTTGAGAGACTGAGTTAGACGGGGAAAAAAACTAAATAAGAGAATGAGTCCATTGGCGGGGTTTGATCTTACGTCCAAAGCGGCTCAGGTGAGCCCTCTACCGATTGAGAGCTAGAGCCGCCCGCGCATCTACTGAGAATGCATGGCTGCACTATGTTTGACTTCTGTTGTTTTCCTCCCTAAACATCTGGTGCACCGCCATGCTTTACCACCTGACCAGGGGCGCGTAACCGAGATGCTTAACATTTTACCTGGAAATGCGCGCTCTTTTTCATGTCCACAGCAAAAAGGACCCCTGGGTGTTTGCTTTACATATGTGATCGCTTACCATTCCGAATCGAATACAACAAAAGTGAACAAGGAATCTATCGAGAATTCTAGTGTGTTTTCCCATTGAACACGCAGTGATAAAAAAAACAATGCGAAGAATCAGGGCCGTGCATAACGAGCGGGGATGTGAGTGGGGGTGGAGTGGGTGTTGGAGGGGGAGGGGATCCCACAAGTAAAAACCCCCAATAAAACATTCTTTTGCGTAAAATAGCCCTGTTTATCTTGTTGAAGAAAACAATATATTACTATGCCTTGGTTCGTTTCTATTGCTCCCACCCCCTCCCAGTATTTTAGTCTTAATACGGCTCTGAAAGGTATCTCACATTAACGGTAATAGAAACATTAAAGTTAAAAATGCTTACTATTATTCTTAATGGGACTCGTGCATGTACTTAAGTGAAAACGTTATTTTATTTATTTAAAAAAATTAATATAATTTTTTATTTAAAAAAAACCGTGTTTATATTCTATTCTATTTTTGCTTTTTTAAACTTATTATTATTATTTTATTTATTTATTTATTTATTTATTTATTTTGTATTTATTTATTTATTTATTTTTGTATTTATTTATTTATTTATTATTTTTAAGGGCTGTTACACGATACCATTAATAGAAGAGATCTGACTGGACAGCTAATCTGAAATGTTAAAGTTTTGTTTTGTTTAGCGACACCACTAGAGCACATTGTTTAATTAGCCGTTGGTTATTGAATGTGAAACCTTTGGTAATTTAAACTCATAGTCTTCAGAGGCAACCCGCTACATTTTTTTTTCATTAGCAGCAAGGGATCTTTTATACTAGTATGCACTTTTTCGACAGACAGAACAGTACATACCACGGCCTTTGATATACCAGAAGTGGGGCGCTGGTCGGGACGGAAAGCGCGAATCAAAGACAATCAAACTAGCACTTCTTCACAAAACCTAAACGTGTGAATCAGAAACAAACAAAATGGTACTTCTGCACTAAACCAAAACGCGCGAATCAGTGAAATTCAAAATAGTACTAAGCGTATGAATTAAAGACAATCAAAACGGTACTTCTGCACAAAACCTAAACGTGTCAATCAAAACCAATCAAAATGGTACTTCTGCACAAAACCTAAACGTGTCAATCAGAGACAATCAAAACGGTATTTCTGCACAAAACCTAAAGATGTGAATCAGAGACAAGCAAAATGGTACTTCTGCACAAAACGTATGAATCAGAGACAAGCAAAATGATACTATATGTACAAGCAAATCAGTCGCACTCGAATAGAAGCTTCAATCATTTAAGCGTTAATTTTTTCAATGCAACCTTACAATTAATTACAAACCCCTTACCCCACCCATTTCTCTCCTTAACTCCTACCTCCATTCATCTGTCCCCTGATCTGATCTTCGTGGTGTCATCTCTACATGTCTCAATCGCACTCAATCCTACACAAAAACGAAAAGGGCAACTGTCCGCTAAAGGGCGTAAAATGGGGACAGCTATTCTTTATCCTTTTTTTCGTACTTTCTATCTTCTTTTTTTTTCTTCTTTTTTTAAAGAAAATATAATGAAACTACCTGCTATATGAGGTGTAAAAGTAAGAATACAGAAAAAATTATGTGTGGCAGCGAGAGTCTGTGTTAAATAGTAGACGTGTGTGTTTAGGTATCAAGAATCAAAGTAAATATTTACTGAATAAACTTTTCACAAATGCCAAGCAAATATCATTAGCCGCGCGCAAAATGAACTTAGACTGTTAGGTATCTATATGGAAATATATAAGAAACGAGTGAGGAACATGAGCATTTTGAACTAGGTTCAGAAATTAACTAAGTTTGTTTAACTTTGTTTTGCTTAACGACACCACTAGATCACATTGATTTATTAATCATCGGCTATTGGATGTCAAACATTTGGTAATTTAGACATATAGTCTTTAGAGAGAGAGAACCCGCTAAATTTTTCAATTAGTACCAATGGATATTTTACATGCGCCACCCCACAAACAGGATAGTACTTAAAATAAAATAAATAATAAATAATAAATAAGATAAAATAAAGAATAATAAAAAAGTGCATAGGTTCATATATATCGAAATTACCAAATGTTTCACATCCAATAGTTTAAGATAAATAAATCAATATGCTCTAGTGGTGTCGTTAAACAAAACAAACTTTAAACAAACTTTTGATCCTAATTTATTCTTCTACATGTTTTGTTTAACGACACCACTAGAACACATTGAGTTATTAATCATCGGCTATTGGATGTCAAACATTTGGTAATTTTGACATATAGTCTTTAGAAAGAGAACCCGCTACATTTTTTCATTAGTAGCAAGAGATCTTTTATATGCACCATCTCATAGACAGGACAGCACATACCACGGCCTTTGACAGCAATTAACAGTACTTGGTCCTGTATTTCCGTTTAAAACTAGCTTCTTGCTTAGAATGGCGGGGGTATTCTTTTATTGTTTGGTAATTTTCTTTCTTTCTTTCTTTCTTTCTTTCTTTTTCTTTTTGGAGTAGGGGGATCTTTGTTTTTTGTGTGTTTTCCTTTTGGTGGGGAAGGGGGAGTGGGGTGTCCTCCGCACGTCTTGTCCAGTCAAGTGATATTTATTTCCAGTTGTTGGAAATGGTGATGGATACTTTAGTCTAGACGGGTTCGGAAATTAATTGAGGGGGTGGGGGCCGCCTGATTTGCTATGATGTTATAGCTCCAGACTGTCGGATGTCCCTTCAGTGTACACTTCACAAATTCAGTTTGTCTGTAATCCTTATTGTGCGTAACGTCGTATGCGTATATACGAATACGTAATCAATAAAACATAGCGTGGTCGGACAAACATACGCACGCACACTTGAAAAGAGACTCATAAATGGAATCTGCTCAAGCTATTTGTATAGTAAGTGATTTTTACAAGTGGTCGTGGTAATAGTTGTAGTAATAATAATAGCAGCAGCGGAAGTAGTAGTAGTAGTAGTAGTAGTAGTAGTAGTAGTAGTAGTAGTAGTAGTAGTAGTAGTAGTAACAGCAGCAGCAGCAGTAGTAGTAGTAGTAGTAGTAGTAGTAGTAGTAGTAGTAGTAACAGCAGCAGCAGTAGTAGTAGTAGTAGTAGTAGTAGTAGTAACAGCAGCAGCAGCAGCAGTAGCAGTAGTAGTAGTAGTAGTAGTAACAGCAGCAGCAGCAGCAGCAGTAGTAGTAGCAGTAGTTGTTGTTGTTGTAGTAGTAGTAGTAGTAGTAATAATAGTAATAGTACTAGTAGTAGCAGTAGTAGTACTAGTTGTAGTAGTAATAATAATAGTACCACTAGTAGTAGTTGTAGTAAAAGTGGTAGTAGTTGTAGTAGAAATAGTAGTAGTAGTAGTAGTAGTAGTAGTAATAGTAGTAGTAGTAGTAGTAATAATAGTAGTAGTAGTACTAGTAGTGATAGTAGTAGTAGTACTAGTTGTAGTAGAACTAGTAGTAGTAATAATAGTAATAGTAGTAGTACTAGTACTATTACTAGTAGTAGTAGTAGTAGTAGTAGTAGTAGTAGTAATAGTAGTGGTAGTAGTAGTAGAACTACTAGTAGTAGTAGTAATAGTAGTGGTAATAGTAGTAGAACTAGTAGTAGTAGTAATTGTAGTAGTACTAGTACTATTACTAGTAGTAGTAGTAGTAGAACTAGTAGTAGTAGTAGTAGTAGAACTAGTAGTAGTAGTACTAGTACTAGTAGTAGTAGTAGTAGTAGTACTAGTAGTAGTAGTAGTAGTAGTAGTCGTAGTAGTAGTAGTAGTATAACTAGTATTAGTATTAGTAGTAGTAGTAGAACTAGTAGTAGTAGTAGTAGTAGTAGTAGAACTAGTAGTAGTAGTAGTAGTAATAATAGTAGTAGTAGTAGTAGTAGAACTAGTAGTAGTAGTGGTAGTAGTAGTAGAACTTGTAGTAGTAGTGGTAGTAGTAGTAGTAATAGTAGTAGTACTAGTAGTAGTAGTAGTAGTAGTAGTAGTAGTAGTAACAGAAGCAGCAGCAACACCACTAGTAGTGGTAGCTTCTTTTTCTTTCATTCTTTTGTTGTCTCTTTCTTTCTTTCTTTCTTTTTGACCTCTGAAAGTTATTGTACTTGCTCCTGATGACGACAACAAGTGCATGTATATCAATAATGGCAGGAGAAAATATTCGGCTACGGTGTAGACCTAACGGCCCGGTGTATTTGCAATGAAAACAAGCGCATGTGTTAAACTGTGCGCAGATACCGCCTATGGTGTACCTGCGGGCCGTTCTGTGGGTACTGAAAGCAAATTGCGCTTTATAGGTGTTGAGAGATGTGCGCCTAGCGCCAGGAGCACGTCAAAAACTTGTTGTTATATGAGCTAGTCCGTGGTGTAATTAGACTTCTGGCGATACGATTATTCATTATTCGAAGAAAGATTATTTTCTTTTATTTCGCTTCTATATTTTGTTTAGTTCGTAGTGTTCTCTCCCTCCCCCCCCCCCCTCCCCCACCTCTCTTCTCTCTCTCTCTCTCTCTCTCTCTCTCTCTCTCTCTCTCTCTCTCTCTCTCTCTCTCTCTCTCTCTCTCTCTCTCTCTCTCTCTCTCTCTCTCCCACCATATAATAATAATAATAATACAGTGTTGTCTTTATGAACAACTCCTACGAAATAAAACAGAAAAAAATCCACGGAACCTTCTCCAACTATAATATTAATAATGATATTACCAGTTGATCAATTTCCAAACAAGAAAAGGAAAAACGAAAGAAAATAAAAACAACTCTATTCCGAACAACCCACACCCCCGTAACACGTGCATGTGCATGAAATTATGCGGGGGCGGGGGACTAGACTGTGATGACAAAATTTCTAGCGGGTGGGGTGGAGGTGGGTCGACTCATGCTCACCTGGAAAATATATTAAGAAAATTTGTTTCGAGCACCGAAGGGTTTCGACCCTACATCACCCAACTACCCCTGTACGTCCGCCTAACACAAACACACACACACACACACACACACACACACACACACACACACACACACACACACACACACACACAGAGAGAGAGGGGGAAAAGAGAGAGAGAGAGAGAGAGAGAGAGAGAGAGAGAGAGAGAGAGAGAGAGAGAGAGAGAGAGAGAGAGAGAGAGATATTACAGTATGTAATAGTACACACTATATGCAATAGGGCAGTATTCTCTGTAGGGTAGTAGTATTCAATGTATGTAATTGGGCAGTAGTCGCTGTATGCAATAGAACAGTATTCACTGAATGTAATAGGGCAGTATTCACTATATGTAATAGGACAGTATTCACTAGATGTAATAGGACAGTATTCACTGTATGTAATAGGACAGTATTCTCTCTATGTAATAGGACCGTATTCACTGAATGTAATAGGACAGTATTCACTCTATGTAATAGGACCGTATTCACTGAATGTAATAGAACAGTATTCGCTCTATGTAATAGGACAGTATTCACTATTATGTAATAGGACAGTATTTACTGTATATAATAGGACAGTATTCACTGAATGTAATAGGACAGTATTCACTCTATGTAATAGGACCGTATGCACTGTGTGTAATAGGACAGTATTCACTCTATGTAATAGGACAGTATTCACTATATGTAATAGGACAGTATTCACTGTATGATATAGAACAGAATTCACTGTATATAACAGGACAGTATTCACTGTATGTAATAGGACAATAGTCACTGTATGTAATAGGACAATATGCACTGTATGTAATAGGACAATATGCACTGTATGTAATAGGACAATATTCAATGTGTGTAATAGGACAATATTCACTGTATGTAATAGGACAATATTCACTGTGTGTAATAGGACAATATTCACTGTGTAATAGGACAATATTCGATGTATGCAATAGGACAATAGTCACTGCATGTAATAGGACAATATTCAGTGTATGTAATAGGACAATATTCACTGTATGTAATAAGACAATAGTCACTGTATGTAATAGAACAATATTCAGTGTATGTAATAGGACAATATTCACTGTATGTAATAGTACAATATTCACTGTATGTAATAGGACAGTATTCACACTATGTAATAGGACAATATTCAATGTATGTAATAGAACAATATTCAATGTATGTAAAGGGACAATATTCAATGTATGTAATGGGACAATATTCACTGTATGTAATAGGACAATATTCAATGTATGTAATAGGACAATATTCAATGTATGTAATAGGACAATATTCAATGTATGTAATGGGACAGTATTCACACTATGTAATAGGACAATATTCACTGTATGTAATAGGACAATATTCAATGTATGTTATAGGACAATATTCACTGTGTAATAGGACAATATTCACTGTATGTAATAGGACAGTATTCACTTTTGTAATAGGACAGTATTCACTGTATGTAATAGGACAGTATTCACTGTATGTAATAGGACAATATTCAATGTATGTTATAGGACAATATTCACTGTGTAATAGGACAATATTCACTGTATGTAATAGGACAGTATTCACTTTTGTAATAGGACAGTATTCACTGTATGTAATAGGACAATATTCACTGTATGTAACAGGACAATATTCAATGTATGTAATAGGACAATATTCACTGTGTAATAGGACAATATTCACTGTATGCAATAGGACAATATTCACTTTTGTAATAGGACAGTATTCAATGTATGCAATAGGACAATATTCAATGTATGCAATAGGACAATATTCAATGTATGCAATAGAACAATATTCAATGTATGTAAAGGGACAATATTCAATGTATGTAATGGGACAATATTCACTGTATGTAATAGGACAATATTCAATGTATGTAATAGGACAATATTCAATGTATGTAATAGGACAATATTCAATGTATGTAATGGGACAGTATTCACACTATGTAATAGGACAATATTCACTGTATGTAATAGGACAATATTCAATGTATGTTATAGGACAATATTCACTGTGTAATAGGACAATATTCACTGTATGTAATAGGACAGTATTCACTTTTGTAATAGGACAGTATTCACTGTATGTAATAGGACAGTATTCACTGTATGTAATAGGACAGTATTCACTGTATGTAATAGGACAATATTCACTGTATGTAACAGGACAATATTCAATGTATGTAATAGGACAATATTCACTGTGTAATAGGACAATATTCACTGTATGCAATAGGACAATATTCACTTTTGTAATAGGACAGTATTCAATGTATGCAATAGGACAATATTCAATGTATGCAATAGGACAATATTCAATGTATGCAATAGAACAATATTCACTGTATGTAATGGGACAAAATTCACTGTATGTAATAGGACAATATTCAATGTATGTAATAGGACAATATTCACTGTGTAATAGGACAATATTCACTGTATGCAATAGGACAATATTCACTTTTGCAATAGGACAGTATTCAATGTATGCAATAGGACAATATTCAATGTATGCAATAGGACAATATTCAATGTATGCAATAGAACAATATTCACTGTATGTAATGGGACAAAATTCAATGTATGTAATAGGACAATATTTGCTGTATCTAATAGGACAATATTCACTGTATGTAATAGGACAATATTCACTATATGTAATAGGACAGTATTCACTGTATGTAATAGGACAGCATTCAATGTATGTAATAGGACAGCATTCAAAGTATGTAATAGGGCAATATGCACTGTATGTAATAGGACAATATTCAATGTATGTAATAGGACAATATTCACTGTAAGTAATAGGACAATATTCAATGTATGCAATAGGACAACATTCACTGTATGTAATAGGACAATGTGCACTGTATGTAATAGGACAATATGCACTGTGTACGATGTGGCACACTATGGCATAACAGTACAGAACAGATAACGGTTCGCAAATCGAACTGACGTAATAGGCTGATCCAAAAACCACATTCCCAACAGACCTGCCTTTCGGTAATTGAATTATAAATACTAGTTTCCAAACGACGATTTATTTTTCTTAGTAGCAAGCGTCACGGGAAAATGATAAAACACAAGATCTCCTCACGGAAGTGGTCGAAACCTGAGAATTGTTTTGATACGTAGGAGTCTTACGATCTTGGTTGCTATGGTCCATATGTTGCAAAATAATTGCGTTTCCAAATTTTATCTATATGATTAAAATAAGGTATTAAAATCTACTACGTTTCATGTATTTGCTGTGCTTACATTCAATTAATGTCTAAGCGCGCAGTCATGGGCATACATTATTTACAGATATGAATTGTATGTCCAAGACAGATATATCTGTATAATGGCTTAATGTGTAAAACAACAACATGCAGAGAGATTTTTTGTAAAGCGCATGTGCAGGTGTATGTGTGTGTGTGTGTGTGTGTGTGTGTGTGTGTGTGTGTGTGTGTGGAGTGGGGGGGTCAAAACGAAATTTCTTCTTTTTTTCAATTTATATTTCGGAATAACATGACTCTAAACCGCACCCCCCCCCCCCAAAAAAAAAAAAAAAAAAAAAAAAAAAAAAAAAAAAAAAAACCCCAACAACAACAAACAAACAAACAAAACCCCCACAAAAAAACCAAAAACACAAAAACCAACACAAAAAAAAACCCCAAAACCCAAACAACAACAACCCCAACACCTTCGCTTGCCAGTACAGACCACCACCACCCCCCCCCCCTTCTAAAATATATTGCACAAGAATGTAGAATAGGAGTATTCTGAACATAAGAAAGAAGGAAAGAAAGAAATGTTTTATTTAACGACGCACTCAACACATTTTATTTACGGTTATATGGCGTCAGACGGACCACACAGATATTGAGAGAGGAAATCCGCTGTCGCCACTTCATGGGCTACTCTTTTCGATTAGCAGCAAGGGATCTTTTATATGCACCATACCACAGACAGGGTCGTACATACCACGGTCTTTGATATGCTAGTCGTGGTGCACTGGCTGGAACGAGAAATAGCCCAATCGGCCCACCGACGGGGATCGATCCCAGACGGACCGCGCATCGAGCGAGCGCTTTACCACTAGGCTACATCCCGCGCCCCTGATCGTAAGAGAGCATGGCCGTCCTGCATCTCTCTTACTATCAGAGAACTCGGGATAAATTGGTCTATGCAGTTCTAGCCAAAGGGGCTGGAAGCGGGAGGAATCTGAAGATTTATAGTTCGTGGCACCCAAATAATAATCAAATTAACATATAATTGTCACCACCTACCAGGGTAGGTACAGGGTTCGCAGCCCAGTACCGGCTCCCACCCAGAGCGAGTTTTGATGACTCAATGGGTAGGTGTAAGGCAACTACACCCTCTTCTCTCTCACTAACCACTAACAATTAACAACTAACCCACTGTCCTGGACAGACAACCCAGATAGCTGAGGTGTCTGCCCAGAACAGCGTGCTTGAACCTTATTTGGATATAAACACGAAAATCAGCTGAAATGAAATGAATAAAGGGATTTTTTTTTCCCCAAGTTTTTTCTTAAAGTATACCCATATATCTGGGCCCAATTTCACTAAACATCGTAAGGCAAATGTTGCACGTAAACGTAAATCCCTGACTAAACCATAATTCTTATAACTGTTATAGTATAACAAATATAGTTAGTAGTACACATATTAATTCATTTCATTTCATCCTTAAAATGCTCCATTTTCCTTAATGATGTAATTTTCTTTGTGAAATAGATGCCGAACACTTGTAAATGTATGCCTGGTATAACTGCTAGTCGCAGACATAAACTTACGATGGTTTGTAAATGTATGACCGGTATAACTGCTAGTCGCAGACGTAAACTTACGATGTTTTGTAAATATATGACCGGTATAACTGCTAGTCTGAGGCCATAATATCGCCTCGGTGGTGTTGTGGTTAAGCCATCGGACATAAGGCTGGTAGGTACAGGGTTCGCAGCCCGGTACCGGCTCCCACCCAGAGCGAACGACTGAGTGGGTTGGTGTAATACCACTATACGCTCTTCTTTCTCACTAGCCACCAACCCACTGTCTTGGACAGACAACCCAGATAGCTGAGGTGCGTGTATATAGTGTATATATGTGTGTGTGTGTGTGTGTGTGTGTGTGTGAGCGCGCGCGCGCGTGTGTGTGTGTGTCCAGGACAGCGTGCTTGAACCTTAATTGGATATAAGAACGAAAATAATTTCAAAATGAAATGAAATCTCATGTATTGGAAATGAACGTAAAAGGACTTTACTCCTGTAATAAGATAACATACAAAGATGACTTTCTGTTTAATGTTTGATTGAAACATATTTTATTGCATATAATCAGGGATCACACTGCAAAGAATTTTGTTTTAGCAAATTTTCATATATATATATATACGCAATTTGCTCGAAATGTATTAAAAAATGACTAATTAAAAAAAAAAAAAAAAAAAAAAATATATATATATATATATATATATATATATATATATATATATATAGGCTTGCGACCAGGTATATATATATATACACTCTTCAAAAAAAGTAGAGGAACTCTAATAGGAATTTACAATTGCAAAAATTGTAAGGTATATTAGCTGTGGGGAATGGTGAATTAATTGGGCAAACATTACAAACAGGTAGTTCAGTATTACAGTAGTTTTTATGACCATCAAAGATCTTGAAGGACGATTGGGGTCAGAAGTGAAATTTGAAAGTTGACAGTTTTTTATCAGTAAATCGCAAATTCAAACAATAAAAATGACTAAAAACAAAACAATAACAACTGTATCATCAACAGAATGAAAAAGATTGACAGAAATAATGTTCCACAATGATTAATCGACCTTCCTGGAAATTTTCAAAATCGAGAATGACAACCCACGCACGTGTACGGGGCAACTGCGTGATGCATGTGCAAACTATGGAATGTGTTTCGGTGTGTTGATAAACAGACCTGAACGTTCTTTACTAGGATGCCTGTGGTCAAAACATATGTTCGGTCTAATAGTTGATATTAACATTAATATTTCAGGTTCCCCTACATTTTGAAGAGTATACATACACAGGCCTATACATTAGCCAAATACGACATGTTGTAGCCACTTTGTATAAACAAAAATAGCAATTGGCTAATTTGGAAATGTACGGGATGAGTACTGTATAATGTACAAAATGATTGGGCACTTGTTATCCATCTGTTTAATGTTGGTGAACCCAGGCCTTTCCCCAGGATTTTTTTAAGGCGCTTACATATTTAGCATCATTATAACACAAAAATCAAGCCAAAAGAAGTGGGGTAGTGAGTTGAAAACAGTTATGTGTTTGTCTTCAATCCATCAAATCATGTTGGGGTTTTTGTGTGGGAGGAGAGGGGGGGGGGGGGACTTTTTTCTAAAAAAACCATCAATTCCCCACCCCCAACAACTTCATAATTTGCCTCATGTTGTTGTTGTTGATTTCAGCGTCGTGTTAAATGCTTGTTGTGATTTCTGCTTGTAAAATACCTAAGCTAAGAATGCTGACTTCACAGTATATTCCATTTATAAAAAAAAAACTACCAAAAAAAACCCCCAAAATGTTAATAAAATTAATTTTACTTTTTAAAAAAAATCCAGCTAACTTATTAAATGTCATCTCACAGTTTAACAAATATATATCTAGCATTATCTAACAAATATGATTATTGTAAACTAATTCAGTGTACGTTTAACTGCAATTTGTATAAATACTGCACGCACATTTCCCGCGATCGCGATCTCAGTGCGTGCTCTCGACCATAGGTACAAAATTAACAAAGACAAAGGAAATAACGAAAACTGCAGTTAGGTATTCATTGATGCAAACAACTATTGTTTTTCTACACATTTACATCAAGATTTACTCCTGTGTAATCGTATTGTTCATGTCCGCAACGATATCTCTTGACACGTGGGTGTCAGTTGACTCTGAAGCGTGACGTATATTACGCCGAGAGCTTTCCTCAGTTCAGCCAACGAACGTTTTTCCTAACGTTCGCGAACTACTTGATTGGTGTCCGTCGTGTCCATTTGGTTTAACGTGAAGCGCACAAAACAGTGTAGCGAACGTTTTGTTTCCGCTCGGTCTGGCTGAACTCAGCCCTTGGGATAGCCGACATGTCGTTCGGCCCTGAACTGGCATGTGTATTCAAATTGACATGCATTGTCGGTTTGTTTTTATTACTTCGGTTCAAAGACTTTACAAAATTAAAATAGCAAGTTACATATCTTCCAGACATTGAATCGCCGTCACATTGCTGTCATACATGTCGAATGCATGCGTTAAAATTAATAACCTTGTTTATTAAAATTAGCAAACATCATAAGGCATACGCTGTATTCTGGTTAACACCGTTTCTCGTTACCGGTCGCGAGATCGCTATTATGCTAATTGAATATGTGGTATTATTATGTTTGAGGTGTCGAATAGATTATGTAACCGTTTGTTCACATCAGAAGATAGAAAATGAAATTACGGGTCACAGCTCCATTGTTTTGTATACATGTTACAAATTAAGTCGACACGGTCCTGCAGTTAAGGCGCTTACCAGACATGCAGGCGCTTACTTGGCTGGCTAAGGGAGCACGGGCCGTGTCGGCTTATCGCTCTAGGGAAACCCCTGTGAACCCCCCTCCCCCACCAGAACCACCACCCCCCCCCGCCCCAATGGTTATTTGAAAGCTTGTTTTCTCTACAGGGGTTATTCCTATAATCGGACAAAGCTAGACGGAGGTGCAGCAAATACTCAAATTCGGGCAAAAACAATAGAGATATTGGGAAAGAAAAAAAGAAATGTTTTATTTAACGACGCACTCAACACATTTTATTTACGGTTATATGGCGTCAGACAGATTTTGAGAGGAAACCCACTGTCGCCACTACATGGGCTACTCTTTCCGATTAACAGCAAGGGATCTTTTATTTGCGCTTCCCACAGGCAGGATAGCACAAACCGTTACCATGGTCTGTGTTTAACTAGTTATAGAGATATTCTAGAGATATTCGGACAAAAGGTACTAACCTGAGACCAGTTCTATCGTGTATGTCCATCATTGTAACCGCAAATTAGTTGGTAATCCATATAAAAATATTTAGCATTTACTTTGCAATCCTATATAGCTATTTTGCAGTAATGCCAATATTAATATTGTCACACGCGAAAATCTACAACCTAGCATGACGTCAAAAACCGAATAAACGTGGCTCAAAGTTTGACGTCACATGTAAACGCGGAAGTAAAAGTTTACATGCTGTTTGCGTTGTTCGTTTTGAAGAATTTAGAAGATGATATATTCTTCTTTACATGGCGATTAGTTTGAAGTAAACATACATCTTTATGTACAATATTGTTTGGTTACTATTTTGTATTTTTTAGAAATAAAAACCTGAGAACATTGGTCGAGATCGTTAGCGATACCATCTGTACTTTGATACACATACCGGCCTCGGTGGCGTCGTGGCAGGCCATCGGTCTACAGGCTGGTAGGTACTGGGTTCGGATCTCAGTCGAGGCATGGGATTTTTAATCGAGATACCGACTCCAAACCCTGAGTGAGTGCTCCGCAAGGCTCAATGGGTAGGTGTAAACCACTTGCACCGACCAGTGATCCATAACTGGTTCAACAAAGGCCATGGTTTGTACTATCCTGCCTGTGGGAAGCGCAAATAAAAGATCCCTTGCTGCCTGTCGTAAAAAGAGTAGCCTATGTGGCGACAGCGGGTTTCCTCTAAAAACAGTGTCAGAATGACCATATGTTTGACGTCCAACAGCCGATGATAAGATAAAAAAATCAATGTGCTCTAGCGGCGTTGTTAAATAAAACACATTTTACTTTACTTTGATACACATTTACAAAAATAGGGAGAAGGCCTATATATCGATATGGTATGCAAGTATCACAAGTCTTTATAACGTAAATGATTTTACATTGGTGCGAAATGTTGTAGTTCGCTAAATTTTATATCTGACACTAATTAGTATTACATTCGTGTGTGGGATCTGTAGAGATATATTTTTTTAAATCGGAATATATCGCTTTAAAAAAAAAAAAGAAAAAAAAAAGAGGAATATATAACTTAAAATACCGGGTAAAGATAAAATGAAAAAAGTACGATTCCAAATGATGATCAATTGATTTCATTGAAATTGGCCGGGAAGTAACCTAGAATACGGTAATAACGTTGAACTTTCATTTTGACGCCGTCTACTTTCATGTTGAAAACGTGACGTCATTAATGCTGTATTTTTACACGATATAATTAAGATAGAGCCCAAATACCTGAGATTTAGTTTTTTAAGGTTATTACCTGTTATTTACAAAAAAAAAGAAGAAAAAACCTTCTTTTTTAATAAGTTGTAGATTTTCCCATGTGACGGCTCAATTATTATGTTGTTATCCAGATTCGGGCATTTTCAATTTATTCGGACAAAAGACAACCTGCCTCCCTACCAAAATGGGAGCCCGTACGCCTATGGTTATTCCTTCGAATCAGCTATATTTTACCTAACTTTCCCACAGTTGAAACGTCTATTGGAATCTGTCTTGTACCCAGATGTGGTCAAATGGCAAATCTTTTAAAAGAGATTGTTCAGAGTGTTCTCCCATTGTAATATGTTTCCAATTACTAGAACCTTTCTGACAATTAAATTATAATATTAAATATAAATTATCTTTTTTTTTTCTTTTCGTTTTTTTTTAAAAAATGTAATTGTCAGTGTATTCGGTTTTTCTGGTTAAATCCCAATGCTTGTCGTAACCCAAACAGGAATTTTCCTCTAATTTCTTAAGTACGAGAAAATATATATTAAACAATATGACATGACGATCGGAAACCCATTCAATAAAAAGACATCTAAATTCTAAATAAGGATATATATTTAATATGTCATTTTGGTTGTTAGAATTGCTATAAATATTTACTTTTTCAAATTTGATTACCTAAAAAAAAGAAAAGAACAGAAGCAAATACTCTTTTATAACAAAAATACATTTGTCATTTATATTCAGTTATACATCTTGGCAAATTGATTGTGCTGATTGTGGCATTAAATTATTATACCATTGTTTTGTTTTTTGTTTGCTTGTTTGGATTTGGTTTGTCTGTTTGTTGTTGTTGTTTACATATTGTATTATACAGATTATATACAGAATCGCCAAGTATAAAATAACTTCAGTGATCTTTAAAGATGAAATGGAATAAAATAAAATACAAAAATAAAATAAAATTATATATTACCGTAAAACAAGTCTTTGTTTAGCACATGTTTTGTGTGCGTGCAATTCCCAAATAAAAAAAACACACGGAATCCAGACGTTCTTAACGTCATATTAAATAAATATACATGTATATTAAAATATGATTTTAAGGACGTCTGGATATATATATATATATATATATATATATATATATATATATATATATATATATATATATATATTGTCAATGTTAAAATGGTCAAATGCAGACAGGGGAAATTATGAAACTTTTACCTTACATGCACTTCGGTTCCCCAAGACTTTTTCGCATTACACTTGCACGTGCACTGCCTGATTTTACCATTGGCTAACCATTTCTGTTCTTCCGGATTTTCCGTATCATCCATAGAAAGAGATTTGAAAATATCCCCGCATATCTCCGCACTAGTGTGTTACCGTTGCCGGAATCGAGAGCTCGTTATCCCGTCTCGGTTTTCTCTACGATAACTAACGCACAATCGGTACCGCGCTCGCAGCGTAACGATTGGGAGGAAACCTGTCAATTCGCACGCTCCGAGATCCAATCGGCCATTTCCGACGATAAGGTGCGGAATGAAACGGAGTGTGATGAACGCTTGATTCGGTTATGTGGTGTTTTCGCGGCGTCTTTATTGTTTTTATTGGGGATTACTGAACGTTTGTAGGGGAACTCGTTCGGTGTGTAAATGGAATTTCCGCCGATCTAGAAATGTTTCCTTTCGTCTGATTTAATCTGTGAAATAGAAGATTTCTAATGAATTCCGTGACTCGCTTGTTGAACAATAAGTGTCGTTTTTTACAGTATGCATAGAGTTCTTCTTCCTTTTTTTGGCGTGGCGAAGGCGCGACTACCGCGGCGTATATGAAAGAAATGTTTTGTTTAACGAAGCACTCAACACATATTATTTACGGTTATATGGTGTTAGACATATGGTTAAGGACCACACAGATATATAGAGAGGAAACTCGCTGTCGCCACTTCATGGTCTACTCTTTTCGATTAGCAACAAGGGATCTTTTATATGCATCATCTCACAGACAGGATAGTACATACCACGGCCTTTGTTACACCAGTCGTGGAGCACTGGCTGGAACGAGAAACAGCCCAATGGGGCCACCGACGGAGATCGGATCTAGACCGACCGCGCATCAAGTGAGCGCTTTACCACTGGGTTACGTCCCGCCTCCCTCCCCCCATCCCCGGCGTATATGAAACCACTGCTATTGATAGCAAGAAAATCGATTTTTGTTATCACGTCGCGCCAATAACCTTGAATATGGTTTAAAAAAAAAAAAACCATTGAAAGTAATAAAAACTTAAATGTTGGGGGGGGGGGGGGGTTGAGAATACGTACTTGTGTAAATAAAAACGTTTGATTTGGTTACCTACACCACTTGTAGACACAGCAGCAGTAGCAATTATAATAGTAGTAGTAGAAGGAGTAGAAGTACTACTATCACTACTACTACTATTACTACTAGCAGTAGTAGTAGTAGTAGTAGTAGTAAAAGTGACTAACAGTACTTTTGGTCGTAGTAGTTGTAGTAGCAGTAGCAGTAGTAGCAGAGTAGCAGCAGTAGTAGTAGTATCAGTAGTATTATCAGTAGCAGTAGTAGTAGTAGTAGTAGTAGTAGTAGTAGTAGTAGTATCAGTAGTAGTAGCACTAGTAGTAGCAGCAGTAGCAGCAGCAGCAGTAGTAGTAGTGGTGGTGGTAGTATTAGTATTAGTAGTAGCAGTAGCAGTAGTAGTAGCAGTAGTAGTAGCAGCAGCAGCAGTAGTAGTAGCAGTAGCATTATTATTAGTAGTAGTAGTAGTAATAGTAGTAGTACTAGTAGTGGCAGCAGTAGTAGTAGTAGTAGTAGTAGCAGTACTAGTAGTAGTAGTAGTACCACTAGTAGTAGTAGTTGTAGTAGTAGTAGTAGTGGCAGCAGTAGTAGTATAGTGGATGTGGTGGTTGTCGTAGTTACCATTATTAGTATTGGGCAGCTATAAATGTACTCCGTGTCGTATCAGTCTCTGACACGCTTATATAACGGTTATCAGAGGGTAAACAGGTAACGGTGGTAAGTACTCTATATTACGTAACACGATTAGTTCGCCAGCATTGGATATTTACTCTTTTGCCATATTGCTCAACTCAAACTAACAAATTTGGCTATTTGAAAAAACAAACAGAAAACTCTTTGAAGCAGACGTTGTACCACAATGATATCTGACACGATGAGTTACGAACATGGCAGGTAACGTTATTACGGGAATTAAACTCATTTTGAGAACATTTACCACTATTTCGGGACATGGTTGTACCTATCCGTGTTGTTTACAGGTTGTTAAATACGAAAACATGCCGTTATTAAGAAAAATTTATTTTTTAAAGTTACACACACACACACACACGCGCGCGCGCGCTGACACACACACACACACACACACACACACACACACACACACATATGTGTAATATTATATAGATGTAGCAAATTTAAATACTACATACCTACAACCCCGAAATATAATATAAAATAAAATAAATAAATAAAATTATGGACATTCATTAGAGATTGTACTACACCAAATAAAATCCCATAGGCGACCAAGTTAACGTCTGTGTTTAAAAACACTGTATGTAATATATCAACCAAACTATGACCCATAGATATCAGTACTATAACCCCTACCTCAAAGTATTAACTAAGAAAATGGACTCATTTTCGATATAAACGGATGTTTCTACAACACCCCTAATTTCGCACAAAATTTGAGTACTTTTTTTTTTTTTATCCCATACAAGTTTCAACCACAAGGCTACTTGACACAGTGGTACTAGAAGAAATAAAATTGCATACTTTTTTTGCCCAGATGAAACCAATTGTTTTTAAACCAAACTCAGTTATATTTATCACCAATGGCAGGACTTGTAGTATTAACTGCTCTATCAAAAGTTAGCTGCACCTCGAACTTTGACCCAGCCGGATGTTATTTGGTTTAGTACTTCCTAAACAACGACTTTGCGGACAACTTTTATGTGCACACCTATCCTAGGATCTAGGTTTACCTTTAATTTAAAATAATAATAATAATAATAATAATAATAATATATAATATAATATAATATAATATAATATAATATAATATAATATAATATAAAATAAAGAAATAAACAACAGGCCCTAGTCGTAACGAGGAAAACTTAAAAAGACAATCGTTCTACGAATGCAGTGGCGAATCCAGAAAAACCATTTGGGGTGTACCCCTGCGCGTGCTGTAACCTCACCGTGGTGCAGGGGTGTAACATTCTCTTTGAGAATGGCCAATACAGCACAAATCCCCTTGTATATAATTGAAATTTTGAGTAAAAGTCCATATCTATCTGTGATATTTGTATTTTTGCGCAGTTCTTTACTCTGTTTTTATTTAAATCTTGAATTTTTATATTGATGTTGATCATCACTTTATTTGTTTGCATTACCATAGTTTGACACCCAATAGCCGATGTATTTTTCGTGCTGGGGTGTCGTTAAACATTCATTCATTCCATTTGGGGGGGGGGGGGGGGGGGCAATGGCGTGAGGCGAAATGCAAGGGAACTATGGGGGAGGTTTGGAGAGGGATCGTAAAAAAAAAAGAGAAAATTAATATATAATAAAATGTAAAAATGCGACACAAATTTAAGGGGGACGAGCCCCCCTTAGATCCGCCTTTGCAATGAGCTAGGACCGGTTCTGAAAATGATGACAGACAGACGCTTGTTAGTTCATGATCAGTCTTTTGAGGTCGAACCTCAAGTCTTCGAGACCGTAAAATTAATGCGGTCATATAACAACGACGTCAAAAAGTAGATTAGCAGCGCTTCTCTGTCGGGAAAATGGAAGCTTAATACGACCGCCTGTCGGGTGAAATTGACCATTACCCAAGCACGCGACCAAGTCGACATTCTTGTCTGAAAATAATCCTAATTTCAGACTCGTTGTAGGTCAAAGTCTTTATAACCGTCGGTGTAAAACCGTCTTTTTCCCCATGCTGTCGCTAACAATGGCGGGATTTTCTCCGGTAAGACTATTTGCGGCGATTGATCTACACGAGAACCGATTCAGAGGAGCGATCTTTCTTAAAATGTTGTGTTGCGCTGATCGAGAATCTGTCGAAACCGGCCATCAAGTCGAGATCAATCAACCCGAATATCGCGAGTCGAGAAAGCGCGGGGAAATCTTCCACCGTCACCATTATATCCGGTTAAAGGGGAATAACTCCAGTGGAGAGAGAGAAAAAAACTGTGCGTCCATTTAGAAACTGCATTTTGGCAGAGGAAGGACAACTTGTTGTGTAGAAGACAGATGGCTTATGCTGGCGTAGAAATTAAAACAAAATCATAGTAATAATTGAATCGTTTTGTGCGTAGGCGGGTCTTTAGTTTTCAACGACTCTTGTACTGTGGTCCAAGTCTGTTATTAATTTCGTCTGCGCAGGATACGGTTGTGTCACTGTTCTATGTATAGCTTGGTCTGAACGGACGTAGAAAGTGTGGTTCTTTCTACATCCGAAAATGGTTACATTGCTTTATATATATTGCTGGTATTCGAAACTTGTGGCACCATGTTTCAACCGTTTCTCAATCGAAATAGTGCAACAAATGGACATACAAACCCAAAAATGTCCGTACTCACTAAATCCCTATTGAAGTACTTTCGTCATTATTAACAAAATAAATCTTCTTTCAAAAAGTTTTCCGCCATTTCAAATTTGCTAAATAGAGGGAAGCATCTCGTCCTGCACATTAAGAAAAGTACTGACTTAGTGTGAACCCTGCACTATGTATAGCTGTGTTATTATGTTTGTGAACCCGTGCACGCAGTGCGGCCGGCATCGCTGGTGTAATGGTTAAGTCATCGGACATAAGGCTGGTAGGTACTAGGTTCGTAGCCCAGTACCGGCTCCCACCCATAGCGAGTTTTAACGACTCAATATGTGGGTGTAAGGCCACTACAGAGACTTCTCTCTCACTAAGGTCTCACTACACAGATGTCATCTGCCATTGAAACCCATGTTAAATTGCCCAACTTCAAACGAAGATTGCCAATAGAACGGGTTCTCGTTGGTATTAACAACATACACCATTGCGAACATACATTATATAAGCATTTATTTTCACTCCAAAATTGAGAACAGTTCCGTCTTAGTTTTTTGCTATATGACCGCATCTGGCTGTAGTACTGGTGCGAACAGGTGGTTCCTTAACCGATTCACTCCGGCTGTCTCTTGCGCTATACATCCATGTCCCAAAAGGTCGATGCACAATATTACAAAATAACATGGGCAAAATACAGCCAGAAGGCTTACCATTAAACATACATATTGTTTTAATTCTTCACCATTTCCTTGAAGTGAATATGTGAACCACAACTTGTGTCACAATTAGGAACTCTCACCCGGAAGTGATCTGTGTAGTGAGACCTAACAACTAACTGACTGCCACGGGCAGGCAATCCAGGTAGCCCAGGACAGCGTGGTTGAATGGATATGAGCACGGAAATAAGTTGAAATGAAAGAATGGAGTGGCCTTGGTGGTGTTGTGGTTAATCCATCGGACTTGAATCAATCAATCAATCAATCAATCAATCAATCAATCATCAATCAATCAATCAATCAATCAACGAACGAACGAACGAACGAACGAACGAACGAACGAACGAACGAACGAATAAATATTGTGTGTCAGAAAAGGAAAGTATATGGAAATATGATTTATATAAGTATGTAAAACCGCAATGTAAAGAGCTGTGGGTAAAAAGTATACTAGTAATTCAATACAAATATCGAGGTAAGTATATTTTAAAACTTTGTATAGAAATCAAGGTGCTTTAAAAACTTTAAAATTAATTCACATGATCACACTCCACCAAAATGTGGAGCACAATCAGTGTACGCTGATAAAGTTCACACTGGGGAGGAGGGTCCTTCGTTAAATACAGGAATGCGTCAAATATGTATGGCCGATACGGGCACAGCACAAGACTACTTCATCCTTCCTGCACCGCCTGTAGGATGACTGCCATTCTCCCAGGACTGGCTTGACAGAATGAAGCTTCTTTGCAACCGAACCGTCCCAATCATCTTGCCAAGTCGAAAGGATCTATTGGTTAATATGATATTTAAAATCACCGTACGGGACACCAACACCGATATGGGGAAAATTCCAAGGTGACTTTGCAGCAAAATCTGCCTTTTCATTGCCCTTAAAGGGACATTCCTGAGTTTGCTGCAATTGTTAAGATGTTATCGACTAACAGAGACTTTTTAACGATTGTAATTACATACCAAATATATTTTTCTGCATAACATATTAGTGTCTGTATATTAAACGTCTTTCTGATCGTTCTAATATTTGTACCAGGTTAAATTTCATTTTATTTCCTAAAATATATTTTTTTCGCACGTACGAAATTATTTGAAGACAACATTCAGTTTGGGCTTCTTACAAATATGAAGACGACCAAAAACACATTGAATATACAGACAATGATATTCTAAACAAGAAAATATATTTAATATGTAAGTTTAATCGTAGAAATAGTTTATTAGTCGGAAACATCTTACAATGGAGAAAACTCAGGAATGTCCCTTTAATGCCAACATGGCTGGTTACTCAACAAACTATAATATCTTTATTAGCAATGGATAAAAAGATACACTTTTGTATCGCCATTCCAGCTTTTTTAACCACTAGTTGTATTTTGTTACTATTAGAAATGTTTCATTTAACGACGCACTCAACACATTTTATTTACGGTTATTTGGCGTCAGACATATGGTTAAGGACCACACAGATTTTGAGAGGAAACCCGCTGTCGCCACTTCATGGGCTACTCTCTCTGATTAGCAGCAAGGGATCTTTTATTTGTTGAACCAATTATGGATCACTGGTCGGTGCAAGTGGTTTACACCTACCCATTGAGCCTTGCGGAGCACTCACTCAGGGTTTGGAGTCGGTATCTGGATTAAAAATCTCATGCCTCGACTGGAATCCGAACCCAGTACCTACCAGCCTGTTGACCGATGGCCTAACCACGACGTCACCGAGGCCGGTTACTATTAAAGCCGTTTTGCATAATTTAAATTCGAAGTTACTACCATTTTATTGTTAAAATACCAATTTTTGTGCATCCAAAATATATCTGGTCATCCTGGTTTTTGTAACACTAAATAATTTTTCATAATTCTCAAAAACGCACGTACCTCTGGGAAGTAACGGTTATCAAGCCAAGATCTGGGCCCGTGTTCATAAAACTGTTTAGAGTCCAGACTCGATCTCTAATGACGTCACATACATACAATTTGTATGGCGTTGTCATGACATTAGTGTCTCAGACTCTTGTTAGAGTTTCGAGTCTTGACTCTAAACGTTTTATATGCACCAGGCCTGGTCTATTTTTAGTCGGTATTTCCTCATTTAAGGTGTATACTACCAAATCAAATCCCATAGATGACAATAGTAACATATGTGGCTAAAACTCCTACCTGCAACGTATCAATCGACATAAACGTCACAGATGTAAATACTACCACCCTTCATCCTTAAAGTGAATCAGAAAAACAAATGGGGGTCAAGCTGCTCATTTCTGAGATACGGGGTAGCGTCTATGACTACCCTAGTTCCGCACAAAATCGAGTACATTTTTTTACAGGTACCCCATACATGTTTCAAGCACAAGGCTAGTTGACACAGTGGTACTAGATGAAATAAAATTGCATACATGTTTTGCACAGTATTTGTTTTTTTTAC
Source organism: Gigantopelta aegis (assembly GCF_016097555.1). Classification (NCBI taxonomy): domain Eukaryota; kingdom Metazoa; phylum Mollusca; class Gastropoda; order Neomphalida; family Peltospiridae; genus Gigantopelta; species Gigantopelta aegis. The sequence goes on along the minus strand of NC_054713.1, from coordinate 12,018,973 downwards.
AACCAGCACACTCACATTTATCACCAATCACAGGACTTGTGGTGTTCACGTCTCTATCAAAAGTTCCGTGCACCTCGAACTTTGACCCAGCCGGAAGTTATTTGGTTTAGTACTACCTTAAACATCACAGACTTTAGTTTCACTTTATTATAACTTGATCTAGATGTGTTTCAGGTTTGTAGATTTACCAAACAGTGGATTGACCAAACTGTAACGGCTTCCACCCAGAGCGAGTTTTAACGTCTCAATGGGTAGAGGTGTAAGGCCATTACACCAACGTCTCTCTCACTAACCACAAACAACTAACCCACTGTTTTGGATCAGATAGCTGCGGCGTGTGCCAAAACCAGCGTGCTTAAACCATAAATAGATACAAACGTTAACTTTTGTTTAACGACACCACTAGAGTACATTGATTTATTAATTATCGCTACTGGGTGTCAAACATTTGGTAATGTTTACATATAGTCTTAGAGAGGAAACCCGCTACATTTTTCCATTAGTAACAAGGGATCTTTTATATCCATCACCCCACAGACAAGATAGCACATACCACGGCATTTTATATACCAGTCGTGGTGCACCGACTGGAACGAGAACTGTTCAGAATTAAATAGCTGATAAAATTTGAATGTGTCAGATCTGTTGTAAGTAGTATCTGTTTAGATATTTTGATCTATTTCTCGCTCCAGTCAGTGCACCACGACTTGTACATCAAAGGCCGTGGTATGTGCTCTCCTGTCTATGGGATGGTGCGCATAAAAGATCCCTTGCTGCTAATCAAAAAGAGTAGCCAATGAAGTGTTGACAGCGGGTTTCCTCTCTATATATCTGTGTGGTCCTTAACCATATGCCCGACGCCATATAATCGTAAATAAAATGTGTTGAGTGCGTCATTAAATAAAACATTGCCTTTTTATTATTAAGTGGCATAAACTCAGCTTTCCTAGACTTTTTTGCGAATATGAAATGCAGCATCGTTCCGGCAAAGACATTAGCACTTACATAAAAAAGAGACTGTACCAAGTTTGTTTGCCATTGTTAGATGTGTCAGACTAAAATAACTCTTTTAAGATGGTTCCTTGTAATATAGCCTTTTTAACGAACAAGATTGCATATTGAGCTCATTTCATTGTCTATAATATACTGAACAGCATTGAAAACGCGCCACCAGTTGATGATAAACAAATATGAATGGGGCTTATATCAGCATTAAAATTATCAATGAAGAAGTACCGTACTACCTTATAGACCATGCATGATGACGAATAACTTACAAAAACACCAAAACACAACATATAGCATGCATAGCACGAAAAACGTAAATTGAATGTTCAAATCATGCTGATTGGGGCTATAAAGGATGGTCTCTGAAAAGCCACTTTCATTTATGAAGTAGTCTTTGAGGGAACGTTAAACAAGTGATGGCACGGTTGACAGCCGAGGAACGTGAACGTGCCTTAGGCATGCTTCACGTCGGTATTTTGAGTAGAGTCATCGCACATTCAACAATCACTAGACTCCATAGGAGGTACCAGCAGACAGGAACTACCAGGGACAGTCCACGTCCAGGCCAACAACGTGCTATAACACCACGACAAGATCGCCATATTGTTCGCCTCCATATTCGTGATCGGACGCTACCAGCTGCCAGGACTGCACCAACTGTTCAAGGTCGACGAGGGGTTATGAGCTCAGACATTGTGTATCGCCGTCTTTGCCCTGCTGGGCTGCGTGCTCAACGACCATATGTTGGACCTATCCTGACTGATCGGCATCGAATTGAGCGCCGATATTTGGCAGGAAGGTATCGTAATTGGAGATTACAACGTTGGCATGGTGTGCTATTCTCTGAGGAATCCCGTTTCCATTCAAGGAATGCTGATGGTCGGTTGCAGGTGTGACGTAGGCGCGGAGAACGTTACCACAATGATTGCCTTGTCCAGACGGATCGATGGGGTGGAGGGAGTGTCATGGTGTGGGGCGGGATCAGTTATCATCACCGAACAGCACTCAATGTTTGCGGTGGCAGAATGAATGCCATTTACTACCGGGATAACGTCTTTCAAAATCACGTCATTCCCTTCTTTCATCAGCATCGGGATATGCACACGTTTCAGCAAGACAACGCCCGAGCGCACACAGCACGTGTTACAACACAGTATCTAGCGAACAATAATGTCCCTTTGCTTGAATGACCAGCACTGTCCCCTGGGTTATCGCCAATAGAGATGCTTGGGATTACCATGGTCAATGCATCTCACGTCGTCTACAAATGAATAACCTTAGAGAACTGGAAAACGCACTACAGCAGGAGAGGAATGCTATCCCCCAGAACACTATTCGCAGACGTTGCATGGCTGGTGTTGTTGCAGATGGTGGTCATACACGCTATTGACTTTTCATTGTGACCCCACGTGTCTTTCATTCGTAGATAAATTAAAACTAATCGATGATTGTGCATCTGTTTTTGTTTGTTGTCATTATCAATCATCCATCTATTGCTATTCACAACAAAACAAAATTACTGCTCAGGTATTCTTTTCAAAATCCAAATATTTCTTGGTGGTGCGTTTTCAGTGCTGTTCAGTATATCAATGTCTGCATATTCTATGTCCTACTTATCCTTTAGCTAATGCTTGTAATAGGTCAAACTTGACTCTATTTCCTAGTACATATTTTTATCGTACGAAGTTACTGAGAGGTAAAATCCAGTTTGGCCTGTATAAACAAATACTGATATTCTGAACAAGAAAATTCATTTGATATATAATTTTTATGGTTAAAATGATCTGTTACTCGGAAACTACAAATTAAAAGTTTTTTTCTTGTTCACAATGTTAATTCTTTGTGTCTGTGATCGTCCCAATATATATATAATTATATTTCGTCTATATTTCTTTCATATCCAATGGTGAGAATACCATACGATTTAAAAACATACGATTGGCCGCTGACCCGTTCGCCACAGCGATACCATCTAATGAAATAAGCACGATCGCAATTGATTGCTCTGTGTCTTCTAAGTTAACCTGAGGACGGGACATAGCTCAGTGGTAAAGCGTTCGCTTGAGTGGCGACAGCGCGATTCCTCTCTCAGTATATGTGTGGTCCTTAACCATATGTCCGACGCTATATACCTGTAAATAAAATGTGTTGAGTGCGTCGTTAAATAAAACATTTCCTTCCTTCTAAGTTACCGGCCTCGGTGGCGTCGTGGCAGGCCATCGGTCTACAGACTGGTAGGTATTGGGTTCGGATCCCAGTCGAGGCATGGGATTTTTAATCCAGATACCGACTCCAAACCCTGAGTGAGTGCTCCGCAAGGCTCAATGGGTAGGTGTAAACCATTTGCACCGACCAGTGATCCATAACTGGTTCAACAAAGGCCATGGTTTGTGCTATCCTGCCTGTGGGAAGTGCAAATAAAAGATCCCTTGCTGCTAATCGGAAGAGTAGCCCATGTTGTGGCGACAGCGGGTTTTCTCTCAAAATCTGTGTGGTCCTTAACCATATGTCTGACGCCATATAACCGTAAATAAAATGTGTTGAGTGCGTCGTTAAATAAAACATTTCTTTCTTCTTTCTTTCCTTCTAAGTTAACCTGAAACTTATTGCTCTGTGACGTGTAAGTTAACTGTAGGCACACGCGCTGTAAGGCGTTTAAGTTGGAAAAGACGTTTAAATGTATTTTAATCCAGGTTTTTGAGGATATGTAAGCATTAGAATACTACACTCGAGTCCATTGGATACCATGATGTAACAACTCGCTGTTTAAAACATATCCAGTTCGCTTTCTTTTGTTAGATACGTTTTGAAACAAGTGCGATAAATGGTATCTAACAATGTGTGTGTGTGTGTGTGTGTGTGTGTGTGTGTGTCTCTCTCTATCTCTTTCTATCTCTCTCTCTTTCCACCCGTCTGTCCCACACTCTCTTTTCGCTCTCTCTCTCTCTCTCTCTCTCTCTCTCTCTCTCTCTCTCTCTCTCTCTCTCTCTCTCTCTCTCTCTCTCCACCCGTCTGTCCCCTCTCTCTCTTTCTCTCTCTCTCTCTCTCTCTCTCTCTCTCTCTCTCTCTCTCTCTCTCTCTCTCTCTCTCTCCACCCGTCTGTCCCTCACTCTCTCTTCTCTCTCTCTCTCTCTCTCTCTCTCTCTCTCTCTCTCTCTCTCTCTCTCTCACTCTTCACCCGTCTGTCCCCTCTCTCTCTGTCTCTCTCTCTCTCTCTCTCTCTCTCTCTCTCTCTCTCTCTCTCTCTCCACCCGTCTGTCCCTCACTCTCTCTTCTCTCTCTCTCTCTTCTCTCTCTCTCTCTCGTCTCTCTCTCTCTCTCACTCTCCACCCGTCTGTCCCTCACTCTCTCTCTCTCTCTCTCTCTCTCTCTCTCTCTCTCTCTCTCTCTCTCTCTCTCTCTCTCTCTCTCTCTCTCTCTCTCTCTCTTCTCTTACAGATACAGAGCTTTTTAACCACTGCATTTACACGTTGAATACAAATTTAAAGTTTGTTTTCTTTCACGACACTACTAGAGCACATTGATTTATTAATCATCGGCTATTGGATGTCAAATATTTGGTAATTTTCACACATAGTCTTAGAGAAGAAACCCGCTGCATGCTTTCATTAGTAGCAAGGGATCTTGTATAAGCAGGACCCCACAGAAAGGACAGACCGCTTATCAGGCGAAAGTTTTACCACTGGGCTACGTCTCGCCCTACGTTAAGTATATGCTCCTGTTTAGAATATCAGAGAGTGTGCGTATTCAGTGTGCTTCTGGTGGTCATAATATTTGTAGTAGCTAAAACTTCATTTTACTAGTATACTAAATTACATGTATTGGGAAGTAAAATCTAGTCTCGACTTCCAGAAAGGTTCAGGCATTCAAAAACACTTTGTATATATAGACACTGATAGTGTTCCAATTAAGGTTCAAGCACACTGTCCTGGGCACACACATCAGCTACATGGGCTGTCGGTCCAGGGAAGGGAGTTAGTTGTTAGTGGGGGCGGGACGTAGCCCAGTGGTACAGTGCTCGCTCGATGCGCAGTCGTTCTGGGATCGATCACCGTCGGTGGGCCGATTGGGCTATTTCTCGTTCCAGCCAGTGCACCACGACTGGTATATCAAAGGCCGTGGTATGTATTACCTTGTCTGTGGGATGGTGCATATAAATGATCCCTTGCTGCTAATCGAAAAGAGTAGCCCATGAAATGGCGACAGCGGGTTTCCTCTCTTATTATCTGTGTTGTCCGTAACCATATGTTTGACGCCATATAGCCGTAAATAAAATGTGTTGAGTGCGTCGTTAAATAAAACATTTCTTTCTTTAGTTGTTAGTGGTTAGTGAGAGACAAGAGGGTGTAGTGGTCTTACACCTACCCATTGAGTCGTTAAAACTCACTCTGGGTGGGAGCCGGTACCGGGATGCGAACCCTGTACCTACCAGCCTTATGTCTGATGGCTTACCCACGACACCACCGAGGCCGGTTTCTGATATTATAAACTAGAAAATGTGTTTGATATGTAATTTTAGTCATTAAAACGTCTCTGTCGGTCGGAAGCGTGTTACAATAGCAGTAAACTAAGGACAGTCCCTTTAAATCCAAGATGGCCACCATCATACATAAATAATTTTATTTTATACAACAATAATTATATTTAAAGCACCAAAATTATATTTTTAAATTATGTTATATTTCAAGAGAATAATTATAATATTGATATCGGATGCATTCTTGTAATTTACAATATAATCTGTAACTTTTACAATGGTAATATTGATCGTCATTGTTTTAACACCTTTGTTGCTTATTGCATAATAAGTGTATTGGACGAATTTAGCAACGCAATCCCAGGTAGTTTAGCGAATCTGCCAAAATTGTACATTTAAACTACACTTTATTGTAGGTTATAAATAACAATAGAACGCAAATACAAATTACGAAATTCTTTTTGTTGTAGTTGTGTGTTTGTGTTTTGTTTTGTTTTTGTTTTGTTCGTTTTTTGTGTTTTATTTGTATTTGTGTTTTGTTTTTGTTTGGGGTTTTATTTAATGGGGTTTTTTTTTTGGGGGGGGGGGATTCGGGATTGGGGGGGGGGTAAAAAGGTTCCCTAAAACCTCAGATGTATAGAGTCTTACGTTTTTAAAACCCGATTCAGTAACCACCTAAAGTATATAATAAAATGACAATAGAAATTAAGTTCTTTAAATATAATGCTTTCACAATTAAATTCATTACAAAACACCTACTCGAGATCAGTGTATAATATGTTACACGTCAATCGGCATGGATAAAACGATTATTCAAACACGTCAAAAAGTTCTGTTCATTAACACTGACTTTAAGTCAAACTCCATTCTGAGCAATGTACAGTTGTACGTGCCAAGGTCAATGCCATTATGAATTCGCTTGGCTGGGTTTTAGCTAATTAAATGACACGAAACACTCGTTGTGTGTGTGTGGTATACGAAATTTAATCAGGTCATTTCTGAATTGTATTTTCCCCTCTGGTCTCGTTATAGACTGAAACAATTCCCAAATGTCTTGCGTAAACAGTTTGTATTTGGCACACGCGCTCGTATATTAGTCTGTCTGTGACTGTTTTCAGGGGCGGATCCAAACGGGAGACACAAGATCCGAGCTCATGGGCGTCATTTGCTGAAGAAAAGTGGGGGTGGCAGGCCGTAGCTAGTGGGGGGAAAGGAAAAATTATAGAAACTTAAAGAAAATTTTCTTCTTAACCGTTTAAGGTGTTTTAGACTATTAACTACTCAGTCCCCCCCCCCCCCCCCCAACACAAAATCCTAGCTACAACTCTGGGTGAGAGTGGGGTGTAGGGTGTGGGAAGGGACCGTTTATGAAAAATATTTTTGTTGATAAACCGCTATTCACCCAGAACAAACAGATGTCTTTGGTGTATTCTGGTCGCATGTATGAGACACAATACATTACTACTTCATAATGTGTTATTTATACTAAAAACTACTGAAAATTAACATTTAACTCTTCCTTTGTTTGGCTCTATAGTACTACTATACAGGGAACGTGGTAACTTCGGACTTTGGTAACTTCGGCCTAGTAACTTCGGACCCGAGTAATCTCGGCCCCAGGTAATTCGGACCGGTAATCTCGGCCTTTGTATTAATGAAAGCAACTTATATCTGGGTTATACGCAAACGAACGTTTGTTGTTAAACAACCTGATATTATTATTTCAAGATGAGTTTTTTTAATTTAATTAAACATTATTATATATTCATTGTACATTTTGTTGTGTATATTTTGTTTATTAACTTTTAAACATTTATTCTGCTCATACCCCGTCCCCTTCTTACTACAGTTTGATTTGGTAGGTGTTCCTGATTTTAATCGGATGTTATGCCCCCATTAAGCATGTTTGAATCCTTGGCATATAAGCATTTTAATACCTATCAAACAATCCGAATTTAGCCATTGGTGAAAATGCATTGAGAGGCCATTTAGTGTATGTGAACTGTAATTTAAAAGTGTTTGAATCCTTGGCATATAAGCATTTTAATACCTATCAAACAATCCGAATTTAGCCATTGGTGAAAATGCACTGAGAGGCCATTTAGTGTATGTGAACTGTAATCTAAAAGCCTTGTTTGAATATGTCGGCAATACCTGGATCACGAGCGCTGTTTGGCCACCATCATCTTGGAGCGTCTACGGACTCAGTATCCGTACAAATAATGATGTTGAAGGGTGGCACAACAGACTAAATAAACGTGGTCGCCCACATATGCCATTTTATATGCTGATTACCCTGCTTGGTACCCTTGCAAGTTCGATTGGTGAGCGAGTCAATACTGAAACGTCACCAAGAAAAAAAATACCGGGATCTTCAAAGAAAAATCTTTAAGTACTGGGGAGAATATGTGGAAGACTCACGTAGTGCGCTGCAGCTTCTACGTTCATGTTCCAAATTAAATGGACCCGTTCAGTAGAATGAGACATGTGGTCTACAATTCTCTGACAACTGTGAACTTTCAGTTTACTTTTAGAAACTGTATGCCTAGATTACTGAATAATAAAAATAGTGCTTAATCGTTTATATAATATTTGATGTTATCACAAAAATTGTTTTAGTTTATTGATGTAAGCATATAAATTTTAAAAAACGCAACATTTATTTATTCAGGATTTTACTTTTACGTTTGGAATATATATATATATATATATATATATATATATACACACACACACACACATATATATATATATATATATATATATATATATATATATACACACACACATACACACACACACACACACACACACACATATATATATATATATATATATATATATATAGTTGGTTAGTATATATTTTGTATTCACGACGCGTAAAGTATGATGATAATTGTCCCTCAGATATATCTAGAGTATGTACTATTAAACTGGATTTTAAATACAACTGGTAAAAACTGTCTTAACAAAATATTTTAAAATGTTTAGAAAATAAAGATATTATGAAATTGAAACTTCTTGTTTTATTTACTAGAAATAAAATATTGTTAGTAGATATATATATGTTATTGAGAGTGTTAATGAGAAAAAAAGGAGGGTGTAGTGGCCTTACATCTACCCGTTGTGCCCTTAAGAACTCACTCTGGGCTGGAGCCGGTACCGGGATGCGAACCCTTACCTGTCATCCTTTTAAGACCGACGTTTGCTTAGGCACTGCGCCGTCGAGACCAGTAGAAAAATGTCATCGAAATTCCTGTTAACTAAGCCGATGGGGTCCGAGATTACCTGGGGCCGAGATTACTCGGGTCCGAAGTTACCAGGCCGAAGTTACCAAAGTCCGAAGTTACCCCTATTCCTATACATCATATGCTCATGGTGTCTTATGAAAATATTAACAATAATACATATATATATATATATATATATATATATATATTAGCTGTTAATGAAACGCATTGACGCTTTTTTTCTCTAATAGAAATAAACCTGTTTTCAGGGGTTGTTTTTCATCGTAAAATGTGGGGAAGGAGACACATTTGCACGTTAGTCCCCGCTCTCCAAACAGTGGAGGGACATGCCCCCCTCCCCCTCCCACCCCCTCCACGTCCCCCATAAAGTGACGCCCATGTCTGAGCTTATATAGTTTTACGAGGGTGTAAACGAATATTAGGTGTGAAACGGAAGAAAGGAAGGAAATGTTTTATTTAACGACGCACTCAACACATTTTATTTACGGTTATATGGCATCGGACATATAGTAAAGGACCACACAGATATGAGAGAGGAAACCCGTTGTCGCCACTTCTTGGGCTAGTCTTTTCGATTAGCGGCAAGGGATCTTTTATATGCACCATTCCACAGACAGGATAGTACATACCACGGCTTTTGTTACACCAGTTGTGGAGCACTGGCTCGAACGAGAAATAGCCCAATGGGTCCACCTACGGGGATCGATCCTACACCGACCGCGCATCAAGCGAACGCTTTACCACTGGGCTACGTCCCTGTGTGAAACGGAGTACGACTGATATGACGATATACTGTGAACTAGGAAGATTACCATTGTACATAAATATAAATATATTATTTAATATTGAGGGGGGAGGGGGGAGGGGGGCGGGCATAGCCCAGTGGTAAAGCGCTCGCTTGATGCGCTGTCGGTTTGGGATCGATCCCCGTCGGTGGGCCCATTGGGCTAATTCTCATTACAGCCAGTGTACCACAACTGGTATACCAAAGACCGTGGTATGTGCTATCCTGTCTGTGGGATGGTGCATATAAACGATCACTTGCTACTAATGGAACAATGTAGCGGGTTTCCTCTCTAAGACTATATGTCAAAATTACCAAATGTTTGACATCCAATGATGAATAAATCAATGTGCTCTAGTAGTGTCGTTAAACAAAAACATTCTTTAACTTGGGAGTAGCAGTTCTTTCAGAAGATATTGATCATACTGGGAAGTGGAAATCTTCCTAAGGTATCAAGGGTTCATCGTACTGTGGAGTGGCAGACAAATCAAAATTCAAATTACTTACAAAAATCTATTGCTTCGAAGTATAAACACTTATGTAAATACATGTAGACTATCTGCACACAGCCTTGCTATAGAAACGGGCGGCTGTAATAATGAATACTGAAAGATCAGAAATACTGTAATTTGTGCAACATGCGTGCAGTTGAAGATGAGTTCCACTTCGCTTGATGCGCGATCGGTCTGGGATCGATCCCCGTCGGTAGACCAATTGGGCTATTTTTTAGCTTCAGCCAGTGCACCACGACTGGTACACCAAAAGGCCGTGGTATGTGCTATCTTGTCTATGGGATGGTGCATATAAAAGATCCCTTGCTACTAATGGAAAAATGTAGCGGGTTTCCTCTCTAAGACTATATGTCTGAATTACCAAATGTTTGACATCTAATAGCCGATGATTAATTAATCAATGTGCTCTAGTGGTGTCGTTAAACAAAACAAAAAGTCATATTAGTTTGTCCATTTTATTGTACTCTCAGGAATGAATGAAGGAAATGTTTTATTTAACGACGCACTCAACACATTTTATTTACGGTTATATGGCGTCGGACATATGGTTAAGGACCACATACAGGAGACACTATTTCAAAATGTTAGATAACCTAAAGTCGGTTTACGTGAGTTTTATTTAGGTAACCGATTGTTTGGTTAAGTGAATTTAGTTCTGATACCGGATGAGTTATACCTACCTACATGTAATTGCAAAACACTTGAACTACGGTTCTATGCTACACTGGTAAATGTATTTAAAATAGTACTTTTAATTTTAGAAATTAATTGTTCACCACGTAACCAATTGGCGGTTCACGTGTTTTTAAAGTTGAGTTGCGTAACCGACACGCGGTTCTCGTGAAATATGCCCTGACACAGATATTGACGGAAACCCGCTGTCGCCACGTTTTGGGCTACTCTTTTCGATTAGCAGCAAGGCATCTGTTATATGCACCACCTACAGACAAGATAGTACATAACACGGCCTTTGTTACACCAGTTGTGGAGCACTGTCTGGAACGAGAAATAACCCAATGGGCCCACCGACGGGTATCGACCCTAGATCGATCGCGCACCAGGCGAGCGCTGTACCACTGAGCTATGTCCCGCCCTAGTGCTCTCAGTTGGAGAAAGGAAATTCATGAAAAAATGAAAAGGGAGAAGAAGAAGAAGGATGAGTAGAAGAAAACTATCATATAAACATACTTTTAGATTTGCTACTCCTACTCCCCCCCCCCCCCCCCCCCCCGCCTCTTTTTTTCACCCCAGAAAATAATGAACCTGCCCCTGTCTTCTGTTAAAATTTCAACAAGCTTAACCCAGTTGTAGCTACAACACATGTTTTTTTGTTTTTTACGTTTCGATTTTCATTCTTATTGTTGTTTGTATAACACTGTGCACCGTGCGCGTTGAAGGGTCACACTCCACAGTTCTAGCCGCAAACGAACACCCGCGGGCGTCTTTCAAGTCCAATTGGTTCGTGTGTGATCTCCGTAGAACATAACATAAATAGTGCTCACAGATAGATTACATACAGAATATTAATAACATATTGGACGCGAGTTAGGTTTTATTAAAGACGGAATTTCTAGCGACTGGGTTTTATTTTGTTTTGTTTTTCTAAGGGTTTTTTCATTGCTCACTGAACCCGTTCAAGTGTAGAATCAATTTTGTTGTGGTTGACTTTTAAATCCTATTAGAATCTGTTTTTCTTAAAATTTTACTTTCTGCTGTGCGATGAATTAATCGTCCTTTATGGTCTCGAACCCGTCTCCCCTCCCCCCACACACATCTTTTTTAACCAAGTGTCCAACTGTTGATATATCAAATGCAGGCCCGTATTTCGGGGGTGGGGGTGGGGGGTGGGGGCAAAAGCTAAGGTCCATGTTTTTCTTCTGTTTTTAATATTGCACAAATAGTTGACGGTGACTTTTGCAACCCTCCCATAAAACAAACTTTTCTTGTCTTCGTCATTTACCAATCCCTTTACCAAAGCTGCAGTGTACATAATTCAGAATTTCTAACTAATATGGCGTAAAAAAAATTAAACAAAAATAAACAAAACAAAAAAAACCCACGTACATGTAGCAAAAATGTTTACTTGTACTTTCTGCTATATTGATGACCTTGTAGCATTCGATAATTACATGACAATGACAGCAGTTCACCTTCCACTGATTTAAAAAAAGAAAGAAATGTTTTATTTAACGACGCACTCAACACATTGTATTTACGGTTATATGACGTCAGACATATGGTTAAGGACCACACAGATATTCAGAGAGGAAACCCGCTGTCGCCACTTCATGGGCTACTCTTTTCGCTTAGCAGCAAGGGATCTTTTATATGCACCATCCCACAAACAGGGTAGCACATACCACAGCCTTTGATGTACCAATCGTAGTGCACTGGCTGGAGCGAGAAATAGCCAAATGGGCCCACCGACGGGGATCGATCCCAGACCGACCGCGCATCGTGCGAGCGCTTTACCACTGGGCTACGTCCCGCCCACCTCTCTCTCTGTCTGTCTCTCTGTGTCTGTCTCTATTTCTGTCTCTGTCTCTCTGTCTCTCCTCTCTCTGTCTCTCTCTCTCTCTCTCTCTCTCTCTCTCTCTCTCTCTCTCTCTCTCTCTCTCTCTCTCTCTCTCTCTCTCTCTCTCTCTCTCTCTGTCCCCTGCGCGTGCTGTAACCTCACCGTGGTGCAGGGGTGTAACATTCTCTTTGAGAATGGCCAATACAGCACAAATAAAGTTTGTATCTATCTGTGATATTTGTGTTTTTGCACGGTTCTTTACACTTTTGTTTTTGTTTAAATTTTTATATTGATGTTGATCATCACTTTATTAATTTGCATTACCATAGTTTGACGCCCAATAGCCGATGTATTTTTCTTGCTGGGGTGTCGTTAAACATTCATTCATTCATTCATTCATTTACTCTCTCTGTCTGTCTATCTGTCTCTCTCTGTCTCTCTCTCTTTACAAGTCAAGCCAAGCCAAAAACTCGCAGGTAAGTGTTTACAGGTATTTGTGGGCCAACAGTTTTCTAATATTGATTACTAAAAGGAACTTCTTAAATATTAGAGACTGTACGCACTTAGAATTATAAACGTGGAGCATACACATGATTTACAGGTCTAGTATTGTTATACTATTAATATTAAAATTAATAATACTTATACAACTACAACTACTACTGCTACTACTTCTACTTCTACTACTACTACTACTACTACTACTACTATTACTACTACTACTACTACTACTACTACTACTACCACTACCACTACCACTACCACTACCACTTCTACTACTACTACTACTACTACTACTACTACTACTACTACTACTACTACTACTACTACCAGGGCCGTACCCTCCGGGGGGCAGGAGGGGCAGCTGCCCCCCCCCCCCGAGAATCTTGTCCTTTTTTTTATTTTATATATCTCCAGTAATAGCATAGAAATGTTTAATCTTTATAGTATGTTAAAAATTATTTATAAAATTTAGTGCCCCCCCCCATGGATTTTGGTCAGGGTACGGCCCTGACTACTACTACTACTACTACTCCTACTACCACTACTACTACCACTACCACTACTACTATTACTACTACTACTACTACTACTACTACTACTACTATTACTACTACTACTATTACTATTACTACTACTACTATTACTACTACTACTATTACTACTACTACTATTACTACTATTACTATTACTACTACTACTACTACTACTACTACTACTACTACTATTACTGCTACTACTACTACTATTACTACTATTACTACTACTATTACTATTATTACTACTACTACTACTACTATTACTACTACTAATACCATTACTACTAGTATTAAAATTAATATTACTAATACTAATACTAGTAATATTTCGACTACTATTACTACTACCATGACCACTACCACTACCACCACTACACATATTACTACTACTACTACTACTACTACTACTACTACTACTACTACTACTACTACTACTACCACCACCATTACTACTACTATTACTACTACTACTATTACTACTAACACTAGTAGTTATTATTATTATTATTATTATTAATGGTTGGGGTGGGGTAGGTGGGGGCAAAAACGTAGGCCTAAGCCCGACTTTGCAATCTCGAACCATAGAGTACAGCACAGATTATATTACCGTTGTCGACCTATAACCGAGTTTTATCTTCTATCGACTGGCAAACATTTTTAGGTGGTGTCCACATGTTTTTAAATCGTTTCATGATGTCAACGCTAGTTTCCGTTTGCCAATATCTGTTTACAGAGACAGGGACAAATAGTTTATTGTCAAAACGTGGAAAAGTGGTCCCGAGGGCCTCTTATATTTAAAACTTTACTATTCTAGGTCAATGACTGCCATACGGTCGAGTTCCATATCTCAGTTCGACATTAATCGTTAACAGGGGACGGACGTAGCCCAGTGGTAAAGCGCTCGCTTCATGCGCGGTCGGTCTCGGATCGATCCCCGTCGATGGTTCCATTGAACTATTTCTCGTTCCAGCCAGTGCACCACGGCTGGTATATCAAAGACCATGATGTGTGCTTTCCTGTGTGTGAGAATGTGTATATAGAAGATCCCTTGCCGCATTAAAAAAAATGTAGCGTGTTTTCTATGATGACTACGTGTCAGAATTACCAAATGTTTGACATCTAATAGCCGATGATTAATTAATCAATGTGCTCTGGTGGTGTCGTTAAACTTCTTCTGTTAATTGTTAACAGATAAATATTTATATTAAACATGTGAATAAAATGATATATTGGTAAGAACAGTAAGTGAATGATTATTTTGTTCAAATTGGGAGGGTATGTGATGGAATAAAATGCATGTGAGGCAAAAACATTGATGGGTGTGTGTAACCTGGACTCCCCGCCTGAATCCGCGCCTAAATCCGCGCCTGAATTGTTTATCGACTTATGTTTCCAAATTGTTTCTTAAATATAGGTCATACTACAATATATTCCGCTAGGAAGGTGGAAAAGAAAATTAGTTTGAAACACACTATAGAGTGATGCTTTTGTTATGCAAATGGCCTTAGTTATTTATAGGAGAACGAACCTGTATTCAAAACAGAGAAATTTTTGTAAAATGTAAATAAGTCAACTTCATGCATTTTAGATGATGAATTGTATATAAAACCTGCACAAAACTTTGGGTCTAGGTTTAAACAGTTGAATAGGACTATAGTATCAGTTTTGTTAGTAAACGCTAACATTATCGGACAAAGGAAATTATTTCGTACCTTGGAATCTAAAGCGCGCAGAGAGAGGTAGAGAAAAAGAGAGAGAGAGAGAGAGAGAGAGAGAGAGAGAGAGAGAGAGAGAGAGAGAGAGAGAGAGAGAGAGGGGAGAGAGAGAGAGAGAGAGAGAGAGAGAGAGAGAGAGAGAGAAAGAGGGGGATGGGAGAGTACGGAGGAGGGGAGAGAAATTACCTCACATTTAATAACTGCCACCACCCTTAGTTTACCGACACCTTCGGACGTATATAGATATGCGTACGATTCACTTCGATGACTATATAGTACGGTTTTCGATGGAGGTTACAAATATAATATGGCAATCATCTCCTGAAACACCAAACCGACCACCCTATATAATAAAACGTCCCTAACTAAAATTA
Source organism: Gigantopelta aegis (assembly GCF_016097555.1). NCBI lineage: Eukaryota > Metazoa > Mollusca > Gastropoda > Neomphalida > Peltospiridae > Gigantopelta > Gigantopelta aegis. The sequence goes on along the minus strand of NC_054713.1, from coordinate 12,003,297 downwards.
AATGCATTCATTGTACATCATCCGCTAAAAGTTAAACTTTATTTTGTTTAACGACAACACTAGAGCACAATGATTTATTAATAATCGCAGTCTGATGTCAAACATTTGGTAATACAGTCCTAGAGGAAACCCGCTACATTTTTTCCATTAGCTGCAAGGGATCTTTTATATGCACTTTTCCCACAGACAGGACAGCACATACCACGGCATTTTGATATATCAGTCGTGGGGCACTGGCTGGGACGAACACAAAGTTTAATCAGAGAAATGTTCCACTGAGGTGGTTCGATCCGACGACGCAAGCACCTTAGGCGAGCTCACTACCGACTAAACTAGATTCCGCCCCTCCGGAGGGTAATGCGCACACTCAGGAACCTCTCCTTGAATCCGCGCCTGACCTTTACTGTCGAGTCTCACGGGGGAATAGTTTGTTCCTAACAGGCTGTGGGAGGGCAGTGCATTTTTTTTCCCCGTGGGCAGATTTCGTCAAGTGAAAGCGGATGATATTTCATGTTTTTCTTGAACTTTAAGAAATGCCAAACCTAAGATCAATCAAGGGCCTTAGTAATCTTTTCTGTTTGTTTCTTTCCCTTTCTTCTTCTTTTTCCTTCTTTTTTTCTTTCTTTTGTTTAAAACATGAAAGTAACTAATCAAGTACTGTGAATCAGGAAATGTTAGCTTAATATTTTAGCGAATTTAACGAGGCCATACATGGTGCTAAAATGGGTATGGGATGTGAACATGCGGAACATGGTAATGATAATAGTGTTAGTCCATAGTGTTTGTCAAAACATCAAATCGTCGGTTGCAGCTTGCCCATTTTCTCACAGCAAGGTATGGGAATGGGAACTCTATTTACGTGCCCCTATCCACAAGGGTTCAGGCACGCCCACCCCGGATTTAGCCTCTGACTTCGCCAGTGACCAACTCCGGGGCGGTTATGAACTTGGTCTCAATTATGTAACATTACAGCTAGAGCGCTCAAAAATAGATTGGTGTACATCTAAGATAAAAAAAAAGGTTGCTTAAGAAATATTATTTTAGTTTGTGTTGTTTAACCACACCACTAGAGCACATTGATTTATTAATCATCGGCTATTGGATTTCAAACGTTTGATATTTTTGACATATATTCTTAGAAAGGAAACCCGCTACATGTTTCCATTGGTAACAAAGGATTTTTTATATGCACCATCCCACAGACAGGATAGCACATACCACGGCCTTTAATATACCAGTCGTTGTGCACTGACTGGAACGACAAATAATACCATTAGGCGAGCGCTTTACCAGAGGGCTACGTCCTGCCCCCCATTATTATTTTTAGATAACTTTACTTGTCGATATTAAATTATTTTGTTTAAAATAGATCAGATTCCCGTAAAACGTTCAGAATGATTGTTTTATATGATGCACATACAGTGAACATTTCTTTGTTTTTGAAGTCATTTTGGTAGTCATCTTGGATTCAAGTAATGATAAAACATGATGTGTATTAGAAATAAATTCCTTACCCCTAACCATCTCTGTATTTGAAGTTATGTAATATTTTGGGGAGTAAAATAGAATGCAAGATAAGGCCAATTCTTACGCTTGGCGACCATTTCCATGGCCATCTTGGATTTAAATGATTCTGCAATATCTCATGTAGCAAGAGGCTATTATAAATGTATTCCTTGACCCATAAACCTCATTCACAAGCATATCAATGTTGCCCTTGTTCTGACGTTTATAGTGGTGGCCATCTTGTATTTATATGATATTGTAATGTGTTAATTTTTTGGGCGTAGTCCAAATGAATTCCTTGACCTTTAAAACACTGTCATAGACGTCGACAGTTTTTTCATATGTGATTAAGTATTCGAGTTCTGTGTTTTGGCAAGTTTGCACCCCTCATATCCTCAATGAGAACCTCCCAAAGATGGAAGGAAGGAAGGAAATGTTTTATTTAACGACGCACTCAACACATTTTATTTACGGTTATATGGCATCAGACATATGGTTAAGGACACATATACTGAGATCTAGGAAACCGGCTGTCGCCACTTCTTGGGCTACTCTTTTCGATTAGCAGCAAGGGATCTTTTATATGCACCATTCCACAGACAGGATAGCACATAGCACGGCCTTTGATTTACCAGTCGTGGTGCACTGGCTGGAGCGAGAAATAGCCCAATGGGCCCACCGACGAGGATCGATCCCAAATCGACCGCTTTACCACTGGACTACGTCCCACCCACCTTCCAAAGATACCAAAAACCACAAAGAACAATTGAGAACACCGAGCTGCAAGGTTCAGTGCCTGGCAAACAAACAAATGGGAATAACCTCCACATGTGACATCATTTTTTATTATCTACTCTAACCCATTTTAGAGTATGTACTCTTAACTGTACGGGCGGGACCTAGCTGAGTGGTAAAACGCACGCCTGATGCGCGGTCGGTCTAGGATCCCAGTCGTTGGTGGGTCCATTGGGCTATTTCTCGTTCCAGTCAGTGTACCATGGCTGGTATATCAACAACTGTGGTATGTGCTATCCTGTCTGGGATGGTGCATATACAAGATCCCTTGTTACTAATAGAAAAATGTAGCGGGTTTCCTCTCTAAGACTATATGTTAAAATTACCAAATGTTTGACATCCAATAGTCGATGATTGACAAGTCAATGTGCTCTAGTGAAAACGTCCCTCGCTCACTATTCATAAAACTGGGGTTTTTTTTCCAAAGATTTAAACAGCTAGTGTCAGCTGAAATTAAAGTTGTTGTTTTATTTCAGGATATATATATATATATATATATATATATATATATATATATATACAGTGCTGACAAAAAGTAAGGGATATTTCCAAAAATTCCAAAAGTTGTTGTTTTATTTCCGGATATATATATATACATTTGTATATATATACATTTGTATATATATATATGTATATATATATATATATATATATATATATATATATATATATATATATACAGTGCTGACAAAAAGTAGGGATATTAAAAAAAATTACCAAAACTCTGTAACATGGAAATCATTTCAACAGTTATATCAACATTACATGTGCAGTGAATATTATTGGTTTGTAACAACATGAAAGCATGAAAGATGTTTTAAGTCCCATCATAAATGTAATGCTAGTCAGTCATGAAAATCACAAGATGGCAATATCATGTTGGACCTCCTCTAGCGTCAATACATGCATTTCATCTTTGTCACATGGTCCTGATAAGGCGGCCTATCGTCATTTGTGGAACATGATGCCAATCTTCCTGCAGTGTCCTGCCTAATTCTACCAGCGTTCGCGGTGGTTGTTGACGTTGCTGAATACGTCTACCAATGATATCCCACAAGTGTTCTATGGGCGAAAGGTCAGGGGACATTGCTGGCCAAGGCAAGGTCTGGATTTGATGCCTCTGTAGATGATCTGTGACAACACGTGCACGGTGAGCTTTGACATTGTCATCCTGGAACACAAATCGATCAGCAAAAATGGTAGAACATGACGATTGTTGATGTTATCTCTGTAGGTAGTACTATACCAAATAACTTCCGGCTGGGTCAAAGTTCGAGGTGCACCGAACTTTTGATAGAGAAGTGAACACCACAAGTCCTGTGATTGGTTATAAATGTGAGTGTGTTGGTTGTAAAAAATAATAGTTTCATCTGGGTAAAATAAATGTGCAATTTTATTTCATCTAGTACCAATGTGTCAAGTGGCCTTGTGCTTGAAACATGTATGGGGTACCTGTAAAAAAAAGTACTCAAATTTTGTGCGAAACTAGGGTAGTCATAGACGCTACCCGTTATCTCAGAAACGAGCAGCTTGACCCCCATTTTTTTCTGATTCACTTTAAGTGTAAGGGGTGGTAGTATTTATATCCGTGGCGTTTATGTCGGTTGATACGTTGCAGGTAGGAGTTTTAGCCGCATATGTTACTATTGTCGTCTATGGGATTTGATTTGGTAGTATACACCCTATAGCACATATTCAGTGCATAATAAAAAATATTATGATTTTGTCATTTTATTTAATTAAACTATACTGGTTGATTAATTAGCCATCACTCGATCATGCAAGTTCACAATGACCCTTGACCTTGACAATAATCTCTGTACATGGCTCTGAATGGAGTTTGAATCAAAGTTAGCACTGAAGAAAAGTTGGTTTTGGCCTATAATTCATACTGTAAAGATTTCAATAATTTCTTTTTACATGGTATTTGACTTGCCATATACAACTGCTCTTAAATATGGTATTATATATAGGCAACCTGAACTAAGATTTTAATAGCAATTTATTTTTATATTAAAAATAGCATGTGCCAATAGTGGGTTAATGTCTTTAGTTTCCATTAACATTGTTAATTTTTTATGTATGAAATTCTGAAAACTCAAATTTGTAAAGAAGTTGATTTTTATTGTCTTTTGACATATTTATAGGGTGCTAAGTTATATTTTAGACAAATTTGTAGTTTTATGCAAAATTTAAAGTAAATTTGAAGAAAAACTTTACCAAAAACATAATTAAATTTGTTGTCACTATTGTGCCTTCTGTTCTTATTTGTACATAACAATAAGGTTGTTAAACATATACTTAGATCTCCAGATCATTTTTGTTTCTTAATAATCACTTAGTTAGCTCTCATGAAAAGCATTTTGAGTTTATACTAGATTCAGAACCAATTTTTTCAGATTTGATTATCTGCCTTGGATTAAGTTGATAATTATTTTATTGTTAAAGCTGTATTACCTAATGTTACTAGCTAAATAAAATGCTGGATTACAGATTGTAGGAATACATCTAATGTACATATTGTATTCATCCGGATTAGAAAATAATGCAAGAAAATAGATGTTCGGGTAATTTTGTCATTTAAAAATAGTTTTTTTCAGTAATTAATCAAAAATAAATGTGTTAAAGCTGCATGATTATTCCAGATATCACAACTATTAAAACCTCCAACTACAGTAGGCTATAAATAAAATATAGTCAGGAATATTGGTGGCTGCCAATGGTTTTGATGGTTCATTATGAAAATCAGCATGGCCGATGGATTTGAAATTCCCACACCTGGTAACTTGAAGACACCCACACCCAGCATACAGGATTTCCTCCCAACACTAATGTTCAGGACATTAAGTCATTACTTCATACAGGTACAGTCATGTTTGTGTTTCCTTCCTCAGACAGTGTATTTTTTTAATACTGATATTTCTTTGATGTGCCTGTTAAGGTCTTCATAATCTAGGGGTCAATCAAGTGCATGTGTTTTAATGGCATTCTTTAAAGGGGTAGAGGTACTCTGACTATCTTTGTTGTCTCTACATATATACCTGAGTACACACACCCAACTGAAAGTAAATATCTTCAGGAGTTTTATTTTAAAACATTTTGTTGTTTAATATGACATATTGCATTTGTACAAAACTATATGCAATATATATGCTTTTTGAGGTGTACATTATATTAGGTTGCACTGTAGAAACAACAGTTTCAGTGAGGTTGTCAGTTTATGTCAGAATACACCAGATCCTGGTTGTCATAAAGACACATAGCTGGACACTTTTTGAAAAATGTATGTTATCAGTATAGGTAGTACTATACCAAATAACTTCCGGCTGGGTCAAAGTTCGAGGTGCACCGAACTTTTGATAGAGAAGTGAACACCACAAGTCCTGTGATTGGTTATAAATGTGAGTGTGTTGGTTGTAGAAAATAATAGTTTCATCTGGGTAAAATAAATGTGCAATTTTATTTCATCTAGTACCAATGTGTCAAGTGGCCTTGTGCTTGAAACATGTATGGGGTACCTGTAAAAAAAAGTACTCAAATTTTGTGCGAAACTAGGGTAGTCATAGACGCTACCCGTTATCTCAGAAACGAGCAGCTTGACCCCCATTTTTTTCTGATTCACTTTAAGTGTAAGGGGTGGTAGTATTTATATCCGTGGCGTTTATGTCGGTTGATACGTTGCAGGTAGGAGTTTTAGCCGCATATGTTACTATTGTCGTCTATGGGATTTGATTTGGTAGTATACACCCTGTAGTACAGACCTGTGACTCTCACTTGACAAATGTGGAGATCTGTTCTGTGTGTTATGGTGATGCTACCCACACCATTATTGACCCATTTCCATACCGATTATGAGGTACCACAGCAGCCTCTTGGTAGCGTCCACCTAGCCTGCGTCAAGCTCTTACATGACCGCCATTGAAGTTAAGATTAAACCTGGATTTTTCACCGTGTACGAGCGTGTAACAAAGCAGCATGCAAAGGGTTACGAACTGTTGGTGTGCAGACTCGGATCTCCGTTTGCTTGTTAGAGTTGCTGTTGTAGCTGAGTTAAATTCATCTGACGGTTACGGAGGGCTCTGGTGATAAAGAGTCTGTCTTGGGGTCTGATGGTGACAGTTGAACGTCCACTTTGTGGTCTTACGGAGGGCTCTGGTGATAAAGAGTCTGTCTTGGGGTCTGATGGTGACAGTTGAACGTCCACTTCGTGGTCTTACGGAGGGCTCTGGTGATAAAGAGTCTGTCTTGGGGTCTGATGGTGACAGTTGAACGTCCACTTCGTGGTCTTACGGAGGGCTGTGGTGATTAGGAGCCTGTCTTGGGGTCTGATGGTGACAGTTGAACGTCCACTTCGTGGTCTTACGGAGGGCTGTGGTGATAAAGAGTCTGTCTTGGGGTCTGATTGTGACAGTTGAACGTCCACTTCGTGGTCTTACGGAGGGCTGTGGTGATTAGGAGTCTGTCTTGGGGTCTGATGGTGACAGTTGAACGTCCACTTCGTGGTCTTACGGAGGGCTCTGGTGATACGGTGTCTTTCTTGGGGACTGATGGTGACAGTTAGGCGTCTATTTCGTGGTCGTACGGCCCTGGTGATAAGGAGTCTGTCTTGGGGTCTGATGGTGACAGTTGGACGTCCACTTCGTGGTCTTGTCTTGCACTCTACCGGTTGTTCTGTGTCGCTCCTATACTCTGCTAATGACTGACTGTGAGACATTCATTTGCTGAGTTGTGTAAGTCTGTGTTTGTCCAGCCTGGAGCACCCCTATGGCTCCAAGACGTTCCTCCAATGCCAGTTGGCGCGTTGTTACTATTCAGTGACTGAGCAATCACAATCCTCGCAGCCTGTTATGCTCAAACAGTACACGTGCAGTATGTTTTAAGCGGTTTAAGTACACATTGAGAGCCTTGTAAAAAGCCATTCCTATCCCCTTTTACACTCGAGTGCGAAGGGAATAAAAACAATCTATTGAGACATCACACGTTCGTGAACGATAAACTCTTGGCTACACTGTGTATAAATTGTAGTTAAATATCCTAAGTTGTCATGTTAAAATAGTTCAATATCCCCTACGTTTTGTGACCAGTATACTATATATATATATATATATATATCCGGAATTCTCTTAAAGGGACATTCCTGAGTTTGCTGCTGTTTTTAAGATGTCATCGACTAACAGAGACTTTTTAACGATTGTAATTACATATCAAATATATTTTTCTGCATAAAATATTAGTGGCTGTATATGAAACGTGTTTCTGATCGTTCTAATATTTGTACTAGGTTACATTTTATTTTGTTTCCTAAAATATTATTTTTTCATACGTACGAAATTATTTGAAGACAAAATCCAGTTTGGGCTTCTTACAAATATTAAGACGACTCACATTGAATATACAGACACTGATATTCTAAACAAGAAAATATATTTAATATGTAAGTTTAATCGTAGAAATATTGTATTAGTCGGAAACATCTTACAATGCAGCAAACTCAGGAATGTCCCTTTAAAACCGGACGTTTTTTTAACATTAAAGTTTACCTCTCTAAACCGGAAATCTCTCTAAACTGAACACCGGACTGATAATTCAGTCTCAAACTCTTTATTGAGTGCAAATTGTACCTTTGAAAACCGGACGATCAAACTGTTATCTGTGATTATATTATGGCGCCACTAATTGTTTCGTTTATTGGCACTTTGCAGTCTTCGGCCGAATTACCTGACTGTGAATATAGCGAGTGCAGTATATGCACATGCGAAAGTTAGCCGTTAAATGTGTAATCACCGTTACATATGACTGGGTACGGTTGGCAAATAACAATTAAAGATCAAGTTACAGCTTTGTTATCTTTAACAAACATGTTTGTAGTTTGCTTCAAACATCGAACACCGGCTTCGGTGGCGCAGTGGTTAAGCCACCGGACTACAGGTTAGTAGGTACAGGGTTCGCAGCCCGGTACCGGCTCCCACCCAGAGCGAGTTCTTAAGGACGCAATGGGTGGGTAGGTGTAAAGCCATTACACCCTCTTCTGTCTCACTAACCACTAACAATTAACAACTAACCCCCTGTCCTTGACAGACAACCCAGATACCTGAAGTATGTGCCCATGACAGCGTGCTTGAACCTTAATTGGATATAAGCACGAAAATAAGTTGAATGAATGAAAGGATCGACAAAACAACAATGCATTTAATACCGTCTTCCTGCTGTGTGAACTTGATTTTGTTTTAAGACCATTTATTTAGCAAAATAAAGAGTAGGTAAATGTCATGTTGGTTTTGTGGTATAGAAAAGAAGTCGGTAGCGTTTCTTTCTTTCTTTGATACTTATTTTCGTGCTTATATCCAATTAAGGTTGAAACACGCTGTCCTGTGGGTGAGTGGTCAGTGAGAGAGAAAAGGGTGTAGTGGTCTTACTCCTACCCACTGAGTTATTAAAACTTGCTCTGGGTGGGAGCCAGTACCGGGCTGCGAACCCAGTACCAGTCAGCCTTATGTCCGATGGTTTAACCACGACACCATCGAGGCCGGTTGTAGAGTTTCATTACCATGTTGATTTTCAACAAGGAACGTCCAGCGTATTGAACTATCACCCAAACTTAAATCATTAAAACTTCTAAAATTATATAAGCAAACGTTAAAATATCTTAAAGGCATACTGTCACGGATTTAAAGACCTTATTTCTCTAAAAATGGATAATAAATAAAAATTACCTTAATTGTTGGAAACCAAATCTAGCTATCGCTTCGCTAACTGAACCATGATTGAGTGAAATCCATGTCAACTCTCTCGGCAATTTTAGTTTTTGAATTATGGACCATTGCCATAATTCAATTATTTTTACAAAATATCGTTAATAAATAGAGTATGGTGGTTATGAAGATGGTTGAATAAAGTACATTTAGGGACAAATCAAATTATTTTTGTTCAGGTAATACTTTGTTAGGCCATTAAATAGGCAGACAGACAGACAGACAGTTTATTAAAGTCTCACCTCATTACAACAAAATAAAAATACAACATATACATACAATCAATAAAAGTAATAAAATTGTAATGAGCCACTCTATACTGAGTTACGAGAGACTATTGAATAAAAACATCTAAAGAAGACAAAAAAAGAAACAAATATAGAGCTAAAACAATTGCAGCACAGATAAAACAATAAGATATATACACGAATCATTTCATAGTGTATAAAAGGGATTTTCTATGTTTAAGAATAAAATAGCAGGTTTTGGCAGATAATATACATATATCGGGACAGGACAAGATTAGGTTAGTGGTCTGTGACAATATGCCTTTAAATTGTCAAAGTATTTATCTATTGGATTATTATATGTTGATTACATCTTCAATATAAGGCTGAATATGAATAGGATACCACAGGTTTTGTATCAGTGCAAACCCCAGGAAACCGGACACCTCAAGAACACCGGACAAAATACTTGGTCCCATGGATGTCCGGTTTAAAGGGGTTTCACTGTGTATCATATATATATATATATATATATATATATATATATATATATATATATATATATATATACATACATACATACATACACACACACATACATAATCTTCAAAAAAGTAGGGGAACTAATAAGAATTTACAATTGCAAAAATTGTAAGGTATATTAGCTGTGGAGAATGGTTATATGATAATAGTGAATTAATTGGGCAAATATTACAACCGGTAGTTCAGTATTACAGTAGGTTTTATGACCATCAAAGATCTTAAAACACGATTGGGGTCAGCAATGAAATTTGAAAGTTGACGTTTCTTTTATCAGGAAATCGCCAATTCAAACAATAAAAATGACTAAAAACAAAACAATAACAACTGTATGATCAACAGAATGAAGAGGATTAACAGAAATAATGTTCCACAGTGATTAATGGACCTTCCTGGAAATTGTAAAAATCGAGAATGACACCCCACGCACGTGTACGGGGTCACTGCGTGACACATGTGTTTCGGTGTGTTGATAAACAGACCCGAACGTTCTTTAGTAGGATGTCTGTGGTCAAAACGTATAACATTAATATTTCAGGTACCCCTACTTTTTTTTGAAGAGTATATATAAGGTTCTGTAAACTTGATGTTTTTTTTCTTTTTATTTGTTTGCCTTTATCAAAGTTTGACGCCCATTAACCGATGTAATTTTCGTGCTGGTGTAAGGTTAAACATTCATCCATTCATTCATTCATTCATTCACTTCCCGTTCTTTGATACTAGTCATACACGGTTGAAAAGAGCTTGCATGTAAAAAATCTATAAAGAAACAGCTTCTCTTTTGTTACGCATTACACCTTATGTCTGACATAGGAATACATGTTGTGTCATAATTTTTTAATTTTTTAAAAATAGTATCTTCGTGTCATACAAGTAACCTGGGGAGTTGTTACACATTTAGTGAAAGAGTAGAGTAGATATATTTTAGCATGTCTGTCCCGGATCCCATCTCTGGATAGCCAGGGGCCTGATCAGGGACAGAATAATAAAGAGAAGAAGCTTGTGAGTGTGTCTATGTATTTGGTTCATGTAAACTTTGTTTTGTTTAATGATACTACTAGAGCACATTGATTTATTAATCATCAGCTATTGGATGTCAACATTTCGTAATTTTGATATATAGTCTTAGAGAAAACACCTGCTACAATTGTTTTCATTTGTAGCAAGGGTTTTTTTATATGGACAATCACAGACCACAGACCACAGACAGGATAGCACACACCACAACCTTTGCTATACCAGTCGTAGTTGTAACGAGAAATAACCCAATGGGTCCACCGACGTGGATCGATCCCAAAATGACCGCGCATCAAGTGAGCGCTTTGCCACTGGGCAGCGTCCCACCAACGTCTGTGTCTCAATATTTCTCTTCCTTCCCTCCCTCCCCCTCTCTCTTTCTCTGTCTCTCCCTGTTTCTCTCTCTCTCTCTCTCTCTCTCTCTCTCTCTCTCTCTCTCTCTCTCTCTCTCTCTCTCTCTCTCTCTCTCGCTCTCTCTCTCTCTCATCATTGCAGCTGTTAACATCACGAACATGACGACTTCCCGCTACAACACCTATTTAAAACTAATGAAATCCCATACACATAGGAAACAGCAGCTACCACTATTTAAAAATAATAATAATATCTCGCCCATTGGATTCTCCATCTCTGAAGCTGAGATGGCCAATATATGTGTTGCACCTCCACCCCTCAATTGAAATACCAATTACACACCCCTCCTCCCCCCGTTACTGGCCTATACAATCAATGACGTCTGTAAGACATTCGAACTTAAATAGTTTTATTATTATTATTAATTTTTAAAAATAATAAATAAAAATGGAATACACAAAAAACGTACCTGTATTCTGTGAGGGTTAAATCGGCGGATCGTAATCCGGATCCATTCTCGAATTTAGACACATCCATTGCTAGCGAGTAATTTCGGATCGTCTGCTCGATCAGATAGCTTCCCGCTTACTTGAGGTCACCGCTTCAAAATTCACGTATGTTCGCAGGACCGTGTAGGTACTGATATTCTGTTTCATAGCTGTGGCGGCCGTCGACTTTTTTTTCTCTTAAAGATGTGGGCCCATTGAGCTGTATTTCTCATTCCAGCCAGTGCAGTGCTCCACAACTGGTCTAACAAAGGCCGTGGTATGTACTATCCAGAGGAGAGGAGCAAGAGAGAAAGAAAGAGAGAATACGAAATGGGAGAGGATAGAGAGAAAGAAAGAAAGAGCGGATGGGATAGGAAAGGGAGAGAGAGAGAGAGAGAGAGAGAGAGAGAGAGAGAGAGAGAGAGAGAGAGAGAGAGAGACAGAGAGACAGAGAGAAGGAGGAAATGTTTCATTTAACGATGCACTCAACACATTTTATTTTAGAGAGAGAGAGAGAGAGAGAGAGAGAGAGAGAGAGAGAGAGAGAGAGAGAGAGAGAGAGGGGGAGGGAGGGATGGTGCATATAAATATAAATACTGTAGGTGTACCTTTTAAACGTTGCACCTTCCTAAAAAAAAAACCCATCTGCATCCGCCCTTTCAGTTAATTGTGTTGCTGATTGTAATTGCCCAAATTGGATTTTACCTTCCAATAATTCCGTACGTACCAATGGCGGATCCAGAAAATCCATTGGGGGACGGGTGGGGGGGGGGGGGTAGTGGTGCCATGCGTAAGGTCAAACCTTTGTATTAGTTGTTACTCGGATTCTCCAACGTATGAAATGAAAACAATTAAATAAAAATATAACTGTCGCAAAATTTAGGGGGGGGGGGGGGGGGGCCTTAGACCCGCTACTGCGTACGAAGTAGAAAATAAAATATCGGTTGAGATGAGAAAAAAGACATTGAATATACGGACACTGATATTCTACAGGGGCCATGGAAGGAGGGGGGGGGGGGGGGCGTTGGTCGTGTCATCCCCTGGTATTTGTGCTTAGAAAGTTCAGCGGTAAAGCGCTCGACTGATGCGCTGTCGGTCTAGGATCGATCCCCGTCGGTGGGCCCCTTGCGCTATGTCTCGTTTCAGCCAGTGCACCACACCTGGTACACATGTATACCAAAGGCCGTGGTATGTGGTATCATGTCGGTGACATGGTGCATATAAAACAAAATCTCTTGCTATTACTGTGAAATAAGAATGAATGAATGAATGAATGAATGAATGAATGAATGTTTAACGACACCCCCGGCACGAAAAATACATCGGCTATTGGGTGTCAAACTATGGTAATGCAAACAAAGTGATGATCAACATCAATATAAAAATTCAAGATTTAAACAAAAACACAGTGTAAAGAACTGTGCAAAAAATACAAATATCACAGATAGATACTGAATTTTACTCAAAATTTTAATTTTGTGCTGTATTGGCCATTCTGAAAGAGAATGTTACACCCCTGCACCACGGTGAGGTTACAGCACGCGCAGGGGTGTGAAATAAGAGTGTTAATTGAAAGGTAGAATACCCTTAGCAGTAGACTAAACCTCTATAACCGTTAATTCTGAGACGCACGTGCGTCTTTAAAAATATGAAAAAATATAATTTATGATATTTAAAACACCAGGATGACCAGAAAAACTTCGGATGTACGGAAATGAATAATCTAAACAATAAAATCTAAGTAAAGTATTATTTCAGCTATCAAAAAAACGGCTCTAAATGTGAACAAAATGCCTTAATGTTTAAAAACTAGGATATGTCACTTTAACTGTTAGTGGGAAACACGACACGTAAGCAGTAGTTAACTCAGGACAGTCCCTTTAATCTATATATATATATATATTTACCTGTATAACGCATTCGCCTATTCTTAGTGATAACATCATTCTATTAATTCCCTTCCTGCATAACTAACAATACGGCTAAAATCGCTTCGCCGATAAATAACAATAGGCTCACAATCAACTATCGTCGAATTTCATCTAAGGTGACACAGCAATTAAAGTTTTTTTTAAAGTTTTTAAAACTACAACTAAAATTTCTCTTCTTATGCACTTCTTTTTCCATTAAGGAAACCCACGTAACCCAGTGGTTTAACGACACCACTAGAGCACACTGATTATCGGCTATTGGATGTCAAACATTTGGTCATTCTCACAAGTAGTCATCAGAGAGGAAACCCGCTACATTCCAGTGGTAAAGTGCACGCCTGATGTGCGATCACTCTAGGATAGACCATCAAAATATGTTGACCAATGGGTTTGTATTTGTGTGTGTGTGTGTGTGTGTGTGTATTTGCGTGTGTGTGTTTGTGTGTGTGTGTGTTTGTGTGTGTGTGTGTGCGTGCGTGCGTGCGTGTGTGTGTGTGTTTGTGTGTATTTGTGTGTGTGTATTTGTGTGTGTGTGTGTGTGTGTATGTTTGCGTGTGTGTATTTGTGCGCGCGTGTGTGTGTGTGTGTTTTGTATCCTTGTGTGTGTTTGTGTGTGTGTGTTGTATCCCTGTGTGTGTGTTTGTGTGTGTATGCATGTGTATGTATGTGTGTGTGTGTTTGTGCGAGTGTCTTTGTGTCTGTGTGTGTATGTTTGTTTGTTTGTGTGTATGTGTGTATGTATGTGTGTATATGTGTGTGTGTGTATGTTATGTGTGTATGTTTGTGCGAGTGTGTGTGTGTGTGTGTATGTGTGTGTATATGTGTATATATGTATGTGTGTTTTGTGTGTTTTTATATATGTCTGTGTTTATGTGTGTGTGTGTGTGTGTGTGTGTGTGTGTGTGTGTGTGTGTGTGTGTGTGTGTGTGTGTTGTTTTTTTTTTTTGTACCGTACTGTTTTTGTTTTTTTGGTGTGTTTTTTTTTGGGGGGGGCGGTTGTTTTTGTTTGTATTTGTTTGTTTGTTTGTTGCTGCTTTATTTTTATTTTATTTTATTTTTGTTTTATTTGTTTGTTGTTGTATTGTTTTTGTTTTACTTTCTTTTTTATTCCACAAATGAGACATGGAAATAGTACACTTTTACTGTTTCACACTTTTTCTTTTCTTTTTATACAAGAAAGCGTGGTAACGTTTTCTTCAAAATCTGTTATTATCCTCAGATATATATACGTGATGTCAGGGTTAATCGTGATAAGATAGTACGACCTGTTTACAGATGTTCTCCTTTATGAATGTTCCAGATTTATGCTTTAAGTTAGTCAGAACAGTGACATTACATGACTGTTATGAGAAATGGCCTTATTATTAATACATTCTAGCTGGGGAACATAAACTATACTGAGCAAT
>NC_054713.1:11968281-11983281 GCF_016097555.1 Gigantopelta aegis | reverse complement strand
AATGTTGATGATGAAATGAATGTAATTTTCTTACATAAAATGTTGTTTAAATTGATTATAGTGTTGGGGTTTTGGAGAGGGGTGGGTTGGTGTGTGTGTGTGTGTGTGTGTTGGGGGTTGTTGTTTTTTTTGTTCTTTGGTGGGGGGGGGGGGGGTCTTTTTGTTGTTTGTTTTACAACTGGTGGTGTCGATCATTCCAATCTTGGCGATAAATATCATTAATACAAAATGTTAGCAAAAGAGGGAACAATAAAACTTTCATTTTAACCATATGGCTAACATTTTGACTTGAAATTATTTTCAACAAATATTTAATTATTCTTTCTTGCATTTTCACATACATTGATGTATGTCCTAGTTCGCCACATACAGCAGCATTGACCTTTTAACTGCTAGAATGTATTTACAATATTTCAAATGAACACGTTCAATATTAGGAGCTTTATGATACCACTAGAGCACATTGATATATTAATCACCGGCTATTGGATGTGAAATATTTGGTAATTTTGACATATAGTCTTTCGAGAGGAAATGCTCTATATTTTTTCTGTTAGTAGCAAGATATATTTTATATACTCCATCCCACAGACAGGATAACACATATCACGGCCTTTGATATACCAGTCATGGTGCACTGGCTGTGACGAGAAATAGCTCAATGGGCCCACCGACAGGGATCGATATCAGACCGATCGCTCATCAAGCGGGCACTTTACCACTGAGCTACGTCCCGCCCCTTTTTTCTATTAGTAGCAAGATACATTTTATATGCACCATGCCACAGACAGGATAGAACACACCACGGCCTTTGATATACCAGTTGACATATTAATCACCCGTCAGCACCTACGTAGTTAACCGGAACATTATTGAAAGGGTGTGCTGTCGGGTTTCTTCTTGTAGTGTGTGTATTAGTGGTTACTATTTGTGACGGAACATGCTCTTATTTTTTTTCGCCTGTGGCGATGTTAATTGTTTCAGAGGGCCGTGTGCGGCGTGGTTACGTAATGCCCCCGCGCGACGGTGGTAGTCTTGTGTCCCAATATGCACTTAGACTAGGTGGGCACTTTGTTACGTAATACCTCCGCGCGACCGTACTCCCTAATACACACTTAGACCAGGTGCGGAGGCCATGTGGCCAGTAGTTACGTAATAACTCCGGTAGAACGGTTTATGACCTGGGTGTTTCTGGCGAACTGGCGACAGTATGTCTGGTCATCTAAGAAAAAATGTCGTCTTGGTCCCTGTGGAATATTCACATGATAGGGGGAGTACCGCGATGTGCACCCAGGCGATATTTGGATTTTGAATAAATAGATAGGATTTTAGAGATATCAAGGAGAAACATATTGGAAGGCTTCCGGGGAACGTGTCCGTTTGGACTGGTAAATATATATTTCTGCTTTGTTGTATAACCTTGATGTGATTGATGTGACTTTAAATATTTTAATACTGCATTATACCAATATTATTTAGACAGTGTTTCCGGTAATCTGACGAAGTAAATTGTAGGCTTCACTGTTCTAAAATTATTAAAGCTTAACCAGTCATCCTAGAGGGCCTAGGTAAACTGTAGGTTATTGTCTTTATGGTGATATGTACCAGTATTATTTCTGTATTACAAGGTTACTGAATGAGTAGTTACGGGTGAATTAAAAATTAACCAGTTAGGAATAGAGTTGTAATTCCTTTATTAATTAAGTTCCCCTGGCAGCGTTTCTCAATTATCACACGTGTGTGTGTTGTATCACGGTGAAGTGATTAGAATATTGTGTAAACTAGACACCTAGTGATTAACTAATTAAGTGATTAGTTCTGGGTTGTTATTATTATTGTTGTTGTTAATTAATTAACTGCGGCAAATATATTTGTCAGCTTAAGGTTAATACAGATTCCAAAGTGTATTGTGTTTTGTTGTGTTTTCTAGTGAACTAAACGTGCTATATATATAAACATTTATGTAAGATCGTATCTCTGATATACCTAGAGCCGAGCCACTCGGATATTGGACTGCCCGATACAGAGAGATCTAATACATATACAGTTAGGAGAGATATTTGGATAATCGTGTTTTATTCAGTTACGGGTATTATAGGATCCCCGTGACAGGAGTAAACATTGGTGCGTTCGTCCCGGATCTGAAACGGGACATGCATATTTAAAAAGTATTGTTTGTAAATGGGGGCTTTATAAATTATTTTTACAAATTACCAGAAGTAGCAACGTTGTTCACTAGAAAATTAATTAATAATAAGTGCGTCATATCTAAACATGGATAAGAATTTGCTGGATAGGCCTACGCTCAGTGTAGTGGAGATTAAGCGAGCACGTAAGGCCGAATTAGTTGAAATCGCGGGTGACCGAGAAATTGATTTAACATCAGCTAAAACATTAGGTGATATAAAGACAATTATTATCCAGGATGTTTTTGGTGATAGGCCTGTTATGGAAGACAGTGAGATTGTTCCAGAGAAAGAGATAAATGAGTTAAGTGTGGAACAACTATTAGCTTTAAAAAAAACTTGAGTACGAAAGAGAAGAACGTGCATTGGATAGAGAAGAGAGCGAGAGAGAGAGAGAGAGAGAGAGAGAGAGAGAGAGAGAGAGAGAGAGAGAGAGAGAGAGAGAGAGAGAGAGAGAGAGAGAGAGAGAGAGAGAGAGAGAGAGAGAGAGAGAGAGAGAGAGAGAGAGAGAGAGAGAGAGATAGAGAGATAGAGAGAGAGAGAGAGAGAGAGATAGGGATAGAGAATTCCAGTTAGCAAAATTAAAAGTGGAACATGAGTTAAAAGTTGAATACTAAAGAAGTTAGACGGGAGGCAGGAAATGGGTTTAACATGTCGGAGGCTTATAGATCAGTGCCTGTATTTGACGACCAGGAGGTAGATATGTTCTTCCAACTTTTTGAACGGGCCGCTAAGCAGCTAAATTGGCCGCAGTCTAAGTGGACATTGTTAGCCGTGTCTAAGTTTAAGGGGAAGGCTAGCGTAGCTTATAATTCAATGAGTGATGAGCGAGTAAGTCAGTACGACCTAGTTAAGTCTGCGGTGTTGAGGGCTTATGAATTACGACCTGAGGATTATCGTTTACGGTATAGCGAGTTGAGAAAAACGCAGGGTCAGTCTTATAGTGAGTTTGTGGCTAAGAAGGCAGGGATGTTTGATAAATGGGTGGTTTCTCATCAGGTAGAGTCATATATCGAGTTACGGGAGTTGTTGATCTTACAGGACATTAAAAATGGATTACCGGTTAACTTACGTATTCATTTAGAGGATCGTGATATCAAAAAAATAGAGGCAGGCATAGTGGCAGATGATTACGTGTTAATACACAAAGCTCAGGCAGTACAGGGTAGCTCTTTACAACAGGGTGATAAGAAGAAATTCCAGCCAGGTTTTTCCCAGGAAAGTAACTATCGGGGAGAGTCTTCTAGTTGGTCAGCTAGTCAGGCAAGGAATGCACCTGGTGGGCAAAGTAAGGATAAACCTACATTATCAGCCAATGCACGAACCTTTCGTCCACATTGCAGTTACTGTAAAAAGGATAACCATGTTGTCGGGGACTGTTTTAAAAGGAAACGCGATAATGCGCAAGTGGTCGGTTTAGTGAGGTCAGCTCCGTTAGCGAGAGAGTTAATGGTTAGTCCCATGGCAGAGAAAGTAAACCCGTATGTGTCCACTGGTATGGTTTGTGACGTAAAACAAGAGTTGAGTCCTAAGGCAATATCAATCTATCGAGATACAGGGTGTAACCAGTCACCGATAACATCAGAGTGTTTAGCTGGTATAGAGAATTCAGATACAGGACGTAGTTTGGCCGTAACCTCGGTTACTGGAGAAAATATGGTTGTCCGGTTACATAACGTTTTCTTGTGTTCGAAGTTTGTGACGGGACCAGTCATTATGGGTGTTGTGAAGGACTTGCCTGTTGAAAACATAGGAGTTTTGTTGGGTAATGATTTGACTAGTCAAAGTTGTCAGCCGAAATGTGACCAATTGTTAATTAAAGACAGCCCTTTACCAATAGAAGAGAGTGAGGTTGATGAGATTAGATATCCTGCGTGTGTAAAGACTAGGGCTATGGCCAGAAGGGTAACACGAGACCCAGAGGATATTTGTGATTTGTCTGATACGTGTGTGAGCCATGAAATTGGAGTGGATGAGGTTATCAGTAAAATGGTAGATAAGTCAACTGAGGAACTACATGTGGTGGAACCTGTTGATCTCCCGCAGAGGGGAAATGAACCAGTTGTGTTTGATAGAGGGGACTTACCTTGTAATAGACAAGAGTTAATCCTAGAGCAGGGGGCTGATCCAAGTTTGTTGGCAGCTCGCACTACATTGTTAACTGAGGGTGAGATGGAGGATCAGATGTCAGGTTATTATATGGACAAGGGAGTATTAATGAATAAGAGAGTTAGAGATAGGAAGGCTAGAAAGCAACTGAGCCATGTTCAGAGCAAAATAAAATCAGTGTTTGATAGGAAGACTAGGAGTCGGGAATTTAAACCAGGGGATAAAGTGCTGCTGTACCTTCCCATTAAACGGGGTTCATTACAGAACTGGTATTTCGGGCCCTATGTTGTGCACAAACGGGTTAATGATACAGGGTATGTGATAAACACTCCTGATAGGGTTAGGAAAAGTAGGTATGGTCACATCAATTTACTAAAAGGTTCTTTTGACAGACTGCCGATAGTTCCAGTGTTACCTGTCCAAACTGAGAGTCACTCAATTTCCTGTGATGACGTCAAGACTGCAGAGATCAAATTAACCAACAGCCAGATTCTAGCAGACTTGAGCCCCCAGCGAGCAAAGTTGACTACATTGATACAAGACAATGTTTCCGTTTCTCAGGACCGTCCAACGGTTACCAACACCTTAATCCAGGATGTGCGCTTGGAACCCAACGCTACACCGATTCGACAGCATGCCTATCGGAGAAAACCTGGAAAACGTGCGACACTGAAAAAGAAGGAAACGAAGTTCCAGTGGTCAGATGAATGCGAGAAGTCATTCAACCGTCCTAAGCAGATGCTCTCCTCGTCTCCCTGGAGGGCAGTGCCAAACTACCGAATGCCTTTCAAGCTGGCTGTGGATGCCAGTGACGTGGGAGCGGGAGCTGTGCTGTTCCAGGAAGACGAAAATGGACTGGACCATCCTGTAAGTTTCTTCTCCAAAAAGTTTGACAAACACCAGGTTCCACTATTCCACTATAGAGAAGGAAGCTTTGGCCATGGTACAAGCTCTGAAGCATTTTCAGATCTATGTGAAATCGGCATTGCATCAAGTGGTTGTCTTTACTGATCATAATATTCACAGAATGAAAGCCACCAACCAGAGAGTTTTGAGATGGAGTCTTCTTCTGCAGGAATTCCCAATTACCATTGAACATATCAAGGGCACACCCAATGTAATCGCTGATGCCCTGTCCCGAAGTTGAACGTTATGATAATGTGTTGACATTCTTGATTTCTGTTTTTGTTTTTATATATACTATTGTATACCAGGGACTCAGAGACTCAGTGTGATTACTGGTAGTCACCTTATTACTATGTGCCCGGATGCGTCGGTTAACGCACCTTTTGTTTTGTTTAAATGTAGTATATATCCCTAATCCTTGAGTAGAGGAAATATCCTTTTTGAGGTGGGGGTGTGTGACGGAACATGCTCTTATTTTTTTTCGCCTGTGGCGATGTTAATTGTTTCAGAGGGCCGTGTGCGGCGTGGTTACGTAATACCCCTGCGCGACGGTGGTAGTCTTGTGTCCCAATATGCACTTAGACTAGGTGGGCACTTTGTTACGTAATACCTTCGCGCGACCGTACTCCCTAATACACACTTAGACCAGATGCGGAGGCCATGTGGCCAGTAGTTACGTAATAACTCCGGTAGAACGGTTTATGACCGGGGTATTTCTGGCGAACTGGCGACAGTATGTCTGGTCATCTAAGAAAAAATGTCGTCTTGTCTCTGTGGAATATTCACATGATAGGGGGAGTACCGCGATGTGCCCCCAGGCGATATTCGGGTTTTGAATAAATAGATAGGATTTTATAGATCTCAGGGAGAAAAATATTGGAAGGCTTCCGGGGAACGTGTCCGTTTGGACTGGTAAATATATATTTCTGCTCTGTTGTATAACCTTGTTGTGATTGATGTGACTTTAAATATTTTAATACTGTATTATACCAATATTATTTAGACAGTGTTTTCGGTAATCTGACGAAGTAAATTGTAGGCTTCACTGTTCTAAAATTATTAAAGCTTAACCAGTCATCCTAGAGGACCTAGGTAAACTGTAGGTTATTGTCTTTATGGTGATATGTACCAGTATTATTTCTGTATTACAAAGTTACTGAATGAGTAGTTAAGGGTGAATTAAAAATTAACCAGTTAGGAATAGAGTTGTAATTCCTTTATTAATTAAGTTCCCCTGGCAGCGTTTCTCAAGTTCTGGGTTGTTATTATTATTGTTGTTGTTAATTAATTAACTGCGGCAAATATATTTGTCAACTTAAGGTTAATACAGATTCCAAAGTGTGTTTTGTTGTGTTTTCTAGTGAACTAAACGTGTTATATATATAAACATTTATGTAAGATCGTATCTCTGATATACCTAGAGCCGAGCCACTCGGGTATTGGACTGTCCGATACAGAGAGATCTAATAGATATACAGTTAGGAGAGATATTTGGATAATCGTGTTTTATTCAGTTACGGGTATTATAGGATCCCCGTGACACTATTTGAAATATTTGTTATCGACGAACTCAAAAATGATTAATGTAATGGTATTTAGCGTCATACATAGGGTTATTGTTGTATTAGAGCGAGAATTGTCTTTTCGCTATACAGCTATCTCTGACTGAGAGAGCTATCATAATCCGCCACATGGCAGTCTAGCTCTCGACCAACAGAGTACTTAGGCTAGAAATTACGTTAGTAAACGAAATTCGTTGGCTGTACTTGTTCGTCAGAATATAATTTCAAGGTACAATCTTTACATATCACACACACGAAAATAATAATAAATATATTAGGTGAAGCATTTTGTAATAAGTACCCATTTTGTAGTAAAAAAAGACCCATTTTGTAATAACTACCCATTTTGTAATAAAAAAGGCCCATTTTGTAATAAAACTAGGTGCCCATTTTGTAATAAAATTGGACCTATTTTGTAATAAAACTAGGTACCCATTTTGTAATAAAAATAGATACCCATTATGTGTGGACGTATAGGCAGACATGATATACCCCTTTTGATATATTGGGGTGATATTTAGCTCGCCTGATGTCCTTCGTTCGCAGGATCGAACCTTCTCGGTGGACCTGACTACTATTAGACTTTTTCCCGTTCCAACCAGTGCCGCACAACTGGTATACCAAAAGGCCGTGGTATGTACTCTCCTGTTTATAGAAAAGTGCATATAACATATAACATGCTTTTTCGGTACGATTAGTCCTTGATGTGGCGGTAGCGGGGTTACTCTCTCATTATCTCTGTGGTCCATAACTATATGTCCAGTCACATATAACCGTAATCAAAATTGTTTAGTGCGTTTTTAAATAAAACATTTGTTTTTGGTATATTTGTGTGTTCCTTTCAATCTTGTATTTTTCAAACGCAGATCTTTGTAAAGTAAAGTAAAGCAAACACGTTACATGTAAGGGTTTGTTAGTAATTACGTAACGCTCTAGGGGTAGAGGAAGAGGGTACTGTGTTCGATTTACGTAACATTTTTCAAGACTATATGCTATTTTTATTCATTACTTAGACGTAAAAAGAAGTTTTTTGTAAATGCGCGGTCAGTCTAGAATCGATTCCCATCGGCGGTTATATAAAAGGCCATGGTATGTGATATCCTGTCTGTGAGATGGTACATATAAACGATGCCTTGTTAAAAAAAAATGTAGCGGCTTTCCAAGGCGCGTGTGCAGGGATTTCAGCGGGGTTGGGGTTGGGGTTATAGACTGTGAAGTTTATATGAGGCCATGCTCCCCCAGAAAATATATTTCAATTTTTTTAAGCTTGAAAGATGGTAAGGGTTTCGACCTCCAATACCCTCCCCCTGCACATGCACCCGATTCCTCTCTAAGATTATATGTCAAAATTACCAAATGTCTGACATCCAATTGATGTCGTTAAACAAAACAATTTTTTTTTTTAAACAACTAACTTTACCCTTTCTAAACGAAAGAATATTTATTTGAATTTGTCGATTTTAACACACATAAAATTAAGAAGTGAAAACGTTCATTGTCTACTTTAGTATATTTTATTTTTAAAAATATACAAACTAAACTTTAGAAGCTCTACTAACACTTTATAAAATAGTAATTCTGAAATAGGAAGGTACGATTGTCGATAATACATTGTCAAGATCAAACCTGTTTTAACAAAAGACTCTAGCACCGTATCCTCAACCGAACGTTCTTCGTACAGCTCAAGATTTCTCATTTCATTTTTTGAGACGAACCCTACAATTTGAAATCGGCAAACGCATGTGTTAACTGAAACTGACAACAGGCTGTCGTTTGTCATTTGCCGAGCAATGGCGGCACAGAGCGAACACACACGAGTTTTTTAAAAGTGCATTTGAGCTTGTATTTCATATTTGTACATTATGTTATAATATTGTAACCAGAGACTGTAACTTTAACCGACGTTGGTACAGTGCTTGGCTCATTATTTCCGCGTTAAGCTTTGGAAACTTTGTTATAAATGACATTTTTTGGAAATGAAAAGTTTGGTTTGTCATTTCAAATTCTTTAATACGTTTTGAAAGCCCATGCGATGTGTCTCTAATCGTGTTCACATTATACACGTTATTTTTACATTATACACGTTATTTTTACATTATACACGTTATTTTCACATTAGCCACGTTATTTTTACATTCATTGATCAGTTTTACAATGGACACGTTTTTCAGTGGCTCTTCCGAAAGGCTTTTGAATTGGTTTCTTTTTTTCCTTTCTTTTTTTTTGGAGTTCAAAAACCGAATTCTTTATTATGTATTGTCTCTTTTTCTGGTATAAGGAGGAATTTCCTGTGCATTTGGATAAGTTGCCAGTTCGGCCTACAACTTTCAGTTTGACAACATGTTTCTAGTTTTTAAATTAATAAATAAATTGGTTTTGATTTAAAGCCTTCTTTTGTTTTATACAACATTTAGTAATGGCTGAAATAGCTCGAAATATCACGAATACGTATTTTAACTGAATTAAATAGTTAACGAGTAATTATTACGATATACCTTCATCTACTTGCACATGCGTCTTACATTAAAACCACGACAATACCAACTCGCAATACCTCGCAATTACAAGGTTAAAAGAAAGTTGTGAGTATTTGTTTGTAGTTATGATTGTTGCAGCCGTATATGGACAGAGTTCAACATTTTGTTCCAATTATTGCATTTTTAGGAAGGTAGAAGAAAGGGGTAAACGAATGAATGAGTCCAGTTTGTATATCCCCACCAACAACTAGTCCGTTGGTTAAACCAAAATGTGCTGATTACATTTGTTTTATAGTTTTATCTCCACCAGGTCCTGGTTCCATCCTTGCTGAAGATCGGATCCCCATGACAACAGCAATTACTAACTCCTCCATTAATGTCAGAAAATTAGATTTGTCTTGTACTTGCATGTACCGAACAATACTCGTTTTACTTATCAACGAGAACGTAACCTAAATAATATGCTCCTGGAGTAGAGAAGAAGCCTGTCCCCCCACCCCACCCCACCCACACCCAGGTTCCATGGTTTCTAACTGCCTGTTCAGAATCAACCCTTTACCATTGTTTTGGAGGAAACTTCGTAAACAAATTATGCTTTCTTTATCCTTTCAGTTAGGCTAATTATATCCAAACCTTTAATATGCTAGTACAAATAATTTAGAAAGGTAACTGGGGTTTTGTTTTTTCGTTTTGTTGTCATAAAGATCCCATCCTAACTCAGGCTGATAAGAGGTGAAAATATAACCTACAAGGGTATACCTTTAAAAACATATAACCTGGGTTTGGAGTGTGGATGTGGTGGCGGGAGCCAATTCCCTTTTATTTAATGCATTTTGGTTTGGAATTTTATTTAGATTTTACATCCTAAAAATATTACAGAACTGGCGAAATACATCAAAGGAACAAGAATTTTTTTTTATTTAATGACGCACTAAACTCGTTTGATTACTGTTATATGTGGTTAGACACATGAGGTGCGCTCCTTTCACTCTCCCGGAGAGCCAGAGTACTCCGCACAGCAATGGAGTGAACGGGCACACTGTCCAGGACTTACTCCGCCTCTGCCAGACGACGACGTGGTGCAGCCGGAAGACAAAATGGCGGACAATGCAAGGTTTGTGTTTTAGGAAAGTACAAATTACTAATTAGCTAGCTAAATGCAGGTATAAAAATTACAAGGACTAGTTAAACAACATAACCACCAGTCAAAGAGGCGACATCGTTATTCTGATTTACTGTAGTGTGTAAGTTAAAGCGTTTATTTTATGTTTAATAATTGAAACGATCGAATTCTTGACCACACCAATAGAGGCAGCCATGTCGTTGAAGTAACTTCCTGTTCCAAAATCGTTCCTTTCGCTGTCCAGGACAGAACAGTTGGAACATGTCCAGGAGAGGTGAAAGGAGCGCACCTATGTTTACGGGCCACAAAGATAATGAGAGAAGAAACCCGCTTCTGCCACTTCATGGGCTAATCGTACCGAAAAAAGCAGCAAGGAAAATGTTATATGCACTTTCCTATTTATAAACAGCGCAATACATGCCACGGCCTTTGGTATACCAATCGTGCGGCACTGGTTCGAACGGGAAAAGGTCTAATAGTAGTCAGGTCCACAGAGAAGGTTCGATCCTGCGAACGAAGGACATCAGGCGAGCTAAATATCACCCCAATATATCAACAGAGGTATATGATGTCTGTCTATACGTCCACACATAATGGGTATCTATTTTTATTACAAAATGGGCACCTAGTTTTATTACAAAATGGGCCTTTTATTATTACAAAATGGGTACTTATTACAAAATGGGTCTTTTTTTAAATTACAAAATGGGTACTTATTACAAAATGGGTCTTTTATATTACAAAATGGGTACTTATTACAAAATGGGTACTTATTACAAAATGGGTCTTTTTTTTATTACAAAATGGGTACTTATTACAAAATGGGTCTTTTATATTACAAAATGGGTACTTATTACAAAATGGGTCTTTTTTTATTACAAAATGGGTACTTATTACAAAATGGGTAGTTTATTATTACAAAATGGGTACTTATTACAAAATGGGTAGTTTATTATTACAAAATGGGTACTTATTACAAAATGGGTAGTTTATTATTACAAAATGGGTACTTATTACAAAATGGGTAGTTTATTATTACAAAATGGGTACTTATTACAAAATGGGTAGTTTATTATTACAAAATGGGTATTTATTTCAAAATGGGTAGTTTATTATTACAAAATGGGTACTTATTACAAAATGGGTCTTTTTTTATTACAAAATGGGTACTTATTACAAAATGGGTCTTTTTTTATTACAAAATGGGTACTTATTACAAAATAGGTAGTTTATTACAAAATGGGTCCAATTTTATTACAAAATGGGCACCTAGTTTTATTACAAAATGGGCCTTTTATTTTTACAAAATGGGTCTTTTTTTATTACAAAATGGGTACTTATTACAAAATGGGTCTTTTTTTATTACAAAATGGGTACTTATTACAAAATGGGTAGTTTATTACAAAATGGGTACTTATTACAAAATGGGTAGTTTATTACAAAATGGGCCCCAACACGCGTTTAAGACCTAAACACATTAAAAACTAAACACACAATGGTAATTTTGTAAACCTGCCTGAATCGCTTTTGGATATAGACACGTAAATAAAGTAACAGTAACCGTAATTTTTCGTAAATTCCGCTTTGGATTTTTGGAGCACCTCAAAGTTAGAGGAGTGTACACACCTTCAACACCCACCCCTTTGAATCCGCGCCTTTATCAGATACTTCTGAAAAGGAGCCGAGCTGAAGTGGCCACTTTTGGGACAATCAAATTTTGAAGTACCCA
Organism: Gigantopelta aegis; assembly: GCF_016097555.1. NCBI lineage: Eukaryota > Metazoa > Mollusca > Gastropoda > Neomphalida > Peltospiridae > Gigantopelta > Gigantopelta aegis. The sequence goes on along the minus strand of NC_054713.1, from coordinate 11,971,189 downwards.
TAATGCACTTGAAATGTTTACGTGGAAACTATGTGTATTGCTCTTGACTTCATTTTAAGAAGCACAATCACCACCTGAGTGGTGAAAATTGGATATGCGTGTACAACTATTTATGTACACATTAAACCAAAGTGTTGTGGGTTTGTCTTCTTACAAAAGTATTTATATTTTAACACGTACAATGTGCAAGTATACTCCTGGATATTAATATAGCAATGCCCAGTTTTGAACGTATGTAACAAACAAAAAAAAAAAATGTTTTATCTGGGCAAAAAATGTATGCAATTTTATTTCATCTAGTACCACAGTGTCAAGTAGCCTTGTGCTTGAAACATGTATGGGGTACCTAAAAAAAAAAAGAACTCAAATTTTGTGCGGAACTAGGGTAGTCATAGACACTACCCGTTATCTCAGAAACGAGCAGTCTCACGCCTAATTTGTTCTGATTCACTTTAAGGGTGAGGGGTGGTAGTACTGATATCCGTGGTTTTTGTGTCGATTGATACGCTGCAGGTAGGAGTTTTAGCCACATATGTTGCTATTGTCGTCTATGGGTTTTGATTTGGTGGTATACACCCTATACCAAGAACTATAAAACTACCTCATGCTGTTGTTCTTTATTACTGTTTATCACCTAGTAATCTTCGACTTAAAGGGACATTCCTGAGTTTGCTGCAATTTTTAAGATGTTATCGACTAAAAGAGACTTTTTAACGATTGTAATTACATATCAAATATATTTTTCTGCATAACATATTAGTGGCTGTATATTAAATGTGTTTCTGATCATTCTAATATTTGTACTACGTTAAATTTAATTTTATTTCCTAAAATATTTTCTTTCGTACGTATGAAATTATTTGAAGACAGAATCCAGTTTGGGCTTCTTACAAATATTAAGACGACCAGAAACACATTGAATATACAGACACTTATAATATAAACAAGAAAATATATTTAATATGTAAGTTTAATCGAAGAAATATTTTATTAGTCGGAAACATCTTACAATGCAGCAAACTCGGGAATGTCCCTTTAAAACAGCTAATCGCAAATGATAAAGTTCTGTAGATTTCAAAGTTAGATAAACAAGACGTAGTTTATTGATGTAATGGAAAATGCTTGCGGGTAATAGATGTGGTACCAGAATCTCGTTGTCGGTTAATTTAATATGACATCTTTTTTCTTCTTCTTCTTTTTAAAGTTGCTACGAACAGTTATGGTCATGGGGTTCCGTAGTATATTTTAAAATGTGTAACTTTAATTTAATGTGTTTATACAAGTCATGTATATCAAGCATTTCTCGTTCCAGCCAGTGCATCACGACTGGAATATTAAAGGTTGTGGTATGTGCTATCATGTCTGTTGGTTGATGCATATAAAAATAAATCTTTGCTACTAAAGGAAAAATGATGTGGGTTTCCTCTCGAAGACTATAATGTTAAAAATATCAATTGTTTGACATCCAATAGCCGATTATTAACAAATCAATTTCCCTCTAGTGTTGTCGTTAAATAAAACAAGCTTTCATAAGGTGTGTCAATAAGTCTGTACTGGAGACGTTCATTGTGGACCTAATTGTGAACTGCCGAGTTAGGCCCAAAATACACCGAATCTTGGTCTAGATCTGAGTCTGGGTCTTGATCTAGGTCTGGGTCTGGGTCTGGATCTGGCGAGTGTGGCAAAAAACAGACGCCATGTCTGGTGAATTTTGATGTTTGGGTCTGTAACTGGGACGTGTTTTCAATATATATTAATACGTTCCTACCTTTAGATAAATGTACTTCTGTAAACATCAACAATAAGTATTTGAAATCCACACTGATGAAATATACCTTTCATTTTGGTTATTTAGAAAAAATGAATGAGTAAGGTTCTGACATTGTGCAGCTGCCAGTCTGGCAGAGTAAAAATATAATATAGCGTATGTTCTATAACATCTGTTGCAATATCTGTAGTTGACGTCAGCACAGACGCTGTGTGTTTTGTCACATTCACTCGCGTTGGAACCAGCGATGGTTTGTATATATTTTTACATGTATTTATAAAGACATCACGATATGTATGTATGTATGTATGTATGCATGTATGTATGCACACTCCCCCCCCCCCCCCCCCCCCTTCCCCAACGTTTTGGCACTTTTCTACGCCCGTGACATTCGATTTCATGCGTTTCATTTTGAACTGGCACCATACTCGCCAGACCTAGACCCAGACCCAGACCCGGTGTGTCGCATTTAAAAGGCGCTTGGAGCGAGACGCTTCCCAGTGGTAAAGCGCTCACTTGATGCGCGGTCGGTCTAGGATCAGTCCTCGTCGGTGGGACCATTGGACTATTATTTCGTTCCAGCCAGTGCACCACAGCTGGTATATCAAAGACTGTGACCCATGGAAAAATGTAGCTGGTTTCCTCTCTAAGACTATATATGTCAAAATTACCAAATGTTCGACATCCAATAGCCGATGATTAATAAATCACTGTGCTCTAGTAGTGTCTTTAAACAAAAAACAAACAAACTTTTCAAAAAGCACTATGATCTCTGAAAAACCAACCCTCGTAAAAAAATAAAAAAATAATAATATACAATAAAATTATAACTCAAAAATTTTAGGAGGGGCGCCCCCCCCCCCCCCCCACACACACACACCTTAGATCCGCCTCTGCCTTTATTGTTTAAAAAGTAGTCTTTTCCTACGGTTCATCATTGCATTGAAGAAAAAACATTTAAAAACAATTCCAGTAATGCAAAATGAATGTCAAATATGACGTCGAGTATTGGAAACAAATTATATCTGCTATGCTGCGGCATCCAGCAAGAGAAAAACGGTGCCAAGAGTGACAGTTACAATTCCACCGTCTGCAACACGTGACAAAATACTGGTACGTTTGTTTTTACAAATAAACTTT